>NW_020940358.1:13124698-13424891 GCF_900497805.2 Vombatus ursinus
GTGAGTGAGTGAGTGAGTGAGTGAGTGAGTGAGTGAGTGAGTGAGTGAGTGAGTGAGTGAGTGAGTGTGTGTGTGTCGTTTTCAAGTTTATTGGTAAAGAAGCAGGCATTTCCCCTATACATTAAAATTAAGCCTTTCAAACAGGTTTCCTTGCCTAGATAAACCTTCACATAATAATGATTACATGCCCATGGATCAGAGAATTTCCTCTAACCAGGAAGATTCCAAATTAGACCCCCTAGTGTGCAGCCCATCCACTCCCCACCATTTCATTAAAACACAACGAAACAAAACATTTTTAGCCCTTCAGATTGAAACCCGTGATGGAAAAGGTATTTTAAAAATCCAATACAAAAATCTTGTCAGGAAATCCATATAATACCTTCCCTGCACACACCCTTAGGCAGTGATGTTTACTTTTCATTTCTTCAGGAACTATTGGTTATTCCATAACTGAAAAATTCAGTCTCATTTTAGTAATTTTGTTCATTTATGCCATTGTGGTCTTGTATTCTTGGTTCTGTTTATTCTGCTCTACACCATAAAAATCGCATGTTTCTGTTAACTTTTTTTGCACTTTGATGCACAGTAATATTCTACATTTATCTAACATAGGCTTTTCCCTACCTGCTAGTCAACGATCACCTTCTATTTTTGGGTTTTTACTACCACAAAGAATGGGGCTATGAACATTTTAATATACAAGATGTGCCAAAAGTCTGAGTCATTGATAGTTTAAACAAACTACACTAAAACTTTTGAGACATACTATTTATTGGGCCTTTGTTTCTATCTTTGACTTTTTTGGAGAATATGAACAAGTGGGATTGTTAGGTTGGAGGATGTGCCTGCTTTATTTATTAGATATACCTTTTGTGAATCAATGTCCAGATGGTGGTTCGTTTCACTTGTCTATCTCCTGACTTCTCTTTTGGCTATTGGGAACAAGTGTTTAAAGCCTAAATCCATGACTATGTAGTGTAGGTATGCTAGGTATAATCTAGTTATATTTGTTAAGGAATTGTTTGGCTTAAACATTTTGATAACAAATTCCTAGTCTTTTAAAACTGTATTTCAGGGGTTTAGTAAGTTTGGATTTCATCCAATACAATTAACCAACAAAAATTTATTTATCAGGTAACTCCTTTTACTAGGTGCTGATACAATTACAAATGAAAATTAGTCCCTGTCCTTAAGGAGCTTACGTTTTGTTGGGAGGATGCAACATATAAACAGATAAATAAAAACACAAGATAATTTTGGGAGAGGATGAAAGCACAAACCTTTAGAGGGATGAGGAAAGATTTCCCACACAAAGTATGACATGAGCTAAGCCTTGAATGAAGCTAAGAGGCCCTAGTGGGGTGGAGAATGCCCGTAGGAAGCCGAACAACCTCTGCAAAGTAAAGCAGGTGGGACACAATTCCAAGTTTGGGAAATTGCTAAAATGTAGATTAGGTGAAGAGTACTGTGAAACAAGCCTGGAAAGATAAACTGGAGTCAGATTGTATAAACCTTTAAAAAAATTTTTATTGCTTTTTTTTTTTACATCACTTAAATTTCCTCCCTATGTCTTACACACAACGAAAACCTTTTAATGCCAAGGTGAGGATTTTGTATTTTATACTAGAGGCTACAGGTAACCATTGAAAATTCTTGAGCAGGGGAATGATGTCAGATATGTGCTTTAGGAATATTATTTGGAAGCTATGTGGATAGCAGATTGGAGGAGAGATTGGAAGCTGTAGATTGATTTAAGTGGCTGTTGAATAGATCAAGGGAGAGGTGATGAGGGTCTGAACTAGAGCGGTGACCACATGTGTAGAGAAAAGAGGACAGATGAAGGATATGAGTTGGATATAGAAATGGGCAGACTTGGCAATATGGAAGATGAGGGAAAGGGAAGAGTTGAAGATGATTTTGTGAACTTAGTTGACTGAAAGAATGCCTCCAACAGAAATACAAAATTTTTGCGGGTAAGGAGAAGATAATGGGTTCTAATGTCGACATTTTGATTTTGAGATGCATATAGGATATCCAGGTAGAGATATTTAGCAAGCTTTTGGTGATGAAGGTCTGGAGCTCAGGAGAGAGACTGGGTAGGACTAGGAGTCATATTAATAAAGGTGATAATCTTGAACTCCTGGCAACTGATGAGATCATTGAGAGAAGTTGTAGAGAGGGGAGAGCCCAGGACAAAGCCTTGGGGACAGCCATGCCATGCATGGGGATGGATATAACACTGTAAGCCTGCAAAGGAATCTGAAGTGTGGTCAGACAAGTAAGAAGAGAATCGAAAGAGAGGAGTGTCCAGAGTTGAAGAAGATCCAGGGTGATCAATGTCAAGAAGGATGAGCACTAAGACCTTTACATTTAGTACCAGAGTTGAAGAAGATCCAGGGTGATCAATGTCAAGAAGGATGAGCACTAAGACCTTTACATTTAGTAGTTAAGAGGATATCCTCTTAGTTGAGAATTGAAAGCAATTTCAGTGGAGTAATAAGGAGGGAAGCCAAATTTGCAAGAGGTTGGGAAGCAAAAACAGTAGACAGCTTTTTTTTTTCCTAGGAGTTTGGCTGTGAAAGGAAGGTGAAATATAGGATGACAGGTTGAAGAGATAGTGTTAAATGAAGGATTTTTAAGGGTGGGGGGAAAGAAAACTTGGGTGGGTTTGTAGGCACTGGAGAAGGAAGGAACCAGTAGATAGAAGAGATTTAAGATCATACAAAGGGGATGACTGAGGGGACAGTCTCCTGGAAAAGACAGAATGAGTGGGATGAGATCAAAAGCACAAGGGCAAGGCTGGACTTGACAAAGACCACCTCTTTATTAGAGATAAAAGCAAATGAGAGAATAAGGGTGATATTGAGGGGTATTGTAGTTTAGGGGGGAATCCAGAGAGGTGATGAAGGATGGCCCTGATTTTCTCTAAAGTAGAAGGTGAGGTTATTTAAGACAGACAAAATGTTAGGAGGTGAGAGGGTTTGGAACAGTTGCTCTGGGTATTGTGATAGAAAATTATACACATCTCGAGATATGTAAATTTGTATTGAGAATTACATAGTGTGCCTAGATTAACTTGTAGAATTTTTAATGTATAACATAAATTTTTAAAAAGTTTCTTCTGTAATAAAAATCTTAGGTGATCCGGAATTTCCATGAAAATAACTTTTCAGTTATTACTCCAAAACTTGAAACACTGTGATCTTTTCTATCAGTATACTCCTTCTAATGATGATTACAAAAAAAACCCTAAAAATATAGAAGTTATATTTATGATAGAATAAACTTTTTTAGACTTACCAGATACATAATTCAACCTTTCGACAGATGCCAAGAGTTATGCTGAAATTGTTGTCTATCTAAAGATGTGATGACAGAACATAAGCAGATCTGTCTTTTAGTACCTCAACAGAGCTGAAATTCTGCTAGTACTTTAAGGGATTCTGGGGTACAAATTGGCAGCCAAATTAAGACATACATTTTGAACTGAAACATGAAATTCAAACTTCTGGCTGGTTGCCTAAAGAATACTTCTTTCATTCTTTTCTTTTTTTTAAAGGGGGAAATATTTAATAAAAGCAATTTAAGGTCACAAAATTTAACTAGACCTGCCTCATTGTGCAAATAATTTGTCTCAGCATAGCATTTTGTACATTGTAAATAATAAATGGTGAGGGGATGCTTTCTATGAGAAAACTTTTTAAAAAGAGATGTTTTGGGGCAATTGCTTTGATAAATCTAGAAACAGTGTTAAGAATCTTTGGAAATGAAAGTTTTTTATTTAATTTTTTATTTTTTAGGCAATTGGGGTTAGGTGACTTGCCCAGGGTCACACAGCTAGTGTCAAGTGTTTGGTCTGAGGCTGGATTTGAACTCAGGTCCTCCTGACTTCAGGGCCCGTGCTCTATCCACTGCGTCACCTAGCTACCCCCAAAATGAAAGCTTTTTAAACTGGCACTTTGTGTGACAGAACTAAGAATACTGGATGGAAGTTGCAGTCAAATTTAGGTTTGATGTAAAGAGAAACTTCCTAACAACGAAAACCAACCAAAAGAGGAATAAACTGCCCTAGAAGGTAATGCCCCAACCTCCTTCCCCCAATTTATTGTAAGTCTCCAAGCTACCACTAAATGACCAACCAGCCTTTGGATTTAGTTACATCCAAATCTTTCCAAGAATAGGTTGAATTAGGTAGCATTTGAGGCACTTTTCCTAGATTTTTGTGACACTTTTAAGAATATTTGATAACCTGTTTGCAAACCAAATTTGGGGATGATACTCATGCAGATTTTTAGCCCTGTTATCTGGCTCAGACCTCTGATTTTAAGGGTTATGTTTTGGATATGATTGATATCTTTTAGGAGTCATTGACAGCACAGAACTTGATGTCTATAGCTACAGTCATGGTACTTATTTAGCATTGACAACATAGGTAAAGAAGCAGCCCTATTAGCATGTAGCAATAAAATAGAAGGCAGTATCGCAAACACAATTTCACAAAGACACATGCATCAGTGAACCAATTATCTAAAGAGTCACACAGAGGATCCTATTCTTTGTCAGTGGTCCAGACTAATTCACAGTAATGTCAAAATCCTACTTAAACATACTGATTTTTACAACTCTTTAATCTGCAAATTCATTCAAGTAAATCTAATGGATTTGGTAAATCCTTACACAATGACACACAAATACAGAAAGTTTACTTATATTATTTTTCCATTCTGCTGTTTTGTTTAACTTTAGCAGCTCAGGAATATATTAAAAATAACATAACTTCTAAATATGTGTTAATTTAATTCTGTTCTACATCAAAACCAAACTTTTAAGACATTAAAAGAGGTATGAGATCTGGCTCTGAAATACATAAAATATGACTATTTTCATATTTTTCTCTTTAACCAAGAATACTAACAGACATAAAATTAAATTAACCTACATGAATGCTATTTTGAAATATGTATCTTATCTGCCAAAGTGAAAAATAATTCATTCATAGTTTTACAGGGAAAACTAAACATGTGAGAAAACCAAGTCTAGCATGACACATATCATTTTATCAAGATGATGAACCAAGCAAAACAAAATTCATCAGTCAATGAAAGGTAAAAATAAACTCAATAAAATGTCTCAATTTGAGAAGTACAAACATTTTAAAAAATTAAATATCACAGCTCAGATTAATGAGAAATCATCTAATTTTTTACCTCCTCTGCCCAAACCAATTGATCTGTGTTATCAGGAAAGCTCTCAAGTTTGATTTAGCTTTGTATGTAAGAGTTAACAAAAGAACTCTACACTTGAGACTATTCCAAATTCAAAAACTATTAACTTGTAACCAGGCACATATTAGTTTCTTTATTCCAATTGTTATGTCATCATAAAATACTTTTACTTTCTCACTAATGAAATGAACAATACTAAAAGCCTTTATTTCCTAAATGATTTCCTGTTAGAAAACTGGGAAAAGAGGTTTTATCACATTGTCTAACCTTAGTTGAATGAATCTTCATCTTTATACCAAAAAAGGCAGTTCATAAAGTTTTCTAGACATCAGTAATTTTTTTAAAAAAATGTTTTAAGGCAAAGGTTAAAATAACAATGCAGCTTTACGTTATTGCTCAAACTGGTATAAAAGTATGTGAACCTATCATAAAAAGGTAATTTCTAAGGAAAATGCTTATTATTTCAAATTGAAGCAATGTAGAACTATAAATGGGATAATTTCCCAGTAAGATTCTTCCGTGACCCATCATTTTATGGTTTAAAGGTTTAATACTTTCTTGTTAGAATGTAGGTATTAATGCTGCTTGTCTGAATTTAAGCTATATTATCTGATTTTTAAGCTTCTAACAACTAAAGTATTCTTTTCTGGAGGGAGGATTTAACAGTTTTTGCATATGACATATAGGAATACAACAAATAGGACACATGACATGCATATGACAAATAGGATTTCTCTAAATGTTTCTAATGAAAATAATTTTCTCATCTGAGAAGGAAAGACTATTCTATTATTTCCTCAAAATTTACTCTTCCTTTTGGTCCAATTTTCCCTTTTCACCTCCCCAGTTTTATTTAGATCAACACTAGTTCCTTGATCACTTAAAAGCGGTGTGGCCCTAAGAAATTTAATCTGCAGTAAATAAAAAAAATAGCCATAATGTAATATAATGAGATCTGGTTGTAGATTCCCAAAGCTCTAGAACATAACTTTTTGACCTTGATAGTTATAACAAAAACAGAATTTTGTTATTTTGGACTCTGCAGCACAAATACTACTAATTGGGAAGTAAAGACAAGGGGAAAGGCTCAAGTAGCTACTGATTACAAAACTTAATGTTATTTTAATGGCTCTTCAAAATGTTTGCTAAACACTTTTAAATTATATTTATAAACAGCAGAACACTAAAGAACATAACTTGCAATGCTTTCATTGACAAGGTACTCTAATTTCCAGTAGCATCATTATGGAAACTCCTTTTCCCTAATGATATGCAAAACATTATGGTATCAAATGATCAGAGAACAAGTGAAGGGGAATAACAGAAGAATACTCAGCCTTTACTGCAGTGTTTTCTAACTTCAACAGTGTACAGTTTTTGTACTAACATCATAGAAATTCAACTTTTAATACATTGCCCCCATTTTTCTTTGGGTATTTTCCTTAGCGATACAAAACAGGGACAACTAACCTTGGGGAGAGTCTCCCCCTTGCTTCCCATCTTCATTATTTTCTCTTATTCAGGAAAAGAGTACAATCATTTTACATGCAGCTTTCAATTTTCCTTTGTTCTTCCACAGATCTTGTCCTGTTTTCATAACACTTGGTCTATTGTTTCTTTACTATAGATCATTTGACAAAACTAGGAAAGTAGGCAAAGAACATAAAAGTACCTCCAACAATTCTCTAATAAAATTGGAACATTTTGGCAATTTACATGTTGGCAAATGTAGCACTAATCAAGCTAGAAAAACTAGTTCCCACAACGAATCCCCAATTTCTCAAAGACCGTCACTATGTTAGAACAGGTAAAGCCAACAATTCTAGACTTGCATCCTGACCCTCCTGGAAGACTATGCATAGATTTGTCAAGAATATCATTATAACCTCCCCTTTAAATTGTATTTCTGTGGACCCTTAGAGTGGGAACAATTTGTATTTTCATAACATTCTGAAAATCCCATAGTAAAATGTTTGTTGATAAATTTTCATTCAAACCAACTTTTTTCCTCCTTAAAGGAAAACCAAAAGCACCCTTATTAGGATGTCTTCTATGAATGCTTAATGACTTTTGACCTTAAATCAGGGATTCTTAAACTGGCATCCGTAAATCTATTTTTAAAAAAATATTTTCATACATGTATTTCAATGTAATTGATTTTTTTTATCTATATATTTTATTTCAGGCATTTAAAAACATTATTGTGAAGAGTCCACAGGCTTCACCAGACTGCCAAAGGGGTTCATGATGCAAAAAAAGTTAAGAATCATTGCATTAGATTTTGTACAAAACCTACTATAGAAATCTAGACATTTCAAATAACATAATCCAGGAAAAATGGAGGTGATGAAATGACCTTAAGAATTAGTTCAGACAAATTTGGCTCTTCAGTCTATAGCATAAGCCCCATAGATCCCCAACATGGCATATTTATTATAACAGTTAAATTAATCAGCAAATATGGAGGCAGTTCTCAAATGGAAACAATTTTTAAAAATTGAGGTTAGAATTCCCACAGAAACTATGTAGGATATACCATATAAATAATCTTAAGGCTGTATCATAGATCTGTAACATTTAAAAAAAAATCAAGGCCCATGTGTACTGTAAAACCACTTATGTCTTTCTTGCTTTTTCCTCCATTCCTCAAATAATTACAATATGCTGCTTTTCAAATGAAGGAAAATGGAGTGCAGTCTAGGATTCACTAAGCTATGTAAGTGGAATTCCAGTCCACTGTTTCTCTTAATAGTATACCAACCCTATAATACACCCATAATGATTAACAGTCATAAAAAACTTTCCTTAATGTTATCCAGAAAATTTTTGAAAGTATAACATCTTATAGTATATTTTTCTGACCTCATAAGCATTGAGCTATTTTATTAAGAAGGTATATTTGAAGATACCATCAAAGTGGAAAGTCCAGTACCAAAATTTTTAAACCAGTATTTAGTACGCTGTATATCATGTTTAGGTTTTTTTTTTTAATATGTAATATATCAAAATAGCTAATTTTTTCTCTGAAATGTTGTCTCAGACATTTACAGTTTAATGTCCCTCTCAAAATACTGACATTGGTCTATGAATTTGTGACTATACAATTTGAGAATTTGCTGATTTGAATCCAAAAGAAAATGTTGCATTTAACATCATAAACCTCAAATTATTATGAAATTATTTTGTGAACTTTAAAGTCCTAGAGAAACATGAACTATTTTGATGAGTAAATTAAGAGTAAAACAGAATGTGCAAGATCTTAAATCTTCATACTGTATACCCACATAAGCATTTTTACTTTTCAGCCAAACAGCAGGAAATTATAAAATGCAAATGCTACATATTTAATCCAAAACTTATTTTCTAGTGATTTTACTATATGGGTCTACATTTTCTAAGTGTGAACATAAAAAGGTATTCAACTTAAGTCATTCAAAATTTTTTTTTGTCTATTATTATCATTCTACTATGATGAAAAGAGGGGCATATAGCTGAGTAATTCACTGTGTCTTAGTGAACAAACTTAAGGTTTCTAAATTTTTATTCTGAGCAGAACACATCAGCTATAAGTTTCTTACCAATATTTTTCTGAAAATATATGCAATTTCAATTTTTAAAATAGCATTAGCAATAATTCCTGTTTTGTCAAGTTGAAAGAGCCAGTGACTACATTTTGACAAGTTGAGTTTGAGCTTCCCAGGTCAACAATGGAAATGCTTCTTCTTAGGCCATGAATTCTTTTTCTCTCTTAATGAAAGTATGAAGAGACAACCATTTGTCTGATATAGCACTATGATTTTTAACACATGTCAAAAATCATATTGTAAAAGACTCTTAGAAATTTTGGCTGAAATAAGTTACTGCAAATGACAGTAGCTGATTTTGAAACCACAACATCTCTACCATTTATTATTATTTCACAAAAAATACCCAAAAGTGATCAGATCATATTTATAGGTAATTGTTTGCCAAGTGTCATTTTTTCCCCTAAAAACAAAACCGTTTTTGAGTTATACAAGTGTCAAAAAGCAACTTGGAACCAGTAATTATTATTATTATTATTATGGTTATTATTTTTAAACCAACCCCTAAACAAAACAGTTGTATAACTTAAAACCGAACCAACAATTTTGGTTGAAAATTGGTATTCATTCCCTATCCCAAAATACAAAACAAAACCAAATGACTCCTGAGCCAATGTTTTGTATTAGCTAAATTTTGGCTTGGGGAAAAATATTAAGTGCCAAGATATAGACAGACCACCTAAGGATTTATCATGGAAATGCTTACAACCTTAAACTATAGCAATGCAAATGTGTCCCTATAAACACTGTATTTTTTTTTTATTATTATTAAAAGTGGTAGTGTTTACATTTGCAGGTATCTTACATTTCAGCATCATGAACACTGAATAGAATGAGTAAACTCTTGTCTGTAAGGTCAAAGATTCCCAATTGGGTGACTGAGACAGAAAGGTAAATGTTCTTGATTATGAAAATAAGAAATTAAAAATAAATAAATAGAAAAGAAAACAAGGCTAGGACTAAGAAAATATGGGAAAGTGTTAGATTGGAATGGTTCACATGTGGTATTAGCAAATCAATGGTCACAAAATTTGTGACAGAAACCCCCCACCAAGTTGCTAAAGAATAAGCTTTAAAGATTCACCTTTTTTGGGGGGGGTAATAAAAAAGAAAAATTACTTTTAAAAGGCTTGTGTTACTAGGCCAACAAACTGCATGACTGATTAAAAAAAAAAACCTAACGATATACAATTATACAATCCATACCTTTTGTTTGGAAAATATGCCTTTCTTCACACAAAAAATGAGGGTGGGGAAAAAACATTTTGTAAATAAACATTATATTATTTAGCATTAAGATTTGCCTACAAAGACTTCTTTCCTTTTTTTAATCTCAAATGTTATGAGTATTCTTTATGATAGGTACTCTCCTTAACCATTTGGGAAATGATTCATAAAGTCTTTCAGTTTGTCTTTCCTCATATTTCATGATTAGCCATAGACATGATTAACTTTGTTGCCTTTTCAGAAGTTTGAATATACCCTTAACACTTTGTATACCCTTAACACTTAAATAAAGTTTTAAAAAGTTTGGCACTATGATTCAAAGTTTTTGGCTGTGGTAACAAAAATTAAGGCTTATTTTTTTATTTTCCTCTAAGGTCCCACTTCTGCCTATTAAGTTTCCCTAATTCTTAAAAATTACAGGCACTGGATACATTCTTTAGTGCACAGCAACACTGTACATCAAGATCTTCTGTCACGTTAGAGGTTCATGCAGCAGCTTTTCCTTGAACTTAAAACTACACAAACAACTTTTCAAAGCACATCAGCTATCACACGCATAGAATTGGGGCAGTTTTCCACAAGTATTTATCTTTGCCCTGAAGGTTTCCAAGACTCATTACTTGGGTAAAAGGAGTCAAGACAAACATTACCAAATCCAGAATCTCCACAATCATGGAGCCGGACTGGGACAGAAGTTTAGAAACAAAAGCAACAAAAACCATACCACATGGTGACAATTCTTAAACAACAGGCTTCTGATAACCAGTATTTGGCACCTGTTGCAAATCTATTCATATAAACATTGATTGCAACCAAATTTTCATGTAACCTGAATTTCTTCCCCAAAGCATCTATTGGTGAAAAAGCTAGTATCACTAAAGAGGCAAGTTTTAAATTCACTTCATTAAAATCCAGATTGGTTTGGGTTTGTTGGGTTTTTTTAAGTAATATAGGCTAACACTGTTCTAAATCTGATATTACAACTGTAATTCTTGACTGTACAGATTGTACATGAAGGTTTAGACACATGAAAAAGTAACACTCACAGAGACATAAAACACCTAGGTATAAAATATAAAGCAGTGTAGTAGTTACTAAAATTACATGCTTTCTTATTGCTACAGTGATTTTTGCTCTTTTTTCTTTTTTACTGTACCACATGTTGTTCTAAGCATATAATTTGCATAAATTATTCAAGTTTAAGAAAAATCCACACATCTTTTCACTTTTAAGCTACTTATATAGTTAATATAAAAACAAACATTTCTAAGGTATCTCTTTATTAAAAGAGAAATAAAAATGTCATTTGCAACTGGAATTCAGTGGCCAAATACAAGGGCTGTGTACACCTTGTCATTTTTTATAGTATTTTGCCCACTCAATCTAGAAGAGTTTGGTGGGGATTCTGCCCAGTCTATAGAGGGTCACCATACCTGCACAATGTCTATGTGTTTCTTTTTTTTCTTTTTTTTTTTTGTTTTTGCAAAAAGGACTATGAATGACCAAAGACTAACATTTATAATTTGTAGCAAAATTTGGTTTATGTAGAAACAAGCCATGTTTTGCATTTGGATAGAGATTTAAATGAGTTAAAGCTAAAATTAAAAAGCATGATGCTGCGACATCTGGTCACTTGTTGAAGACCTCACTTTTAAAGTGGTTTAAGTTTGCACAATTTGTACTTTTTTTTAAACTAAACAGTATTTTTCCTTCTTTTATAAACCAGAAAAACTAAACTACAGATAAATTTCCCTACCATGAGCTAATGCTGCAGATAGGGTTGACAAAGCTGTACAGCGCAATCAAACATACTTACATCTTAGCTCATTTTACAGGTACAGCCATAATCAAGGCACAAAGATCTTCTACAAGTTATTTTTTTTCAGTAAAGTTGTACAAAATAATACATTTTACAGTCTGTACAAGAATAATAATCCAGCAGTAAATTAAAAAAAAAACGGGAGGGGAGGAAAGGAGGAGAAAGAAGAAGGGAAGAAAAAAACCTGTGAGGACAACTGTCCAGTTAATGATTTTTATATATAGCAGACAGGATCATCAGTGGACAAACCGAAAACAGTGTGTGGTGAGCTTTCTGCAATCACAGGCGGTATGCAGTTCAAATAATAATGTCCGAGGTTGTCCTAAGACCACCAAAGCTGGATTTAAAAATACCCTTTTGAAAGGTAGCAGTAAGTTTTTGCACTAGGTCTGCTGTAGAATTGTCAGTATTTCCGTTCAAAGCCACATTACAGTCAAAGAGAACCAAACTTGGGTGTCTTTCTTCAAACTTGGTCTGTAACTTGGCACCTTCTCTCATCTGATGCAGTGAATGGATAAAAAGTTGAAATCATGGGTAATATGAGTTTCCCCATAATGGTGTTACATTACAAATATTTCTCTCTCCATATGTGTGTGCACACGTATGTATGTATGTATGTATGTATGTATGTATGTATGTATGTATGTATGTGTATTTTAACTTTTATTATTCCCCAATCCTTTACAGTGCTTCACACATTCAGGGCTTTATTTGTTATTTGATTCTGTTGCCGGTAATAATGTTAGGGAACCCAGGTGGAAATAGCCTATTTGGATGGCCATTTAAAAACTGTCCAAGGGAGACAGAAGCAAGCTAAAAGTCTGATATTGTCCAGCAAGGAAAAAAGGCGAGGGTGCAAATTGGAGGGTGACTGCATCAATTCTCTTCTACCCTATGTGGGCAAATATTTGTTTTGTGTTTTGTTTTGTTTTAACATGAGCATTAAGGAGTCCAAAACACAAGGAAAAGTGTTCTCCATCACAATAACTCATATTGACGAAGGTGCATCCGTTGAATAATGTCCCGACAGTCATTGAAAACCCTTCTGATGTTTTCTGTATCCACTGCACATGTAAAGTGGGGGTAGCAGTAGTGCCGTCCATCTCCACTTGCTGTACTGATTCTCTGGAGGAGTAAACAAGATTATATTAGGATAAGCAAATACATTAAATTTCCATGACTTTATGCAGCATTGAAAATGCTTGAGCAATAAAAACTTTGATATTTCTGAAAGCTTCCATTGGGGACCGCACAAAAAACAGATAGTGAATTCTGAACCTCTAAGAATAAATCAAGAGAAAAATCAGTGCATGATATTACATGATAATGCAGGGATATATATAGTCAACTTTCATATACAGCCAACTGTATATGAACACACACACACACACACACACACACACACACACACACACGATGGCTTCTCATCTAGCCTATCAGTTAACATGCCTTTGGGCTGTTTGCTCCTAAGTTTGGTCAGTACACAAATAGAAAATGCAAACTAATTTTAATAATAGCCTATAAGAAACTGAATTAGATAGGCAAATCTGCTGCAGGTTGAAGGGAGGGAATATCACATGATATATTTATGGAAGAGCACAGACAAGAATTTGCACAGGATGAGAAGTCATGACCAAATTGTGATTTGCAATAGTGGAAGAAGAGTCCAAACAAATGAGATAACCAATTCTTTGAAGTACAGAAATAAGTTTAGCATAGTTTTAAAGCAAGCAGATCTAAGTTTAGGAGTAGTCTCTGTTTGCAAGTATCTGGCAATTTCTCCCCTTGTTGATTACTGATAATTGAGAATGGGTTTTACTTGTTATGTTTCCTTGCCCCTTTAGATGGTGGGGCCTTAATAAAACTTTTTATCTCAAATACTATTTCTAGAAATGTAAATCATGCCACTCAAAAAATTTGTCATGGTAATTCCCACTGTAAAATCAAGAAAAATTTTCACTAGAAATCTGCATTGCATTCTTGTAAACAAAAAACCTCAACTCCAAACAAACCCATTCACATTCAACAGCAATTGAGTAGATGCATAATTGCCCTAAGAAACAACAGTCTAATTAAATAATCTATAGGGCGAACATTTTCTTTACTAGAAGTACTAATAATTGTTAATTATCATGGTCACTTAGCTGTATATACTTTATTCAGCTGGTAATAAAACATAAACTACTAAGACCACATTATATATTAATAAAATAAAGCTAAAGATGGGAGTAGTGATTTCTCAAAGACAAAATTTTGTTATGAAATTTAAATTGCATAAATGAAAATGATACCATACTTACAAGAAATTCATCCCTAATAAAATACTTGGCCCTTGTAACTCTGGGATCCTCACCAGGCTCAGGTGTTGCTAATTGAAGGGAGAAAAAATTCTTGTCAAATCATATAATAGTAATGCAACAGTTTCTATGCATTTATGGTCTTAAAGTTCATAATCTATCATAGACCACAAATTATATATGCCATTTCTTCTAAAATGAAGAGAAAAATTCACAGAAAATAAAATGTTTAGGCATGGCCACAAGGTAATTTTCCTATAATATTATATGGTCAAGTTACTTTTTTATTTCTAATGGGAACTACCTATTTATTTTCTTAACATTTTCATTATTTTATCTGCAATAAATATGTGACATATTATACACCAGGTTTGTGACTAGTTAGAGAAACAGCATGGTGCAGTGGATAGAGAGCTGCCTTAGAGAAAGGAAGACCTGGGTTCAAGTTTTACATCTGATATATGTGTGTGACCATGAATAAATTACTTAAACTCTAGGTGACCCAGCAACAATTTATGACTCTAAATTACAGATTTAATGCTGATCTGTACTGGCAAAGGGAAATTACATACTGAGTTTCCTTTACTGAAGAAATCACAAGTCCATACTCCCTCTCTCCCCTGCTAGCTGTGATCAGTTTGACTTATAATGTTACCACTTCAAGAATTACAGGAGCCTTCAGAAGTCCAACAAAATGTGGCAATAATCTGTACACTGCAACAGTAAGATGGTAACATAATATATTCTTTATGTCTAACTGAATAGTGTTTTGTGACATTTCACAAACATATAATATAATTTTGGTGAGAATTTAATTAAGATTTCCAATATGAATACTTAAAAATCGGACTCATAATAAGAAACATATAATTTTAGGATACATGTGACTGGCCAAACTGACAGCCTTCTAATAGCTAATATCAACTTCAGGAAGAAAACCTTACCATCATCTGGTGTAGTGTAGCGAGCAAATTCTGGAAAGTAGTCCTCAATTTTAGATTTCCCTGCCAAAACTTTCTCTGCTAATAAATCCTGTTTATTCAGGAATAGAATTACTGAAATGGTCCGTAGCCACCTACCAAAAATTGAAGCCCAAAAAATTGTTAGATAGCTGGCAGGTATTAATAAAATAATAAAATGTATTTATTCAAATCATATACTCATTTGAACAGAGCTGAAATATTTTATAGTATGTATCCTCAACTTCACTGCAAGGGATCTTCTCTTAATTTTTTTAAAAGAAATTAATTATATTTTGTTAGATTTGTAATCTATTATCCTCCAGGTCAGGGTTTTTTAAAAAAATATTTGGGATACTGTATTTCAATATAATTGGTTTCCTTTGTAATACTATGCATTTTATTTCATTCATTTAAAAATATTCTTCTGGGAAGGAGTCCATAGGTATCACCAGACTGCCAAAGGGATCCATGACACACACACAAACGATTAAAAACCCCTGCTCTGGAATATCTGATAGTTAAATGAAATGACTATTACAAAATGAGGGCTGAGCAAAGTATACCAAAACCAGAAGTACCATAGTTTATAAAATTTAGTTATCTAAATGTTGCAGTGAGACATTGGGTAATATAAGTGTAGTTCAGTTCATGGACCTGTTGTTCCAGATACTCTTGAAGAGGTTTAGTGCTTCTTGAAGTCGATTGGTCTGATTGTCCTCTCGTATAACCATGTTGTAGCTACTGCTGGCCACCACAAATATTATAGCAGTCACATCTAGATAAGGAGAAGTATAGGAATTATTATTACTTCAATACACAAACTCTCAGGAAAGCTTAAATTTTCAGTTCTAATCAGGAGGGAGATGGGCTGAATTTGAAAATACTTCATGGTCTCTTATGGATAAGAATCAAAAGAGAATTTTAAAATACTTACGGAAATAGAAAGTGATGGAAGAATGGAACAGAAATAGAAGTGAACTATAAAGAAAGCTGGAATAAGTAGCTAAGAGCAAGCAAGAAAAAAAGGGATATAAAAAAAGAACCAAAAAAAAGTTTTTCAAGGGAGAAAAAGAGAATGGAACAAAATCACTATTTAAAATTACTATTCAGGAAAAGATACTTTGGGGAACAGAACCATGTGGTGTTTTATGTTGGATACATTGAAGGGGAGTGAGTGTGAAGGATAATAGCAGTGACTGTCCAGAAACACATTTATGACCACAGAAGCTGCATTCTGTGGAATAATCCTTAGAATGCTTTTTTCAATGGTATATAGGGTTACACAAAGAATATCATGAAGCAAGACAAACAGAGAAAAGTAATGAGAGGGTAAATGCATTCATCATTAAACATGACTAACAGAGGAGTAATCTTTAGCTACTCCTACTCATTACTTTATCTGTAAAGGGGCCACTATGTCTTTCCAGGAAGGATTTTTGTTGGTAGATATGTTGTAAAAATCTTCATTGGTAAATTTTATATGATTAAGATACATGGTTTCATGTATAATCCTCTTTTTCTGTTCCACTTTCTATATAGAAATGTTTATTTGCAGGGGTATTTGTGGAATTCGAAATAAAAAAAATCTTCACTGGCTTTCCACTGATTACCAAAAATTTCAAAATCTCTTAACTACTAAAATTTTTTTTTCTAAATTTTTTATCATGGCATTTAAAAAGAACCCTACGATCTGACTTCAACTTATTTTTCCAACTTTTTCTCCTACTATTCTGTATCATGTGGCCTACATTCTAGCCAAATAAAACATGACATACCTCAATCATGCTGGGTTCTTTCTCATTTTTGTGCTATGGCTTACTACCTTTGCCTTGAAGTCCCTCCATCTCTGTCTGCTGAGATCCTAATCACATTTAAAGGACCAACCCAAAATGTTACCTCCTCTATGAACCTTTTGATAATATCCTCACAGTTTGAAGCAATCTATCCTTCCTCTAAACTCTCATAACTTTATTTTAGCTCCACTTATGAGATTTATCACATTTTACCCTGAATGTTGTATTCATATATCAAATTCTCCTACTAGAATATGCTCTGTGAAAGTATCTTTCTTTGTGCCTAGCAAGGTGCCTTGAGTAGGCACTCAAGAAATGAATAGTCTTTTGTTGTGAAACTATTCTAGTAGCTCACTGATCATCTAATTTCAGTTGGACTAGATATGCATTTGGTAACGTGGAAGATGAGATTTTGTTGAACGTAGTAAAATTTCAGACTCCATAATAAGTTCTTCTTTCATGTTTAATAATGGTAGACAAGAAATGTTATTGAGTAATTTCACACCCATATTAGGCCTTTAAATATACTTATTCTTCTAAAAAAGTTTAAAAATTTTTCCATTTTACCATAAAACTGATTACATCATTTCCATAAACCATATCATTATCCTATCCTCCTGAAATGTGTACACTTTTGGCATGGAATGTGACAACTGTTTTAACAACTGCCTCCAAACAAAAATATTAAATGACAATGCAGATCGGCAGGGAACAAAGATCAGTTGTATTATAGAAGTAACTTTTAAACAAGAATGAAATCACAGTGAAATAGCATTATAGATCAAAAAAGATAATCATGTGAGAAAATCCATAAACCAGAGGGGAGAAAGATGATACAAGCATTTAGGTGAGGTTCAGTGGAGGGAGAAATGGAAGTGCTATTGTGGGAGAATAATACTATGGTCTACAAACCAGATGGTGAATGAGCTCTGGAAACAGATTACAAGTGTGGCAAAAGATATAATAGTGATGGGGCACTTCAACTATTCAGACATCTGCCAGGGCAAATGAACCCATTACTGTATAGTTTGTGAGAGATCACGTATTATGTACTATGAGACTATGAGACAAGATGAGTGTTCAGAAAAAGCTCAGATCTCAACCTAAAAATCTAGAGGGAAATCTCAAAAGGGAAGGGATGCTCTCAAAAACAAGATTCTGATTATACAAACATAAATTAATATGATGAATAAAAGAGGATGCGATGCTGTCTGAGAGAATAACATAGGGATGATATAACAAAGGGAAAAGAGACATAGAGAACTTACAAACCAATTTGTATTATATTCTCAAAATGGAAACAAGGGCAACTAACTTCAGTTAATAATATAAAAGAGTGCTGCTATCCTATAATAATACTTTCAGGTCCACTAAGTTTGAGAAGAAACTGAGGTTTAGTGATGAACAAGGAAAACAAAACAAGCTTTTTTTTTTTTTTTTTTGTTGGGGCAAGATGACAGGGAGATAAAAAAAATGAGACCATGGCCCAGGCTGTAGGTTCCCACCCCTGGCCGTAGGTTCCCACTCCTGGCCCAGGCCAAGTGGGATGACAATAATGAGAAAGTAGGACTACACAATTTTACTTTGTTTCTATTTTTTCTTCCAAGGAGAATGACCTGCAGACTAGGAAAGATAGAACTGAAATGTTTAATAGGGAGTTGAAACCCAAGAAAATTAAAGAAATTGTAAGAGAACACACTTAGTTGTCATAAAATAATTCAAGTCTCCAGGCTCTGGATAAATAATATCCTGTAACAGTGGCGTCAAATTCAAATAGAAAACAGGGGTCACTAACATATACATAAGGGTCCTTGTGAGCTGAATGCTGACTAAGAAAACCATATATTAATATTATCTATGTTTTATTGTATTTTAATTTATTTTGTTAAATATTTTCTAATTACATTTTATTCTGGTTTAGGCTGCAATCAGGAGTGTTGTGGGCTACTTGTGGCCTGTGGGTTGCATGTTTGTCACCTCTGTCCTAAAGCACTAAAATAATTGGCTCATAATTTGGCTGACCTGCTATCAGTAATCCTTTAAAAGTTGTGCAGGACATGAGCTATATGAGTGGAGACAGACAAATGTGATTCCAATTTTCAAAAAGTAGAAGGTAGATTCTTCAAACTATGGAAAAGCGACCATGGCTTCAATTCCTGGCAAAAGTCTAAAGTTCAGTATTATTAATGAGTTGGTTTATAGGCATTTAAAGGAAATGGTGATCATTGAGAGCTAGCATGGGTTCCTCATGAACAGGATATGCTGAGACTGACCTAATTTCATGTTGCGACCAGGTAACTAGTAGGGTAACTTAGGGGGATGCTGTAGCCATGGTCTTTACCTAATTTTATCAAGGCATTTGACAAAGGCTCTTGTGATATCCTTGTGGTATCAGTCAGATAATATTATAGTTAGGTGGATTCAGAAATCTTTGAATGACAGGACACAGGGAGTAGTGATTTAGTTCAGTATTAATGATGAGCCTGGAAGTATATCAGGAATTTGCCTGTGGCCCTGTACTGTTCAAGATTTTTATCAGTGACTCAGATTAAGTCATAGATGGTATAGTTATCAGATTTGTAGATGACAAGAAGAATGCTGGAACAGTTCACACATTGTATGACAGTGTGGATCAAAAATTTTTTTAAGTTAGAAAGAACAATGACCTATGCCTGATAGGGACAAATATAAGTTTCTATACCTAGGTACAAAAAACAAAACCAACTCTATAGATATAAGACACGGAAGAATACAGCTTGACCACATTTAACATGGAGACAGATCTGGGAATTTTAGTGGAATGCAAGCTCACTCTAAGTTTACAGTGTGATTTGTATGTTGTTCAGTTGTGTCCAACTCTTCATGACCCCCATTTATTTTATTTTATTTTTTTTTTGGCAAAAATACTGGAGTGGTTTGCCATTTCCTTCGGTTCATTTTACAGATGAGGAAACTGAGGCAACAGGGTTAATTAAGCGACTTGCCCAGTCACACAGTTAGTAATTTGTTTGAGGCTGGATTTGAACTCAGGTCTTCTTGATTTAAGTCCTGGTACTCTAGATATTCACCACCTAGCTGCCTTACAATGTGATAGGGCAGCCAAAAAAGCTAATGTGGTCTCAAGCTACATTATTACATTATATATGTAGCATTCATAATGAGGGAGGATAGAATCCTACCCATCTATTGAGCTTTAGTCAGTAAACTGTAATCCTAAATTAAATTCTGTACTTTACATTTTAGGAAGGACATTGATAAAATACAATGAATTCCAAAGAAGGCAAATAAGATGGTAAAGACCTTGAAACTATATCATATGAGAACTAACTGAAGGCTTTGAGAGAATAGGATAATGATCTTTAAACATTCAAACATCCATATAATGTGGAATTCAACTCATACATTCATTATGGATTTATCATGTGTAAGGCATGGTGCTAAGTACTGGAGGAAACACTTGTTTTGCTTGCAACTGGGGGGCAGAACTTGGAAAAAATGGGTAGAAATTACAGAGAAGTATGTCCTTGAGCCAAAAGCCACTTATTTAAAATTGTTCCAAAGTGAAATGTGCTGCTCAGGGAAGTAATAAGTACCCAAGTACTGGAGGTCCGTATGAAGAGGCTGAACATTTTGTTGGGTATGTTGTAGAGAAGATTCCTGTTCAATTATGGGTTATACTAGATGACCTCTGAGGTCTCTTCTACTCTTCTCAAATAATCTATATAGCATGACTGAATGATTAAAAAAAATGTTGTCTTTATTACCTCAACTGACCAAGTTGCCATGAGTTTAAAAAATGAACTCCAAAAGCCTTAGAATAGTTGCCTTTCTGGAACATTAAATCAGTATAGTAATATCTCTGTAAATGACTTTCTGGGGAAAAAAAAAAGTCAACTTCAACTCCATAATGCCCAATGCTGTCATTAGAGCTCAGCTCCTTGAAAGCTCACCTTTGCCACTAAGTATATGAGATCATTAAATACAGATGAGTCCAACCTTTTTTCAAAGTGTACTTACTGAGTTAACCTAACACGGATGTTGAGTAGCAGGGAATATAATAATAGTAGTGTTGCCAATTCTTTCCCTAAAATCTTCCAGCTCTGATTACCTAAAACAGTGTTAAATCAGATAAGTCTTCCAAACTGCATAAGAGCAATACTTACATTTGCATTTTGTTTTGTTTGCTGCTTTTAGGGAGAGCCAAACTGCCCTCAGACAAATGACTTCAAGAATTTTTACATTTTTAATATATTTTTAAAAGAAAGTAGCAAGTGAATTGGTAATATTCATTACACACGATGCTATATTCAAGATCTGACCAACTACCAAACACGTTTTCCTTTTACCAAAAATTGGATCTTCATAAATAAGACATTAAAAGTATAATACGTTACAAGGGAAAAAATAACATGTAAAGAAGTATATTTAAGCTATAAAAATTAAAGTAAAAGCTTATTTATTTGGTCATTTGGAATTAAAATAAATCTTAATTATTAAGAGAATTAATTTCAAATCATACCATTAAAACACTGGATCCATTTTCTACGTTCATCTCGCTGTCCTCCGACATCAAACATGCTGGTGAAGAGAAATATCTAGTCACTTACGGGGGCTAACATATGAAAAGTCACTAAAGCAACAAGAGAGGTGAAGTTTGTATACCTGATTCAAAGTGTTTAGAAAAATAATATTTTTTAATTTAAATATGAGCTTGTCTTTCTTTTCCTCTCCAAAGCTAAAGAAATTTTAGTTCCTGAATAAGCTAGTATAATTTAGAACAATCTTCATCATAAAATTAAATAAACAAAGAAACAAATAAATAATGGACTTGTTTATATCAAACAATGGCTCATCTACTTAATTGTTCTTGAAAGAAATTTCCAATCATATCATAATACATTCTTATTTGTCCTAAAACCAGGAAGACAATTCAAATAATTATTTCTAATGTAGAAATTAGTGTGTGTATATGAAAATTTCTAATATAATTATTTCCTATAAAAGCTCATCAATTACAATTTATGTAAATCAAGATGAATACTGTCAATGACTGATCAGCATTCTACTCAGCGTAAGTTTGAAGTAAGACAAGTGTACTAGTAGCAGAATTTCAAGAGAATATAAGCGTCCTAAGGACAAGGAATGTTTCATTTTTGTCTTTGTATCACTAGCACAGTGCCTCGTACATATTAGGTACTTAACAGAGGCTTATTGACTGATACTAAAAGAAACTGAATCATTTACAGTTTCATTTATCTAAGCAAACATGCAGAGATTTGAATATATGAATTATCAGAATCATTTTCATTTTTGCTGCAATGGAAATGATTGGAAGCAGTGTGGTAGAGTAGAAAGAGCTCTGATACTTGTGTGACTTTGGGCAAGTCATATAACCTCCTTGGTCATCTGTTTCCTCATCTATAAAATGAGGTTGAATGAAACAGCCTCTGAGGTTTCTTCTAACACTAGGTCTATGATCCTATGCTTAGAATTTTCATAGCAGGATTGCTAAGGTTATGACAAATAGTGAAGGTCATTTACACAAATAAAAAGAGAAACAATAGGAATGATCAGACTTACATTGTTAGACATCTTCTAGGCAAAGTATATATAAATACATCTTTTGACACAGTTAAAAGTGAAAGGAGGTAACTAGTATAAAGCAATTTAATTAATAAGCAATTGTTAAAGGAATCTATACACTTACTATGTACTAGGTGCTGGGAATGCAAAGGCAAATATGAAAATGGTTCCTGCCCTCAAGTAGTTTTCATGCCACTGACAGGTTAGTGAAATGATGGTTTCTCACAAGGAAACTCAGACAGTCAGTATGACATGATTACTTTATAAAGGGGTAGGATTGTTTAATAAATATTTGCTGAATCAATGAATTTGTTGAGCAAAGGCAATATTAAAGATCTTTTTGAAGTAGGACATCTGAAAGTATATGACTGACTAAATTTACATTTTTATGTAGTTTTGGCCTTTTCACAAAAAAGTGAGAAAAAGAAGCCTTAAACCCCATGATATTGCCAATGCCATCACAATGCCTAATAAGCATATTTTTCTTTTTTATTTGGTAGCACTGATCAATGAACAATCACAGATTTTAGCTTAGGTAGAAACACATTTTTATGTTATATAAGCAGCCATTTTTGCTATTACTCATATCGATAACTCACATTTATGTAGTTCTTCAAGGTCTACAAAACATTTTCCTACAAGAACTCTGTGAAGCAGGGTGATACACAAAAATACACAAGCAACTCCCATAACTTTCTTTTACCAGAAATCTTTTTCTTTTTAGAAATCTTTTAAGAGCTTCATATTTCAGTTCTTGTAAGTAAAATACTAGACAGGCAGGAAAGCATAAAGGGAGAAAACAAACTGTGACACTTTCACTTACTGAAAATTTACTTTATCCACTTGAAATTTGGTTTCAAAAATTCCTGATGTCAATACTCTGCATCTGAGGAGATCCTAAAAACAGAAAGTCAGTAAGTCAGAACAATAAATATCATGATTACTTTAAATCTGATTACAAAGGAAAAGCATTGTTCATATGAAAGAATAAACATCTTATTTTTATATATGCAATAAAATGACTAAGACAAAGTCAGAAAAAAGTATTAAATTGTGGCAGAAGAGCCATAGTAATCAACAGTGATGAAACAAATAGCAAAACTGAGCCCCTACTATAATCACTTACTAGAAGAGTAAGGGAGTTTGGGAAGAATGGTTAACAAATATCCCCATTTAGCTACTTCAGCTATCCCTTAGTAGTTTGATCTAAATTACTGAGTTCAGGACAAATAATGAAGTTAGAAATGCCGGAAATGATTGCATAGTTTATGACATTAAATTATTAATTTTAGGATAAAAACTATAATATTCAATTTAAGATTTATACAGATTTCCCTTCCCTCATGCCCAATACATAGGTAAATTAACATTATTTTTGTCTTCTCTTAATTCATAACAGAAAGAAAAAAAATAAATCATTATACCATAGTAACTAATTAAAAAGAAAAGAAATAAAGCTGTGCATATAGTGTTAGCATCTTAGTTAGAACTTATTCTTATAGCTCACATTTTCTATCTCCTTCAGGTTAGCTATATATGACATCTCAATAGATACTTGCTACAAGTTTTATTTTTATGTATTAATGAATCATAATGATAAGCTGACATTATTTTCTGGACCAGACATGATGATTTTATTTATGTAGGGAAGTAAGGAAGTTTCCTTCCAAGTAAGGAAACTCTCTCTCAATGCAGAGTAGCAAATGTTTTTGAGTTTAGTCTTAAAGAATTGCCTGGGGCACTGAGAAGTTAAGTGACTTAACAGGGTCACATAGCCAAAGTATGTCAGAAGCAGCACTTGAACTTAGGCTTTCCTGACTCCAGAGCTAGCTCTCTATCCTCTATACCACACTGTCTCCAGACCTTTAATTAATGTTTAAAATAAATGTGTGGAGACTATAGCTTTAAATACTTTTTAAAGTAAGATGTAATTTACAGCTCTGAATTTTTTTTTTTAAAAAGTGCTTTCCAAATGAGAACTTTCAATATATAATGATAATATAAAATGGGTTATATGAAAATGGAATTATCAAAATGAAGTTGTAAAATTAAATGTTTAAAATCCAAAATACTGATATTGATAGCAAGGAAAGGATTGAAAACATAAAAAATAAATCTATAGAAAAGCTGAAATTTTGATCAAGATTATCCTCAGTAATGTGAGGCTATGAAGAAAGTGATCTTCAATTTCTAATGAAGTTTCCTATAGGGTTTTCATGATAACAATGTGGGAAAGAATAACTCCTCGTGGACACCTCCTGATTATCCACAGCAAATGCATAAACCTAAACAGGTTTCTTCCTATTACCTAGCAGATTTTACTTCTACAAATATTCAGGAAATAAACAAGTAATTTAAATGCTGGACTAAAGAAAACAAGAAAAATCTAAATATCAATATACAACCATATACATGTTGCTAAAATCATTTAACATGCTTTAAAATTAAACAAATAATTTTTGGATTATATATTGCTTAGATTCAGTTATGCCACTACTTTTGTCCACTGGTGTGGATAGTTGTATTTATTTAAAATTAACATTAAAGATTTTTTTTTTGAGACATGAGACTCCAGAGATTTTTGTCCCAGTCCTATTTAGACTATCTAATGTTTTAATTAGCAAATAATATAAAACTAATTATCTTTAGTGGATAAAATTGCTTCAAATTATCTGGAATAAACCAAAATGAAAATACTTATCCTTTATAAAACCTTCTAATATTTATATAGTGCTTTGCAGTTTACATAAAGCTTTTACATATATTATCTCATTTGATCCTTATAGTAAGCTTTTAGCTTAGGAAGAAGGAAGTGAAAAAAGAAGGAAGAAAGGAAGGGAGGGAGGAGGGAGGAATGGAGGAAGGGGGGAAAGAAAAAAAGAAAAAAAGAAAGGGAGGAAGGAAGACTGATGGATGCAATTACTTGCTCAAGGGCTCACACAATTTATAAACTCACAGAATGTTAGAGCTGGAGTGGATCTCAGAGATCACTTGGCCAAACTCCCTCATTTTGAAGATGTAGAAAATGAGACCCTTAAAGTCACTTGGACCATGGCAAAACTAGAACTAGGAACCAGTGCTCTTTCCATTACATCGTATTGTATTTTATTACTTGCTATTGAGCTGCTTGGGACCAAGATATTCCTGGGGAGATGACCAACTTGTATATAGTGTCTTCTATTTCCCCAAATGTTTAATCCATCAAGATTATCCAATCAGTAAGTCAATCAATTATTTGTTGTGTTTTCAATAAACACTGTTTTGATGCAGCCTAAAAAGGCTAGGATCAGAAAACTAATTTCAGGACCAAATGGAAAATCTTTCAGAATAGAGTAATATAGATTTTCATATGCCTAAAAAACAATAAAATACTTGCAAAATTTTTTTCAAATGCTTTATACTGGGTGGATTTTTCACCTAATCAATTAACTATATGCTTATATGCATACCAGAGATAGGCTATCAGGTCTTTCATCACCACCCCTCCAAACAAATAAGTTACTTGAATAAAATGAAAGAATAGCTATATTGTATAATATCAGTTCATCAAAGGCAGACAGAATTGACCAAAAACAACCCCCACAAAGTCATGATATTGCCCAATGTTTCTTATTTGACTTAAGATCAAGTAACAAAAAAAAATTTGATACCTATTATATTTTATTAAATCAATATCAATTCAACAAGTATTTGATATTTGCCTCCTACTAGACCCTGTGGATATAAAGGCAAAAGTGAAAACAGTCCTTATTCTCATCAAATCACAATATTTCCACATGGTGTTCATACTCCTCCCAAACTATTTTTATAACATTGTTTATTTCTACTTCAGAGGAAGGATATTTATGAACATAATTCAGTCAACTTCAAATAGTTTTTTTCAAGTATTTTTTTAGAGCACTCTGATTTTAAGAAGAGTTTCACTCACTTGGTCAGATGGTGTATATTCATTTTGTTTGACTACGTCAATCTTGTCTAGGAAGCTGAAAGAAAAAGAAAAGTATTTAAATGTTGTACATCTGTAAGCTGTATGTCATTACAAAATTATGCCTTTTATCAGAGTGATTATCATACACATATTATGCTGTCAATAGGAGTTCTGTTTGATTAATTTTATAACTCAATTCATATACTTTTAAAATGTTAAACAAATAGAATTCTTTGAAATTAGAAACCCATGAAATTCATTTGGCAATCCATGGATAGAGACTGAAATTAATATTCTGAAATGAAAAAAGGAAAGTAGAAGAACTTTGAAATCTACGTATGTTTCATGAACTAAAAATACATGCTATAAAGTATTCCATGAAATTTCCATGAAATTTCAGAGCATCATATGTCTATAATCACTATATGGTACAGTGGTGGTTTTTTTAGTGAGGGTTCTGGGTCATGCAAGTATGACTTTCAAAATACGAAGTAGAATTTGCCATTATTGTCCAGCAGAGGGCCAAAAGCACAACCTTGCAATGTTACTTTTGTTTGTTACAGTAACATTTTTAAGAAAAAAAAAAGTGAAATATGAGTTTTAAATTACCTATCTGTGGAGGCATCCCTATGCCTCCATCTGTCAACTAAAATCAATAATTCCCACCTATTACATCCTTAATATGAGTAAGTAAGGAAGAAACAGAAGCCATGGTGTATATCCATAAAGGTACTTGTAACCTACTTCAGGAGATAATACTATGACATGTTACTCAATTAATGAATAATACAGCCTTGTGGATGAGAATTATATACTGACATAATGTGATAAATTATATGTAACATATAATTTGAAAATAGAATAATGGTACATAGTAAGGGTATGTTGAGACTATGGACAACAATTGAAAGAATTAGAGAAGGGGAGATTAGTATAGGTTAGAATCATCAGAAAATGCTAAACATAGGAGCTAAAACTTTATTTTGACATTAAAAAGCAATATCTAAACCAGGTCTTGAGGCTGCAGGTTCCCCACCCCTAATCTAAACTTTAATTATCACTTTGCTTTTAACAAAATACTTGAAAAATTAATTTGTAAAAAGTCCCTTACATCAACCCAAAGTAGTAGCATCAGTTTTTATTGATGGGGTCACTAAAACACCAAGAATGCAAATATGCTACAAAAGCCTAGCTCTGTGTTTTCTTATGCCCTACAAATGACAATTTGAGATAATCTATATATCCTAATAATATTACATAGGTGTGTGTTGGGATTTCAGAAATGGCATGAAGGACTAAAGAAGAAAATGAGGCAGACTGTGGGTAGGGATGGGGCAGAGAGGGTTAGGAAAGAAATTTGGGAGACAAGGTCCAATGTAGGAGAATGTTTATATATTTATTAGGATGATCAGTTAAGTGATTCTCCCCCCCGCCCCATCAGTTAAGAAGCAAAAAATGCTAGAGATTTTTCTGCTACACTACTGCTCTGCACTAATTCAAACAGGAAAGCAATCTTTCAAGTAGTCTATGTAGATTTATAAGTAAGTCATTTAAGTCCTATAAAATATCATGCAAATCTAATTTTCTAAGTTTTAACAATCGCCATCAAATGACAAGGAGAAAACTTTTTAGCATGATAATTTTCCATTGGCTGTAATTCTATATCAATAGTCATTTCATACTCCAAGTCTTCCTGACAACTTTCATTTCAAATGAAAATGAAATAATACATTTCTACAATTAGACGTGTCTTTTGTCACTCAAAAGAAGTAACTATTAAGTTGAAATAGAAGACAACTTTAGTTGCTACTGCAGCCATGCCAAAAACTAGCCATCTTTTAGGCCAATGATCTCCAAAGTGGAGGAGGTGGCTGGCCCCCTTCAGAGTGGTGGTGTGACATCAAGGAGGCAAAGGTATGACCCTAAATGGTGAGTGATCAACCAGTTGGAGAAGTGAGGTGAAAAGGTGGTTATGCTGGAGCCAGCTCAAACTGGCTCCCAAAAACTGATGTTAAATTTTCAATGTTAGCATTTACATTTTGGAAACTGGAAATCAGGGCTCGATTTGTTCTTTTATTGTTATATTGTTTTACATGATTTTTCAGATTTAAGAAAATGAAGAAGAAAATGTTAGTAATGCTGATTAAACTTGAAAGTATCAAGTGTAAATCCTCCCACATACCCCTCCCCAGAGCTGATAGTTAAACATTTACCAAGCAAACTTTTGGTTGCATTCCACACTTGCCACAATAGACCATTTTGGGGCTTATCTCTAACTCAACCACACCTATCCACTCATTATCACCTAATACTTCTTAACTCTTTTTACCTTCAGAAGCTACACAAGCTCCCAAATTCCCTCCTTTAGTTAGTTCCCTAACCATGACTGGAGCACCCACAACAGTAGTTTATACAGTTGCCACTGGGATAATTCATAGTCCTTCATCCTTAGTACACCCTAGACCATCTTGCAGAAGTGAGGTCCTATGGAGCAGTGGGATGGAGAATGCCACACAGGATAAGCAGGTATAGATAGCTAGGTTCTTATCTTATTGAATTTCCTTGATCCCCCCCCTTCCCCCTTTGAAACTTCCTCATCTTTATTAAGGCACCACTATCTTTCAAAGCTCTAAGATTTGCAACTTTAGTGTCATCTTTCCTTACTTTCATTCATCCCACATATCCATGAAGTTGCCAAATCTCAGTCACTCCTACCTCCAAAACAGCTCTGACAGATTCTTATCTCTCTTCATACAATCTTTAGTTCAGTCCTTTTTATGACCTCCAAACTGGACTATTCTGATGGTCTCTTAATTGGTCTCTCTGTTTCAAGTTTCTGTCTCCTAATTCATCCTGCAAATAGTGGCCAAAGTTATTTTGTTAAAGCATAGTTCCAAACTGCTCTTCAGAATGGTTGGATCAGCTCACAACTCCATAAACAATGCATTAGTGTTCCAGTTTTCACAAATCTCCTACAAATTTATCATTTTTCCTTTCTGTCATATTAGCCAATCTGATAGGTGTGAGGTACTATCCCTGATTCTTAGCAGAGTGCCTTGAACATAATAAGCACTTAATAGATGTTTATTAACTGATGGAAAGACGACAGTTAAATCCTAGGGAATCGATAAGATCAATAAGCTAAATAGTATAGATGGGGAAGAAAAGAGAGCCCAAGGCCCAAGGCCCAAGGTTGGGGGTCACTCAGCAGTAACAGGTATGACTTGGATGAAGCAAGAGACTGAGAAGGAACAGTCAGACAAGTAGGAGAGAACTTGGAAAGAGTAGGGTCAAAAAAACCTAGAGAGAGACACTATCAAGAATGAGAGGTTGACCAACAGTGTCAAAGGTTTCAAAAAAGTCAAGAATGAGAATGGAGAAAAGGCCATTGGATTTATCAATTAAAGGATAATTACTTTGGAAAGAGCAGTTTTAATTGATTGATGATGTAGCCAGACTACAGATAGTTAAGAAGAGCCTGAAAAAACAGAAGTGGAGGTATCTGTTCTACACAGCCATCTCAAGAATTTTAGCTACAAAAAGGAAGGGAAATAAAAGATGATAGTTAGTGGCAAATGGATGGGTCAAGTGAAGATTTTTTTTTATGGGGAGACATGGGCATGTTTCTAAGTAGGAGAGAAGCAGCCAGTAGACACAGAGAGATTGAAAATAAATGAGAATGGGGAAGATAGAGGGGGCCATATGTTGGAGAGAGACTGGATAGAATGGGATGACTTGTGCATGTAGTTTGCCTTGGCAAAGAACAGGGTCACTTCTTCATGTGAGACTATGGTGGAGGAGATACTAGCATCTGAGTGGTGTGAAATGAGGAGAGGAGAAGAGGGAGTTCTTGGTGAACTGTCTAAATAGTTTTAGTGAAATATGAGATAAGGTTTTCAGTTAAAAGTGTGGGATGAGAGGGAATCACAGGAGGTTTGAGGAAGGATGAAAAATTTTGGAAAAGTCACTGTGGTGAGTGAAATAGTGAGTCAATTGGAGAGGTGTACATGTACTGCCTTGCGAGGGTTCATTTGAGATTATGTGACACAAATTTGTTTTGGATCTAGTCAGCACAGTTTCATAATTTTCTCCAGCTTCATTCAAAGGCACATGAGTATGAATGAAAGAAGCAGCTGGTGGGACTAATCTCCCCAGGGAAAGACTGGTAAAAAGATAAGGGAGCAAGAGACAATGTGAAGTTAAACTGTTTTACCTTGATGATGGGTAAGAGAGGAAAGTGTAGTCAATGTAAGGTGATGACTTGGTAGGACAACTAATGAGCAAAGGGAATGGAGAGGAAAAAGAACATAATTTGAAGTTGGAAGGTAGAGGGAGAGATGGAATGACAAGAAATTATAATCAAATAAGTGAATTTCCAAGTTCATGAACATGAAAGTGGTGGTTTGTATGTGAAGACACAATCAAGGGTATGACAGTCTTCTCTCTCTCTCTCTCTCCTTTCCTCATTTCCCCTCCACCTGCTCCCACTGACCATGCTATAGAAGAAACTGGACTGGTAGGAGAAAAGATATCCATCTAGGAACAGAGAGAAAGATACAAGAGCAAAAAGAAGGCATACTGAGAAAAGGAGATGCTATCCTTTTATTCTTATATTTCTTATCTGGTATGTGGTAATAAAAACAATATTATTATTATTAATAGTAGTAGTAGTAGTAGCAGCAGCAGCAGCAGCAGCAATAGCAGTTAGCATTTATATATTGCTTTACACTTGGCAAAGTACTTTACATTTTATCCTCACAACAATCTTGGGTGATAGGTGCTATTATTATCCCTATTTTATAGATGAGGAAGCTGAGGCAGATAGAGGTTAAATGACTTGCCCAGGGTCAAATAACCAGTAAATGTCTGAGGCCAAATTGGAACTCAGGTCTTTCTGACTCTAGATCCACTACTCTGATCACAAGTCTCAGGACTGATGCCATGAAGAAGCTGAAGGGAAAGGGCAGCTTCCCTGTCTCCCACTTAGCCACCACATGTATAAGTAAGTACATGGCAACTCTGTTTCTTTTACATTTATTCTTTCCTTATCTTAGGCAAATTAGTATTCCAAGATGGGAGTGTTCAGATAACCTAGTGAGTCTGGGAAGCCCAAAGGTCCTATCAGAGGCTGCACTGTCACCTACGAACAGTGACAGGGAATAAGAACTCTCATCTAGGGGTTCTGGCCTTTAGAGCCCAGCAGAGAGGTTCCTAATTAGAACCTCAAGAAGACTTTAAGAAGGGAGAAAGAGACTTATAAGCAGGGGCAGTAGGGTGCCCCTTTGCCACATATGATCGCTACATATGTGCCTCTCCATCGCTGAACTTTAATTTGGAGCCCAAATTAGGGACCTTGTGTGTGCAGGAGGAGAGTATATTCCTAGTTCTATTCCAATTGTTTTCATTATGCCTGTTTAGTAAATAACTTTTCTACAAGCTAATTAAGCCAGGCTGATTGATACGAAAGGAAACATACAAGTGAGGGCTTGTGAGCTACATTGCTAGAAACCCATCTCTCTTAGGAGGTTGTAGAATAAATTAATCAATAAACATTTTTTAAGTGCCTACTATTTGCCAGACACTGTGCAAAAAGAGACAAAAGACAGTCTCTGCTCTCAACGAGCTTATAGTAGAATGGGGGAGACAACATGCAAACAAATATATACAAAGCAAGCTATATATATATATATGCATATACAGATATGCATATGATAAGAGGAAATAACTAACAGAGGGAAGGCAATAGAATTAAGAGGGGTTGGGAAAGGTTTCCTGTAGAAGGTGGGATTTTAGTAGGGACTTAAAGGAAGCCAGGGAGGTCAGTAGAGCAGAGATGGTAGAGTGTTCCAGGAATACAGAACTGCCAGTGAAAGTGCTTGGAGTCAAAAGATGGAAAAGCCAGAAGGCCAGTGTCACTGAAATGAAGAGTAAGTATTGGGGAGTAAAGTATAAGAAGAATGGAAAGGTAGGAGGGGGCTAGGTTATGACGGGCTTTGAATGCCAAATAGCACTTTGTATTTGCTCCTGGAGGCAATAGGAAGCCACTGGAGTTTACCGATTAGGGCTTTAGGAAAATCACTTTAGTGCCTAAATAGAGGATGGACTGGAGTGGGGAGAGACTTGAGGCAGGCAAATCCATGAGCAGACTATTGCAATCTAGGTGTGAGGTGATGAGAATCTACATTAGAGTGGTAAAAGAAAAAAGACAATTTAGAATGCTGGGACTTAAAGACTTTTTCTGGGATATTTTTTTTCAAAATATGCATATTTCATAGGCTGGTAAATTCTTGAGGAAGCTAAGTGGCATAGTAGATAGTACTAAATCTGGAGCTGGACACCTGAATTCAAATTCTGTCTCAGATACTTACTACCTCTATGATCCTTGGCAGAATCACTTCTATCAGTCTATTTCCTCAGCCATCAAACAGGGATAACAATAGCAACTACATCAGAGGGTTGTGGTACGAATCAATTGAGATAACATATGTAACATGCTTTGCAAACCTTAAAGGAAGCATTATAAAAATGCTAGTTATAATATTATGAGGTATGTTAGTCACATATTAACCTGCTGATATTCCAGATATAGAACACTAAATTGATTCATTTATCTGTAATATTTTATAGTATATTTCCTCAAACACTAATTTCATCTTAATAATAAACTTAGTGAGCTTTGGAAACTCTGAGAAGTACAAATTAACAAGAGATTTCTAAAACCTCAAACTGAAAGTACAGACCTCTTAGTGTTTATACAGGCTATTTTTAGGTCCATGATTTCCTTGAAAAACAGCAACGACACACACCATCAGAGGAACAGTACTGTACTGAAATATTCCAATGGCAAAATCTTAGTCAGATAAAACAAGTCTAAATGTGTTAAATGTTTTCACTATCTTCCAACAGATGGCCTCTGCATGTCTGAAAGTTCACATCCATAACATAAGAACAACTACCAGAAAAAATCAAGTGTTATTCCTTAGTTATTTTGAGAAAGGGAAGTAATTGGCTCTTAAAACACTGAGTTCTTATTCTCATATTTCTCTTTAATATATCAATTCTAGGAATATATAAAAAATAAGGTAAATTTACAAAATATTTCTACTTATTAAATTCAATTTTTGAGGTACATTTTTCATTTTAAAATGAGAATCTAACTCACTATCACCCTATTATCTGCTTGACTACTTTCCAATGTCATTTTTCAAAGGTAAAAGTAATTACTACAGAACTACAGAACAGAAAAGAAAGGGGGCCAAGTAGACTTTTCAGGGGACTTCTTCGGTCCGTGCCTCTTCTCTGGAATAATGCTTTTCAGGAAAACAGGGCTCAATAAAAGAATTTACTTTGTATTCTCTTTTAATCAATTTGCTGTTTTTAATCTCAAAGCTACTTGCTTTGGAAAATTAACAGCATAATTATAAATATTATAATTATATATTATATGTATATAACTATAAATCTTAGAAGTGTCTGCTCAGTGTCAAGGTAACATAAGATTGTATCAGGCTTCATAGATATTATATTGCCATTGACATATGAACATCATATTTACTCTTTCAGAACAACACTGTATTGTTGACTCACATTCAGACAATTCATTAGGACTGTTCTATCTCTTTGTCATAGTTGTGCCTTTCCTATTTTCCCTAGTTTTGCCTTTTTATATTGTGCCCTTTCTATTTAAGCATCACTATGGCACGTGCTCTGAGGTGTTTTGAGTTTCTTTTTTCCCTTTTAGTAGTAGAGATAAATTTCTGTTTATTAATTCATTCCCTTGCTTGGTAACCAAGGTGATACACTTGCAAAACAAAGACTTTCACTAATGAATAAAGTAAAGATCAATGTCCTATCTGGGTTTGAATGAACCCTGGACCTTTGTTTTAAAAATGTAGTGCTTCAACTACTTACTTACATACTTAAACCTGAAAAAAATCAATCAATTTTGATAGAGAACTGTGTCTTTGTATTCAAAACACTGTATTACTTATCTGTCTATATTAGTATGCTGTCAAGAAATAGTATTTAGATAATTTTCAATTAAATACAAAGGATACAAAGGAAAAAGGATGTCAAAATAACTTTGTCCTAATTTTAGTACAGGAAAAAAAAGCACCCCCTCACCAGTCTATAAGCTAAGTTTAATTAGCAATTTTTATTTATATTTGCTGATTTGCATTTGCAATATGATAACCCAGTACCACTGGCTCAAAAGTCAAATAATTTAGCATGTCATCTTTAAATACACACACACAGCACATATATAGGCGCTTCAGAATAATAACTACCAACTTCTAGAAACTTCAGAAAACTTAGAATTGAAAAATTCTAATTGGACTAGAGCAGGGGACTCTAATCTTTGTGTATGTGTCATAGACCTCTTTGGCAGATTCCGTAATTCTTTTAATTAAGACAACAGTGGGAAAAGTCCCTGGATCTGTTAACTGTTGTATGAATCGAAGCAAATCATGTCACCCAACTCTTAATTTCCTCATCTGCAAAATGGAGATAAATAATTCTCCCACTACTTATCTCACAGGGATATTGTGAAGAAAGAAAGCTCTGGACCTCTTCTAAGAAAAAAAAATTAAGTGCATAAAATACATAGAATTACAAAGGAAGCCAACTATACTAAAATAAAGTTGTTAAGATAGATTTAAAAAAGAAAAGCAAGTTTGTGGACTCAGATTAAGAACCTGGGTCCACAGTTATGCAAAAAACAGAGACTAACATATAGTATTTTTGCTCATCTTAGTGACCAGTGCAAACAACTAAAGGATCAATTCAAATGTGATCATCACTTTTAATTAAGAAGCAACATCACACAGAGGAAAAAGCCCCTGGATCTGTAAATAATTGTATCAATTTGAGCAAATCACTTCACCCAACTCTCAATTTCCTCATCTGTGAAATGGAGATAAATAATTCTTGCAGAACTTATTTCACAGAGACATTGTGAAGAAAGTACTTTTTAATTAAAAAAAAAAAGCATTATATACATGTGACTATGTAATTGTGAAATGATGTTTTGTGATATATTCCAGTTCAACAGTCACAGATTTAACTCTCAGTTCTACCACTTTCTGTGACTTTGGCCAAGTCACTTGACTTCTGGGTGCATCACTGTCCTCCTTTGTACAACAGGGATGGTGTCTAACTCTCCTTTCATCATAGGCGTGGTTATGCAAATAAATAGGATCATGTGTATAACTGAAAAAAATTTTTTTAAACAGGTAATAGATTCTAGATTAAAGCAATGTTTACATTGTTGCCCCCTATGGTTCTTTATCCTTTAGAACACATTTTTAAAATTTAATTAATTTCATTAAGTTTTAATACCTAGACTGAAATTTAGCTCAGCACTATGAAGAGTGGGTTTGTTAGGAAAGTTAACAAATTAACAATTAATGAGAAATTTTTAAAGGGGGAGGGGTTGTGAGGGAAAACTGATAAAGGTAGCGTATTAAATCTACTTAGGAGAATATATTAGTTTTTAGGAACATACACACATGTACATATGTGTATATGTGTGTGTACAAAAATAAGCAATGTCCTGATAATAACAAATCAGATACCTATATTAAAGCAAGTCCAAATAAATCTCTTAAAGAAAGGTAGCAATTAATTTGTATTACTATATGTGCTCCAAACAAATTAATTAAAAAAAGTTTTACAATTTAAATCATTCACTATTTTAAGTTGGTGTTTTAAAAAATTGGTCTACGCTAATTTGAGGGATAAATGACACACATGAAGATTTATTTTTCAAGGGAATGATGAAAACTTGAACCAGCAAAATGTGGGCTGCTTAATTAGCCACTAGGTGTCATTGTCATTTCCTTCCACTTTTTAAAAATTTCATTTAATAAACAAAAGACTTTGGCAGAAAGGGTCCTTTCTTGCAATGGCTATATTTAATGGGAAACAAACACAAATTTTCTCTTCATTCCAAATTAAGTCCATGAAATAAAGCAGTCTAAATATTAAACTTTTAATAACAGATAAAAATTAATTTCCAAAGAGTAAATTAATGGCATTTTCATTCCCTCATCAAAGGTGTTAGTGTTTAACAGTTAAAGGGGTGATTAATCTTTTGTAGGATGAGTTATCTTGCCCACCATTTGGAAAGGCAAACCTGTATTCAATCAGTGAGTCATTAAAGAAACATACTTGATCTTAAAGCAAATCAGGCCATGTGTATTGGCCAGAGAGAGAGGGGGAGAGAGAGAGAAGACAGAGAAAAGAGAAGATTCACAAGGGAAGGCAAGAGAAGATTCTGAGGAAAAGAAAACATGACCAAAAATAAATAAACCACTTTCTGGAATTATAGCCTTCTGAAGGAAAGTAGAAAAGAGACTCTTTTTCTCAGATGCCTTCTTGACCAAAAGTACAACCTGATAACTTTGGAAATTTTAGTTTATGTCATTAGATAAAATAATTTACAAATGAGGTGGGATAGGAATCTAAAAGAGCATTTTTATTCATCTAAGTAGACAATAAACTCCTAGTGAAAATTTTATTATTTTAAACAACTATTTCCTATGAAGATACATATTGGCGTGGAATTTTAAAACACAACAAATATACATCTATAAAAATCCCCAAGTCTACTACTTCAATGATCTCATTGGTCAGTGACAAAACAGAAATTACAAAATAATTAGCACTCAAAATAACCCAGCATATATATTAATTTGAAATCTTACTGTCAGTATGTATGTATATGTATGTACACATATGTTTCAATTAACTATAACCTAAGTAAAATATCAATAACATAATTTTGTTTATAGGAAAAGATAGGTCAATTTGGAGGGATGCTACCTTTATAGTTTATAATAGATATGGCAATTTTTAATCCAGTACTTAAAAGGATCTTCAAATGATCCTTGTTTTAATCAACAGGAGTGGAAAAAAATACTCAATATAATTACTAGTTAAAATATTAAGCCTTACAAATAACTGAAAACATCCAAATTAAAGCAACAATTTTAATAATTCAAAAGCAGTGTCAATTTTTTTTTCCTAGGAGAGCACTGATGGCATCCTCATAAAACGTCCTGATTTTTCTTGCTTTTGTAGTTTAATATGAATATTATACAATAAATTCAATGCTTATAATTTTTGAGTAAATAATAATTTTCACTTGAAGGAGAATATTTGTAAACACAATTTTGTAATACATTTTTCACTGAATGACCAAACTGAATGTACTAAAGTTCTAAATTTAAAATTTTCTACACTAATGATGTACTATTTCAATTTATTATCATTACTTTTATAATACTATAAATGCTGACAGGCAAAATTATATGTATACTTTAATATATATAAAAAGGGAAAGGAAATAGTGTTCCAGATCTGACTAAGCTGATTTTAACTGATAAAATATCAGTTTCTTAGAGATTTAAATACTTGCCAATCTAGGGCATTGGATTGTACTAATATCTGAGTAGATAGTACTATTTACTGTCGCAGATAATATTTAGGCCACCCCTTTTCTCTCTCATTCTACTCAACTACTAAAGTAGGAAGGAATTCTTGACTTGCTTAGATAAATAAGTGTCAAATAAGAAATATATCGATTAACAGGAAAAGAAAATGTGGTGCTAGAAAAAAGTAAATGTAAACAAAATTATGTTGAAATTCATTGCCAATCTCACAGAATTTTTTGAGGAAAATTCCTTTTGTCCCTTAAGATGCTATATAAATATGAATTACTATTATCACCTTCAGCCCAATAACAGAGATATACCTTATTTTTAACGAAAACCATATTTTTCAAATTACAAAAAAATCAGAATGTTGATAACAAATTAGAGTAAATTTTCATATTATCAAATATCTCTTAACTTTACCTAAGAATTTACCATCACATCCTTTAAGAAGGAATATTCTCTACTTTGTGAAATATGTGATATATACAATTTAAATGTAAATCAATTTAATTTGTAAAATAACATAATTGTTTCTTTTTCCAAGGAGGATATATTATTGTATGTGACACGGTAAAGATGTTATGAATATTTGTTTCAATATACAAAAGCTGCTCAAAGAGAACACAATTTGTATATTGCTTTCACACCATTTTTATTTTATAGAATTTAAGTTTACTAAAACAAGGTTTTTAAAGAAAAGAAGCAAAAGACTACATGCTAAGTACACCCGAAATAAAAGTTACTTAATTTGTAAAAATATCCATAGAAGTATTTTATGTTGGAAACAAAAAATACAGAAAGCTATCTAAAGTAAAAGAACAATACTATTTTGAGATCATAATTATAAAAAAATGCACCTGAAAATTCAACTTACTAGATTATCTTAAAGTAACCATTTTTAAATACATTTTAAGATGTATTTCTGCACCTAAAGTTACATAATAAAAGAAATATGTATAGCCAAACTTAAACAGAAATTTATAACAGAAATGCTGGCAATATTCTGATCACTACGATTTCAACAACAATGCAAAAAGAAACCAAAGATTATTTTATCTTAATAAAGTAAAAGTTTCTTACTAAGCATTTTTGCTTTTAATCTGCTTAACCATTATGCTAAAAATATACAAGTCATTATTCAGAACAAGAATGCAAATAAATTTTAAAAAGTTATTGTATAAAATGGCCTTCATGAAGGGACTACATTTTATTTCAATTAGAGAATAGCCTTAGAAGAGTTTTACCACTTGGAGGCAGAGGGGCACCACTAGGCAATTTTTTAACCAAATAATATGAAAGCTTAAAAAATGTGACTTTACAGATGTGGAATCAACTTGTTACCACAAGGTTAGAATTCCTTATATGGAAAGGATAACAAGACAATTAAAAGCCTAAAATATTAAAATTACAGGTCATAAAGGACTACTATTACTATATATAAAATGTTTTTTTTCCCTGTCAATCCATAATAAAATCACATTTTTCTCAAATAAAAAACATCCTGCTTATAGCAGTTGCTTATCTAACCCCACATTTGGAAACATAATATTTAAGAGATTGGAATAACAATCCACTTACGTAGTATGGAAAACTTTAGTGTGAAATAAATATCTTTTTTTTTTAAATGGAATGATCCAAAAAGAATAAATATCAAGAGGAGAAAAAAGTCTTTTGGAAGAAATTCTATAAATCGTTTTTCCCCTTCCTTTTACTCCTCTAAAGTTAGTCTGGTTTAGAGGATATACTAACTTGCCCAATCAGTTTTACATTACAGCACCAGTCCAGAAATAGCTCCCAGCCGCCTTGGCCTCTAGCATGGTTGTCATGACAATGAAACCACAGTTCTATAAATAGACCATCAGCACCAAATCTTGTGAGAGAGACATCTGGAATCCAGCCAGTCAAACCTCAGCTTGACAAATAAAAATAGGCACAGGCAGATTTAGAAATGGGAAAGGTATAATGTATCTCTACTCTAATACAAAGAGTAACAAAATTATACAGAAACAAGCTGGTTGCATTTTAATGAAAGGTTGATTAATGAAACAACTGATGAAACATTTTAAAAGCTACATTATTAATAAAAAATGCCCCAAGGGTTTTGGAAAGGGATTTTTGGGTCACTTTTCACAAGCTATGCAAATGTTAACATTTTAAAATGAAATAAAACTGCTGCTGAAATAATACAAAGCTGCTGCTTTTCTGTTTTTAAGTGGTAAGAGAAACATAACTTCTAATATTCACAAAAGTATAGTTTTGGTAGTTTTGGAAACAGAAATGTTAAGGACACTAGACTAACATCCTGAAAGCTGGATGGATAATGTGCTTTAAAAATGAGTTGCCTAACTTCAGCAACAAAAGATCTTATCTCAAGAGTAAACTGCCTTATTTAATAAACTCTATCAAAAGTCTTATGAAAAAGCCATCCAAGAATGAAGACAAAAATTAATCTCACTCATGATTCAAACCATATCTGAACTAATTTTCATAGGTAAAATGAAACTCTATTAAATCATTACATAACCTTGCTTCCCTTCCTCCATCACTAGACTACTTTTAAACAATACCTTTCACTTCAGTGGGTGAGAGAATGTTCTATTCTTAGACTGTGCCTTTGATTGACTCATTCAATTACCACCACAATTATCTGTGTAGGCAAGGCAGTAATGTCAAATATGTTATTCACTACATTTATCAATATTATTCAACAACAGACATTTTCTTAATAAAAACATGATTCCTTAATACTTTTATTGCCAAATGCATTCGCAACCTGAAATATTCAGATCACTGAAGTCAGCTTTATTGTAAGCTGTCTGATATCAAATAACAAAATTAAAAATTAAAAAAACTCCATCCATTACAGAGCTCTTAAGAAAATTTACTCACAATTCCTTCATAACTTAAAATGCATTTTAGACCAAAATCATATGATCCTTCCTTCTAAGTTTATAATTTTCCCTCAAATGAGATAAAAAGTGCTCATGTGAAAGGATATGAAATTTGAAGTTGCTGTTATAGATTGCACAACTGTGGTAAGTGAAAGTATACAAAAATAAAGTGATTGGTAAAGGTCCACAGAGGATTGTAAACATAACCATGTATAGCTATAAAATGATTTTAAAATAGTTAATTATTGCCTAAGGCCTATAGCCATTAAGATAAGACTTTAAAGAAAAACAGTACTCTATCAATCTACAGGATGCCTTCAGGCCCTAACATACTGGCATTTAAATTCCTTAATTTATATTTATATGTATATAGTTTTCTTTGGCCTAAAAAGGGATTTTATAAAACTAGGAAAATGAATTCATCATTTCGAACATTCCAAGTAATTCATATTGTCTTGCTTCTGCTACTAAAAAAAAGACCTCAAATATATGAAACTATGGTTAGTATTTGAAAGGTCCCAATCAATTAAAAAACTCAGTTGTGTAAGTGGAGTATAATTTAACTTATCTCCACTTAATTGCATGCTTATTTTTGTTTTCTGGCACCAAGAATGTTGCATTTTTGTGATATTTCCATTTTACACATTTTAATAAGTTATCACCTTGAACTATGCAGTTCTAGTATTTTCCTTAACTACATTTTATGTAATTATGTCTTTTATATATTTCTACATAATTATATACATGAATTATATAATTTATATAAAAATATAGTGAGAGATTTTAAACATCTGTGAACTTCAGCACTGTATGACAGAAACTCATTTTTCAGGGTGATTTTGTATATTTCAATTAAATATTCAAATCCACATGTATAGATATTAGAACTTAACCCAAAGGTAAATAAAAAAGGGAGGATTATCTGTCAAAATTTTATTCTAGAGCAAAGTAAGACCAAGGGTTTATATAAAGAATGGTAAGCAATATTCAGCTGAATTCTCCTGAGAGTTGCAAGAGAAGAAAATCAGTAAGAAATATACAAAGAGAAGAAAAGATGCATCTTAAAAGGTAATATCTTTATTAAATGGACATTTTTTTCAAAAGTTTATTATCACACATTTCATTAGATTGATGAGCTAACTTTTAGTTCTTAAATTAAAAGTTGAAAAATATAGTAAAAAATTATCCTTTGTTATTGTGGCCTTCTCTCTGCAGATTTTTTTCCCTTAAAATTGTCTCCTCTTCCCACCCCTTTAGATTGTAAATTTCTTGAGACCATCAGGATCTAAATTTCTATCCTTGTATATCCCTAAAGCCTAGCATAGTGGCTTACACAATGCAAAGGTTTAGTAAATGATTGTTGAACTGAACTAAAATACTCCTCTTTAAAAGTGGAAATCAGGGAATTTTCTTAGATTTATATTATCTTTAGTTATATGCCTGTAATCAAATGAATTAACTTATGATGAATAAAGTAGTACTCTATTTAAAATCCTTACAGGACAAGAATATCAAGACAAGTAAAGATGAAACATGAAAGTTCTAGAGTATTAAAATACATATGTAATATATACCCATCATCTATGGAGACTAAACTATTACTTCCTTTGTAAAATTAATATTGCTGCATTTGAATATGAGGGAGTCATTAAGTATAATGAATTTAAACATATCTTCAAAAGATTTTGTTTCAGTCAGCCAGTCAACAAATATTTATTAAGCACATTCTGTGTCAGGTGCTGTGGCTAAGTGCTTGGGATACAAAGAAAAGCAAATCTTTGTGAATGTCTTCACATCCTAGTGGGGAATACAACATGCAAACAAAAAAACTACTTACATACAAGATATGAACAGAGTTAAGTAGAAAGTAATCTCATATACTGAAATAGGAATAAAATGCTGCACATTTCATAATGTGTACTGGTACTATATTTTCAAACATAAGAATAAGGGTATAACAAGGCTTATTTAAATGGTAAATTGTGCTGAGAAAAACAAAATTCACCTCAACTGACTCCCTCTCTAATTTCTAATTTATATATTTAAAGGTTGGTAGCATTTAGCTCTTGACCAATATTCAGAATTACTTTTATAACATCTAACTATAGTTAAAATTTATAATGAGCAATTGTCAAGCAATAGATACTTGTTTCTCATGTTGTTTGAAGCCACAAAATAAAAGGTAGAAGACATGATACTAATATCTAGGAATTATAAAATATCAAGATTACAAGATTGAGGAGGACAACATAAAAGCAAACTGAAACCACTCACATATCAACAGATATGAAACGAACTAAAAATGCAGAAAAGGTTTGTAATTTCATTGGCATGGGGGAAACTTCTTTCACCAGATGGTAGAGAGCAGATAAATCCTACTCCTAAAAAAAGTCTGAGACATAGTGCTTAAAAAACTTGCCTATAGTCAAACAGCTAATAAGTGCCTGAAGTGAGATGTTAAACAGTCTTCCTGACTCCAAGCCCAGCACTTTATCTACCAGTTCATGATGGCTCCACAGTTTATTGCAAAGAGTAAATGCCTTAAAAGAGTATATAGATTAAAGGGGTGATTCACATTGGAGAGCATTAATTGTAGAAGACTATTCCTATTTTCATAATATATGACAAGTCTGCAGTAGAATATTAAAATATTAAAGGATTCATGTTTCATTTATTATTTTTTTAAAAAAAGAACTCCATATTCTAAGAATGACAACTGATACTCTTAGATTTAGCAATTAAAAATAGCAACCTGGACTAGAGAGTTCTTCTGTGTTATTTAAAGATTGTGTGACACCAGTTCTTGTGATACTCCACAAAACAATACAAAATATAAGAAAAAACTACTGCTTTAGATAGAATTGGCTAAATGAGAAAATATACATGCAACTAAATTTTCTTAATTTTAGAACATTTTGGGCTTGAAATTTATTTGCTTGAAACAATCTAATTTCATCATTAAAATGTTTAGTTAACATGAGTTATGTCTACTAAAGTATTTAATGAAGGCAATATAGCATAGTATACAGGGGAATGAACTCAGTCAGGAAGAATTTGGGTTCAATTCTCCTCTCTGATACATACTGACTATGTAAACCTCAGCAAATCATTTAACTGCCTCAGGAACCCAGGCAAGTCTCTGAGTATAAAGTGAAGAATAGTTTCTAATTTGCATAGGTAGAGTTTATTATACCAATGAAATCACAGGCCAATGAAACCAAATGAGGATTTACACTATGGTATACCTTTAATTTATTGAAATTTCCCTTTCCATGTTCCATTTTTTCATGAAAATTACAATATGTAAATCTAATGAGATAAAATTTCATTATGCTCATTAAGATTTCTTTGCATCCAGTTCTTCTGGTCCTCAAAAACATCCAGGAATTTTAAAATTAGTTCTGGTTACTTTCTGTGAGTTAATTATTTCTTTGCCCTTACATTAATTCTTTTTTCATGGATGTGAGATTTCATCAGTGGAAGGAGCTTCCTGTGCCTTTTGCCAAAGCAGGTTATCACCTTCTCTGGAGCTTATAGTCTTAAAGAGTTGATTAGGATGCTGAAATGTTAAGTGACTTGCCAGGGTTACACAGCCAATATTTGTCAGGGACACGACTTAGACCAGGTCTTCCTAACTTCAAGGATACTTCTCTATCCACTAAATCACTAATAGGCTGTATAAAAATGCAAGCTTAGAACATAAGGTGCACTAACATCAACTTAATTTTTGTATCATTTTAAAGTTTACAAAGAGCTTAAATACACATTAGTTAATATGCATTATTTGATGCTCCCTGTGAGGCAGTAGTAGTAGAGTTATTTTCACCTATTTTATAGACTAGGAAACTGAAGATCAGATAGTTTAGGTGGCACGTACAACAATTAGTAAGTAGTTGAGCAAAGACTAAAATATGTCTTTTGGTTCAATTTATAGGGGTTCATTTCATTACACAATATTGGCTCATATATTCCATGAAATGAACGATGCCTTTTTTGGGGAGAGGGGAAGATTGGGTCTCCTATCTTGCCCATGCTAGAAGTGGAGCAGCAGTGGGTCTGATTCTAGTACTGAATGGCATGGAAGCTTCTGACCTGCTCAATTTCTGACCTGGGTTGGTTCACCCCACCTCAGGGAGCCTGGTGGTCCCTATTCCCAGAGGCTCACCGTTTTGGTACTGGATTTAGTTTAGACACTTGATTGGCTTAGCCTTACTACAGTTCAGAACTTCAGAGCACAAGCAATACACCAACCTCTGCTACTTCCACAGCACGGATTACATATGTGTACCACCATACCCAACACTTAATTTAGTATAATTTAAAATAATCAGGTTTTGCATATTTTAAAATGCAGATATATAATAACTGCAAAGTAAAATATAAATTCCACTTATGAAAGTGGAATTGTTTTTAAATTGCATTTATACATGCTATGGTAGATTGCAGATTAAGGCACTTATTTCGTTCAGGGCAAAGAAGGCTTAAATGTTCAAATAATTATAGAAAGTGGGCACCACTGTGGGATGGTAAAAACAAATAAAGATCCAATTTAACTGATGGGAAGACAAGAAAAAGCAAAAAGAATTTATTAAGTGCCTACTGTGTGTGAGGTACTGTGCTAAGCATTTATAAATATTTTCTCAGTTGATTTTATTTGATTCTCACAGCAGCTCTGTGAGGTAAGTCCTATTATGATCCCCATTTTTGAGGAAACCAAAGTAGACAAAAGTTAAATGATTTGCCCAGGGTCACACAAGTAGTAAGTGTATGAGGCCAAATTTGAACTTCGGTTTTCCTGACTCTAGGTCGTGTTCTATGCACTATAAAGGGTATATTTGTGTTTTAAGGCATTAAAGTTCTGTGTATTTTCATAACACAAGATCCAGAGACAGAAGAACCTCCCTCCTCAACCAAATAACAATAGCAACCAAACATGGAGTAAGCAAAGACAGGGAGATGGTGCAGAAAAGGAAAAAGCATGCTCACTCTGAGCCCATGTTCAAAATTCTGCCTCTAACACCTATAACCTGTATGGCCTTGGCCAAGTCACTTAATTTTTCTCAGCCTTAGTTTCTTCATCCTGGGGGTTAAACTTCTAGCCAAGAGGGCTTTCTAAAAGAGGCAGGTGGGGCAGGTAGGTGGCACAGTGAATAGAGCTACGGCCTTGGAGTCAGGAGGACCTGAATTCAAATCTGACCTCCACACTTGACACTTACTAGCTGTGTGACCCTGGGCAAGTCACTTAACCCGGAATTCCTCACAAAAAATAAATAAACAAACAAACAAACAAACAAACAAATAAATAAATAAATAAAACAGGCAGGCAAGGCAGCTCTACTTTAACATCCTTAACTCAATCAAAAACCTAAATTTTGCACTAGGTTGAATGATATTCAAGAAATTTAATGAGTAATTATACTAAGTAGTTTCTTTCACCTGAAAACTCTCCCCAAATCAGCCATTAGACCATGAATAATAGGAAAGGGGGACTAGAATAGTTTGCCCATGCTCCTTAGCAAAGCTCTGAACTGGATATCCCAGGCTCATGAACTCTGAGGTCCTTAGCTTTTTATATCCTGTGACACAAAGAGAGGGCCCTGAAAATCCAGGTCTCTGAACCTCAAATATCAGGGCTGGGGAATGAGGAAGAGGTAGAAGTCAGTACAGGAACCCAAGTGACATAGATAAAGACCAATCTAGGGAAATAGGTTTACATAAAAGTATAGCAGAATGCTGTGGGAGCAGAGTTTGGCTTTGGCACAAAGTTACAATCCAGGAACTGAGGCTAAAGAGAGAAGTAAACCAAAGAAGTTATAGACCATTATAAAGAATTATGCAATATACCCAGAGATACCCAAAAGTCCAACCTAGCAAGTGAAAGCAACTTCCTAATAACTACAAGCAGAGACTCAAAGAAAAATGTATTTTCAACAATGCTTATGTTAAATACCTAGAAGAAATGAAACAAAGAAATAAAAATGAAATAAAAACTCTAGATTTGTGAGAAGAACAAATACCTTAAAGTAGAAAGCAGTAAACCTTACCCAGGTCATTGATTTCCTAAAAATTAGAATATAACAAACACAAATCAATGACTTGATGACACAGCAAGAAATATTAGGACAAAATTGAAATATTTATTCTTTTGTTATTAATTTATTTATTTTTGGTTTTCAACATTCACTTCCACGAGATTTTGAATTCCAAATTTTCTCTTCTCATCACTCCCTCACCCCAAGACAGCATGCATTCTGAATACCCCTTCCCCTAATCTGCCTGCCTTCTATCTCAAAATATCGAAAAAACAGAAGAAAATAAATTCATCTCATATAAAAAAAAACTGATCTGGAAAACAGGTCAAAGAGAGATCATTTTAACATTATTAGACTCTCTGAAAACCATGATTTAAAAAAAGCCTAAATGCTGTATTTCAAACACTCACAAATAAAACTACCCAGATCTATTAGAACCAGAGGGCAATGAAAATAGGAAGAATTCTTTAATAACCTTCTGAAAGAAACCTCAAAAAGAAAATCAGCCCAAAAATGTAACAGCCCAAATCCAGGGTTTCTATATAAAAGAAAAAAAATATTGTAGGCATCCAGAAAGAAAGACTTCAAGCACCAAGAAAGAAGTCATGAACACACAAGACCTATCAGCATGTATTATAAATAAAAGGATGTCTTGGAAAACAGTATTCCAAAAGGCAAAAGAGATAGTTTTACCACCTAGAATGATTACCTTTTTGTGGGTGGAGGAAGGGGAAGGACCTTTACTGCAATGTAGAGAGCTTTCAAATAGTCCTGGTGAAAGGACCAGTGCTGACTAGAAACTTTGAAAGGTAAACCTAAGAGTCAAAATAAATTTAGAAAGGTTAATTTTTTGAATAATTGGAAAAGATAATACAATGATAAAATGCTACTAAAAGAAGCAGATTCAAGAGTCCCTTCAGAACCTTAATGTCTTCCAAAGGTATTGAGCAACTGAAGAGGGGGTGAATTGGTTTTGTTTTAAAGGTTTTAAGAGGGAAAAAGGGAAAGTACAAGGAATATACTAACGTAGAAAGGTATAATGGAGAAGTGTACAAGAACTTTTGCTATTTTATTAGGAGGCATTACTAGTGTTTCTCACGATTAGAGTGCATAAGAAGAAGAGTATAAAAGCATAGAGTAAGGGGTAGAGTGGGGGAGAAGGCCTCAGGTGAACCTCATTCTTAACAGACAAAGTAAGGTTGAAAATAAACACAGAGTTAGGTGTAGAAATAAATTGAATTCAATAGGAAAACTGGTAGAGACAGAGATCAAAGTGGGATTAAGATGGAGGATAATACTAGGAAAGGAACAGTTATAAGCTAAATAAATTTCTTGATCCCAAAGGGCAGATAAAAAGGAAAAAAGAAAAGATCTGGAAACAAAGGAGGTGCTCATTCATAGCTAATGGCTGAAAAAATTGTGGAATATGAACGTAATGAAATACTGTGTTGTAAGAAATTATGAAAGAGGTAATTTCAGATACCCCTTGGAATGGATGCATGGTAAAATAAGCAGAATCAGGAGAACAACCCATACAATGACAGTAACATTGCAAAGAAAAACAACTTTGAAAGAATTAAGAATTCTGATCAAAGCAATGATGAAACATATCTCTAGAGGACCTATGATGAAGCATATCATCTGCCTCCTGACTGAAAGGAGGCAAACAACATTTTTTGAGATGACTAAAGCATGGATTTTTTTTAACCTCACTATGCTGTTTTGTTACAAAAGTCCTCTCCCCCCCCAATTTCTGTTTTTAATTGGGGAGACAGTGGATAGGAGGGAAATGATGATAATATAAAGTAAAAGGGGAAAAAGGGGAGGTCTACTGAAACATTTTAAAAAGTGAACAGAGAAGAAAAGAAGGAAGTTCAGAAGGAAGCAGAAAGAAACAGGACAGTTTGGGACGCACCACAATTATTATATACTTAAAAAAAAAGTAGTTGGAAGAAATTGAAGTTTTCAAATACAATCCTCCTTTTGTATTCTATTTTGTATATAGAAAAGCTCTTTTTGGGGGGATGGGCTGTTTAAGTTCAGAACAGAAATATTAAATTAAAAAGAAAAAAGAGAGAGCTTCCAGGACTTTGCAGGCCTAGTTTAGACTTGAGTGCTGTTCATGTGCACTCAAAAGGATAGTTTTCTATGCCATTGAACAATATTGTAGGAGTAACTTTTCCCTGGGATCTGTATGATTAAATGTATCTTTGCAGAAAAAAAATAAATAAAATGAGAGGTTTAGACAAGATAGACTCTGAAATTCCTTCTAACTCTAGCTCTGTATTTCTATAATTAGTACTTAGAGTTGGTAGAGAAAATAAGAACATCTTACAATGAGATTGAGAAACAGTGTTACATAGTGGATAGAAGATAAGACCCTGGAATCAGGAAACTTGACTTAAGGTTTGCCTCTGACACATACTGGCTGTGTGACCCTAGACAAGTGTCTTAATCCCCCTAAATGACACCCCCCACAACTTTCTAAACCCTTACAGCTCTACATAAATGCGAGTTCTTCTTTCTAGTCCTTATACAAATCCTTATTCTCCTTATCACCATAATCTTTATTATTATTATTATTGTTAGGCATTCTCCAAGAATATAAATTGCAGAAAAGATGCAAATCTACATGTGTAGAAGGAGTTTCCTTCCATGCAATTCCCTACATTAATGAAATAACTGGTCTGGATGAGAAAAAAAAAGTATGTAATGTAATTAATAAAGGAAAACATATATTACAAATAGGATAGGCAAAAGATTAAGCAACTTTTTATCAGAAAGTTAGGACAAAATGAGTATAAACAGAGACTCTATCAGGTATAGAAACAGAACTTCCCAATTGTATTTTTCTGAACTAAAGGTGCCGAACTAAAACATTTTTATTGTTGTATTTATTGTTCCTTTAAAGAATGTCTTCTTTACATGAGTTTTAGTGAATATCAGTTATAATATCCATTTCACTTTAATAAGATTGGTACCATGGATCGTCATCAAACAAGTGAAAATGAATGGTAGAGTGCAATAGAGAGGTACATAGTGGATATGAGCAGATTGCAACATATAACCAATACAGAATTTCAAAAAAAAGAGTAGAAGATGTGATCAGGGAAATGTATGACAGTAAGAGATGGATGAGTCACATAGTGAATGTAAGAATAACAGATGGACAATCTGAATTCCCCACTGGTAGGGTCATGGTGTCATAAGAAAGTGAGAAAGGCTTTTAACATGTTGGATGAAACTTCTGTGGCCAACAGAAAACACAAGAAAAACAGACAAGAGTTATATGGGATTGGTAGGGATGGACAGGCTGCAATCTGCATTATCAGAGGGGAACATTCAAATGGATAAAGTCAGAGATCCATTTGCTTATCTCTAAACCTAGCAGATAGCTCATATTAATACTGCTTTTCTGATGTATCCTACAATTTTAAGAGGCAGTAAGGTATAGTAGTGGAAAGACAGCTGGACTTAAGAGTCAGAAAACCTAGGTTCAAATGCCAGTCTGGCCACTAATTGGTCATATGACTGAAGGCCGGTCACTTAACCTCTCTGAACCTCTTTCTTACTCAGAAAAATGGAGATGATAATAATAACCAGTACTCTTTACTACACAAGATTAGTTGTGGGGAAAGCTCTTTCTATGTAAACACCTTAAAGTCCCATAATATAAACTATCATTGTAAAACAAACTAAATTGAATGAAAATTTCCCTATGATGGCCACTAATAAATACTTTTAATAACACTACCATTTTGGTCAAGTATTTAGTGGCTTCTATTTCAAGATGTTCTTTACAGTGTATTAGTGATTTCCTGAAGTATTTTAAATCGATGTGGATTTTAAAATATTTACTTGCTAGGATTTTGGGGAAGGGTAACTCTTCTTACTACATGTGACATTGATTAAGTCATTTGATTGTTCTAGACTTGTTTCTTCATCTTTGAAACAAAGGGGTCAGGTTTGATAACCTCAAGGATCCCTTCTTCTACTTTAAATTTATGATTCTGTGATCAGTATTTTCAACAAGATAATCCCTAAAATCAAGAAAATAGTCATCATCATTTATGCTGAAAGTTTATAGAAAAGGCAAGTCACTTTACAAAGATAGTCTAGAGAAAGCTTTACTTCTCTGAAGAAGTTATTTCATTTCTTCGTGGACATGGTAACAGAGGTAGGGAAGTGAAATAAATTACTTATCATCAATGTAAAAAATGCAAATAGAATACAAATTAACTGATTGCTATAACTATGTTTGAACCACACCTTTTATAATTTCAGCCCTAAAATATTTTAATAAGAAGAATTTCTGGATTTTATAGTTTTTTTTTTCTTAAAACATGGAAGTGGATTTTCACAGCTTAGCTACTAAAGCTCAAATTTAAGAAAATCACTTGAAATGAAAAATAATGTTCTTATATAAAGCATTCTAATTATTATTTTAAATTTATAGAGTACCCTTCTTTAAAAAGGTATAGTGATCCAAGGCTGGGACCCCCAAGTTGTGATAATGAGCAAATAAGAATAGAAACCAGTGGTTTCCAACTGCAATAAAAAGTATTGTTAAAAATTTTAATTCAAGCTGATAAATGAAAGAAGATAAACAATGATATTTTTATAATGAGGGGGGTCTCATAAACAACCACAGTCTCATTAACAAACCCAGACCTGGGTTTAAGTCTAACCACTGACACATACTTAACCAAGTCATTTAACCTCTCTGTGTTCTATACAATCTCCTAAGACTAAGTTGTGGAAAAGGTTCTGATCTGCATTGACAGAGTAAGTTTCCTCATCTGGGAGTTGTGAAATCACAAGTCCCTATTCCAACCCTGACTCTGATACTCTATGATTAAATCACAACTGGTTTCATTTACTAGTTGGTTAACATTACAATGAGAAGATCAAGTACTAAAAGCAAATTGAACTGCATACTTATCTTAAGGAAACTTTTCAATCTAAAGCAAGATACAGTAATGAAAGAATAGTACATCTATGTACTATTTAACATAAATCTTGGTATGAATCAAAAACTTAGAATTTCTTGGCCTAAAAATAAATATGCTGTTAAAATGATAATTAAACTAGCATGAAAGTTCTGAGCCCCAAATCTTTCAAAGTGGAATACTTAAACTTTGTTAATCTTGTACCTGTACTTCTGACTATGATCCAGAACACAAAATACAAACAATTCCAGGATTTCCATTTGTCTTGATTTACTATAATTAGTATTTCCAGCTTTTAGTAGGGACATTGGCAAAATATTTGGGGGTCAGAAGAACTAGCCGAGGTGCATTACTGTTCTTTTGGTCTCTAAAAAGAGGTAAAAATGATCTTTTATTTTATTTTTGGTTCAGGCACATGATTTCATTGGTATAGAGAACTCCTAGTGAGGAAACTGTCCCTATCAATACTTACACTACTTAAAACATAAAATATGTGTATTCTATAATGAAATAACATTTAGAGAGGCAACATGGCATAGTCAATAGGGAGCTTTAGGCTTTACAATCAAGAAGACCCGGGTTCCATTTCCTCTTCTAACATACTGTGCAACCCTAGGTAAGTCATTTCAGTTCTAAAGACCCCTCTCTTAAATTGAAAGATGCTGATCTGCTTTGGTAACTCACTAGGAATTCCCTACACAAGTCCAGGGAAGGGGGCAGGGAAAGGATATGGGGCAGCACTAAAACAGAATTTATTTTATCTTGTATATCTTTCATATGTTCACTATCTAAAACAGTCCTTACACGTTCTTTAGCCTATACAAATTAATCTTTTTTTTTGACAGATGCTGTGCCTCCTCCAAGTAATCTTTAAAGATAATTAATTCTCCTATTCATGTAGCACCTTCAAAGCTTACTCCACTTATTTTATGTGAATAGTCAAAGGATTACTGATTTCACATTAACAGATAACCAAACATATGATAGGTTAAATGATTTTTGCCCGCTGTCACAGAGCTAGGATTTGAACCCAAGTCTCCAAATTCTACGCTCCAAATTCAGTGTTCTTTCCACTCCACCACATTATTCTTTAGATATACACAGGAGAGGCATTTTTTCACAGCTCATTTCATATTATCATCCAGTAAATTAACTGAGGACCAAGGCATAACCTCACCTGCCCTCTAAGACGTTTGTTGGGTTAGGGCTGAAATCTGTACCATGCTACCAAATGTGTAGAATAAATTCTAAAAAAAAAATTAATTTGGTAAAATAAAACTAAATAAGGATGAAATAGAGAAATAATAATAGTAAAAATAAAAAAAAGTGAAGGGAAAAATCTACAAACATAGATGCTTATGCCTACTTTCTAATCTTTATAAAGTTTTCAAAAGAATGAACCATACATGTATCAAGAATATACTTAATAGAAAAAACAGAGGGGGAATAGGCAGGCTTTCAGAAAATCTTTCCACAGTAGATTGAATCTATAAAATCACGAGTGACTCAAAAATATAGAGAATACAAGATTCCATTATTGCAAATAATTATTTAACTTGTTAGAGCAAAATGTGGCCTTTGGGGCTGTCCTTAGACACGTAATCTCTCATGCATATTAAGGAGACAGAAAATTTCTTGGGGAATACAACAACCATAGGGATAATAGTTTAGTGATCTCTTAGAGGTAAAGGAGGCATAAAACAGGGAGATAATGTGCTCATCAAAGTTGCTCAATACTATCATGGAATGCATACTGTACAAGATTTAAATAAAAGAGATTTAAAAAAATAAATAGTGAAGATTCTCCAAATACTTTTGTTTGAGGATGCATCAAACCCCAGAACATTACAAAGCCCCTTCAATGGAAATAATGATTACTCAAAAGAGATTGGCCTAAGAATAAACTCCATAATGTGAGTTTTTATTACTTCCTCCTTCTAAATACCCCATCTGAATGACCTACATTCTTCCCTTTAAAATGTACCCTTGGGGCAGCTAGGAGTCAGGAGGTCCTGAGTTCAAAACCGGCCTCAGATCAAACATTTGACACTTACTAGCTATGTGACCCTGGGCAAGTCACTTAACTCCAATTGCCTAAAAAACAAAACAAAACAAAACAAAAATGTGCCCTTGATTACCACATGAAGAAAAATACATTTCAGGTGTTACCAGGAAAGTAACACATTGCAGTAGGGAAGGTAGAATCAAATAAAATATAAAAAATGTTAAGAATAGAAATACCCATAAATTTCTAACACAAGGCAATTAACAACATATCAAAAGTGACTAAGAATGTCAAATGCTTTTAAAAAGAACATCTCACTCTAATAGACATTTATATAGTATTTTAACATTTAAAGTGTTTTTACACTGCCATAAAAAAACAATTGTCTCATGACACTGAATTTATAACAGTGACTGTCATAACAAGCCTATTCCCATTATTCTATTTACATCAAAATTAGACAGTTTGGGGTATTACATATTTTCTTAACTATGCACCAAAAATGATCCAGTAAATAAGGCAATTGTGTATGTCTAAGTGCCTCCCCTCTCTTTAGGTATATCAAAGACAATTTTAACATTAAGTAACACCTATTTTTGTAAATAATTAGTATAGACACTTATGTGAGATTTAAGAATAATTGCTTAGAATCACAGGATCCTAAGATTTAGAGAAAGAATGGACCTAAGAGGCCAACTAATCTAAAACCTTTAGTTTATATCCTATCTAGATTATTTGGCTCTCATTAGAGTTTCTCATAATTTACATGATAGATTATATTCTCTTTTCTTTTGAGGTCTTTTCTTAGAGAACTGGAAATTAGAGATTCAGAGTCCTTTGTCCTATGGACTTAGTATATTATTTTCTCTCCAGTAAATCTAATGGAAACTTAGAAGATATTGCGCTATTGTTTCAGGATACACTGATTCCTTTCGGGAGTTTTTTTTTTAACCTTACGGAAAATGCTACAGAGAATGAACCAACAAAGATTAGTTCTCTAAGTCCTTAACAACTAGAAAAAAATAGGACATGCAAGTTATGTTCTTTAACTGCATGTTATGATAACATTCTGATTTGTGCTATGTCTGGTTAGCAAACAGTAAGAAAAGGCCTTTTTTTTTTTTAGCACTTTATAAAGCAGCTATTGATGACAGATTTTTCTCAGTTAACTTTGCAAAGGGATTAGGAAGACGACTCCTCTAAACATATGGACTTTCAGTGCATATACATGTATACCAAAGGGAACTTTGACACCTGTCAAGTCCATTTGAACTAGAGTTGGACAGCTTTCACCCATTCTACACTATCCTTTTCTTTCTACAAACTCCAGCATTTAATGTTTCATATTTTCATTAGACTTTGAAGTACAAAGCATTTTCCCCAGAACAACTCTGTGAAGTAGGTAATGTTTGGCTTAGGGCCACTGATGTTTACATAGTCCCTTTGTTATATTACTTAATTTCTTTGGATTTAGTTTCATCATCTGTGAAATGAAGGAGAGTTTAGAATGATCTTTAAGGTCCATTCCAATTCTTAAACCAGGATCCTATGACTGGTAGGAGAAAAGAAGAGTGTTATTGTTGAGTCTTTTCCAGTTGTGTTCAACTCTTTGTGACCCCCTTTTGGGTTTTGCTGGCGAAGACACCACAGTGATTTGCCATTTCCTTCTCCAGCTTATTTTACAGATGAGGAAACTGAGGCAAACAGGGTTAAGTGACTTGACCAGGGTCACACAGCTACTAAGTGTCTGAGTCCAGACCTGAACTCAGGAAGATGAATCTTCCTGACTTCAGGCCTGCCACTCTATCCATTGTGCCACCTACCTGCCAGAAGAAGACTAGACAGAGTCAAGAAAACGATGAAAGTCAAGAAAAAAGAAAGTACCAAGGATGAAATGGTCAACCAAAGTTACAAAGAGGTCAAGGAAAATGAAGAATCAGAGAAGATGCTAGATAAGGCAATTAGATGATAATTGGTCAACCTTTGAGAAAACAGTTTTCAGAAGAGTGTTGATTGCATAAATTACAGCACAAGTGTTTAAGAAGTGATTGAGGGGCAATAAAGAAGGGAAGCATCAAGCTGATATCACTTTCAACAATTTGGGTAGAAAAATAGACAAAGACACAACCAATAACTCATGCAGAGAACAGGGTTAAATGATGGTTTACTGCTTAAATCTTTGTACAGTGATCTGAATACCCTTTAAAATTTTAAGATAATTTTTTAAAAATTTATATTATAAAAATATAATTCAGGGCAAAATGGAACAAATTGTACTTCTGGAGACTGTTTCTGAGAAGAAAATGTTTTCCCCAAATAACTATACTTCAGACTAAAAGTAATTCCTCTCAGTGGAACAGAAGCTGAATTGCACAGCATTAGGAAGTGAAGTTTTGTTAAGCATATCACCTAAACATGCAGTTCTTAAAACAACATATGATTTACAATAAAAAAAAAACCTATTGGTGTTTACATCTTTAGCAGACTGATATTTTAAAAACATTTGGAAACAAAAATACCACATGCTACTATTTACTTCACAAATTTATATATTATGATGGATCTGATTATATTTCATATTCTTAGAAATTTTTTCTATTAAATTGAAAAGGATTTATTTCTATCAGCTTGCTTCACTATTCAGAACTGTAGGCAGCTGAGTTATTTGCCCACTCCATTAAATGGTCTAGATTCATTATCGGTACTCAGTATTAATTACAGCTTTCCTTCATAATTGGCAAACACAGCTCAGGTATTAAACAATTTAAATACAACATATTTCTTAAGCATCTATTACATACAAAGGTATATGCTCGGGAAGAAACAAATTTTAGATGATAGCAACAATAACTGCTTCAAGTCTGTCCCCTCTCCAAAACTGGCAGTAAAAGGAATGGGAGAGATAGGATGGTAGCCACACAGCAGAAGAAGTGTCAAGGGACTTTTTGTTTTAGGCTTAGGAACAACTAACTGTGTATTTATTAAAACAGACAGAAAGGAAGAAGTCAATGGACAGATACTGAAAATGCATAATATACACAGGGAAAGCAAGTAGGATTAGTCTTATGGCTGCCTCTTCCTTTGAGACAGGAGGGCAGGAGACATGATATACCAGGTTAGCTTTCCATCAAAAATGATTATGTAAAAAGCTATTGCTTAAATAACATGTACTAAGAAAAGAAAATATCATCATTGGTATTAGATTTTGAAAACAGAATAACAGCTGACAAATTGAATATCCAAAACAGATTAGCAGCCTTATGAACTAACATGATTTTTCTATTTGTTTTTAAAGCTAGCAGAAACCTTGGCAACTATACTTCTCTAGGAAATATAAAGAATATTTAAAAGCTTTTCACAGAATTACTGGTATCCCAGGAAAACCCATAATTATAGATCAACTTATCATGAACTGGAGTAACAGCAGCAGCAACAACAACAAGAAAATAATAATTAATAATAACAATAACTAGCATTTATATAACACTTAACTTTGTTAAACATAGGCACTGTGCTAAGCACTTTACAAATATTGTCTCATTTGATCCTCACAACAATCCCAAGAGGTAGATACTACTATTATCCCTATTTTACAGTTTACAAGAAATCAAGGCAAACAGAGGTTAAGTGACTTGCCCAGGGTCATATATCTAGTAAGTATCTGAGACCAAATTTGAACTCAGGTTTTCCTGACTCCAGGCTCAGTGCTCTATCCACTGCACCACCTAGCTACCTCTGAGTCTTAATATTTAAATTGAAAGTACACTATGATATCCTGATAATTCTAAAATATATTTTGATGTTAGAGATAGGTGATATATTTTAAAAGTCTCTAATGTTCTGAAATACTTTCTCCTTCAGTTTCCCACTTCATATTAGTTTTGCTATTATTTCTCAAAAAAAAAAATCTCGAAGTCACGTTAAATATAAACTAAAGAAACTGCAAATGCCATTTATCCTGGGGAAATTTTCTTTTTTTAGAATTCAGTTTAATTCAACCTAACAAGCATTTTATTAAGTGCTGGTTGGCTCTGTGATAGGTACTGGAATGAAAAACACAAAACTAAAAAGGAAACAGTTCCTGTTCTCAAGGAACTAACATTCTGCTGGCATGTCATCAGTTTGATAATAATGTCTACTATCTTAAAATATATTTGGGTCAAGTGAAATGTCAGTAAATTCACCTAAAATTTTTATTCATTTCATACAATTTTCCCATTCTGTCTTCTTACCATGAAAGCTCTCAATTTGTCGTACCTAACAATTAATTAAAAAATATTAACCAATTAACCTTTTTTTTTTCCTTCTTCAACTGGTTTCTTTATACTTAAACATTAAGTTTAAAATACATCCCCCCAAACTAGCAAGCTCATAAGTTATCACAAATTTGATACTGCCTTAACCATTTTAAGCTCATTTATAACAAAGTGAATTGCAACCAAAATATTCTCTTTGTGATTACAAACATATTTATTTTGCTTATAGGTCAAAATCCTTGCTTTACAAGAAAATTGAATATAATTCTCTTAGGCTAATATGATTTCTGAAATACAAAGCAAACTTCTGGTAGAAAGTGCTTTCCCTTTCCCCTGCCCAGGATTCCTTCATCAAAATGAAAAATTAAGTCTGCAAATTTTTACTTAACCTAAATTAATTTTAAAATTTAATTTGAAAACACAAAATACCAAATAAAATCGGTACTTGTTAGTACAAACTGCAGGGCAGAATTTATCACATACTTGGTTTAACAAAGATGAAAGTCTGTACTAGAAAGACATAATAAGGCAAAGTTTGAGAACAGCTATTGTTTTCAGTTTTCCTAATAAAAACCAAAGTTGTAGAGAGGCAACATGGGGAGACAGATGCAGAGCAGTCTAAAAGTCAGGAAAACCTGGTTTTAAGTCTTGCCTCTTACACATATAGGTTGTGTGAACCTGGGCAAGACACCTCAGTGCCAGAGGTGTCAAACTCCTCCACGTAGCCAGCAAAACTACAGAGTATAGCCAGAACCTGATTAAACTGCAATTGGGAAATGTTTAACAAAATAAATAAAAATACAATCCAATATAGATAATGTTAATTTGTGGTTTTCTAAGTCAACATGTGCAGTAGGAATCCATTTCTCGTTCTTTGACATTACTGCTCTAGGCTACTCTCTACAACTGGAAGGTACAGAGATGGCAATGACCTACATTGTTATTATTCAGTCTTGTTAGACTTTTCATGACTCCCATGCCATTTCCTTCTCTGGTGGATTAAGGCAAATAGAGGTTAAGTGACTTGCCCAGGGTTAAATAGCTAGACTTACTAGCTAAGGCTGGATTTGAACTAAGGATTTCCTGACTCTAGGCTCAGTACTCTAGCCACTGAGCCCTCTAGCTGCCTCCTGTGACCTTCATTAGTCCCAGGGATTTTTCTCACCAGAGTTTCCTATTCCAATGGAAGCATAGGTCCAGTTCCTCTCCTTTCTATTTGATTTTCCTAATCCTAGAGTATTTTTTGTGAAAAAATATTTCTGGAATTAACATGTTACTTTTTCATTTAAAATGGACATTCAGTTTCATTTATACAATGCAATTCAATTTAGCCTTTCAAAAATGGCCTATGTCCTAGTTTTAATATTTCTATCAAGTGACAATGAAATCTGCCATTTTGTAATGACTTATTCATTAATTATCATTTAATTCATAGCTCTTATTAGATCACAGTTCTAACAATTTACTTTCAATAAATAAAAATTTTAAAAGAATATAGTGGCATAGAGAGGAAGATCTGTCTAAGGTAATAGCTTCATTTCATCATGTACAATTTTAGGCTTCTATTTGTAGAAATTTCTGATGCTACTTTCTGTATGTAAGTGCTGTCACTGAGCTGTTCCTTCGAATTGCATGACTGAGGAAAGTTAGGTACTTTTTTTTTAATAGCAAAGTGTCACCAGTGAAATTTAACAAAAGGGCAAACTGAGATAATTCTTTGAGCAAGACAACATTTAGTAGCAGGGGCATGCTGTTTGTCAATAAATGGGTTAATGGCTTGCCTCCATTTATGCCAAAGACCCTGAGCAAAAGGACAGTTCCCCTTTCATAGGTTTTGGGGAGTACAGAACAAAGAACATAATAGGGTAGATGATATGAGACTGAGGGGAACAAAACTGGTTACAAAGCTGAGGCACAGGGAACAATGTGATTGTTTGGAAGTTTGGTAATAGGGGCTAGCAACGATCCCTTCTTCTCTTATTAGACTAAGAAGTGCTTATTATTGGAGTCTGGGTGCAAGGTCAAAGGATAATAGACCAGCCCTTTTTGGAGAGCAAACCAGACATCCTTGAAGGATGGCTTAGTGGGGTAAAGATACTAGACCTGACTCCCTTGTGTTCACACGCACGCACCAACCAACCCTCCCCCGCCCCCAAGGTCAGCTAAATTCCTTGAGGCAAGAATAGATCAATGATTAGAAGGAGGGCTAGATTTCTAAAATTAACCTAGTACAGGCCAGTTGAATTCTAATTGTGAAATTAATTTTCACAAAATATCATTTAATCATTCCACTTTCCTTTTCATAAAATATACAGTTAACTTGTTGTTTTCATTATAGAGCCCTACTACTTTAGAGTAGCTCAGGATCATAGATTTAGAGCCCTCTATAATCTTGCCCCATCCTACCCATCTCAACTTATTTTCAATTAGGCTGGTTTCACTGTACGGGTCACTTCCATTTCTATTCCTTTGTTTATGCTGTCTTCCCTGTAGGAAATGCCAATCTACTCTTCTCCATCTACATAAATATTTCTTATCCTTCAAGAAAAGTCCCACTACCTCCAAATCATATTAAGTTCTCTCCCCTTCTGAGAACTCCTATTATCTGTACTACTCCCTTTTTATGGTACATAATCATAAACTGTCTTGTACTACTGCTTAACTTTTTCATCATTTAGGCCTCATCTTTTTATCTGGACTATAAACTAGGAGACTGTTCATAATGCTGAGACCATGTCCCTTTTCTTTGGTATGCCTCATAGTCCTTTAAGCATATAGATGTTCAAAAAAATAGAACTGAATTGACAAGACTATGTTTTTTCTTTATATCTTTATAGACAGTGCTTTACTATACAGAACACATTCTAAAAGATGGATGATTGACTACTTAAACTCCCCCCCCCATGCTTAACTCCAGAAAATAACTAAAAACTAGAATCAGCCTACGCATATCAATGACCTTAAAAACAACAACAACAAAAACCTGTTTTCTGATGATTTTTGCAAATGTTGCCTTTATGGTAACATTCATTTTAAAAAATACAACAAACTCATCAAACATGTTTTGCTAACATTTTCTTTCTTTCTTTCTTTCCAAAACAACAATTACAAAACACCTGCAAAAACCCTCTGTAATTTTCTTTTAAAAAATACATTTTATTTTGACACAAGATGCTTTCTAGCAAATACCCAAACAACCTTCCTTAAAAAATATATTCCCTGAAAAAAGTTACTTTATTAATAAAAAGGTAGACTATGTCCTTTAATTTCCTGTCAGTATTCTTCATTCTGGTAATCTATACACATAAACTTAAGACTATAAACAAGTTTACTTTGGTAGACTACCCAACCTGGTATGCGGTAATCATGTATCCAAATCAATATCCTATTTTCTAAAGAGCATTAATAAAATAAGCTTCTCTTTTTATTATTCCAAATTAAAATGACATATCTGCTTTCACATAGGTACAAGAATTATTACTGAATAAAGACTCAACTATAAAATGACACTGTCATTCAAGAACTGCATTCAAATAGAAATGTTTTATACAATTCATGTTCTAAAATCCACCGACTAGTTCAAGTGATGTTGGCAAAGCTCAGGAAAAGATCAACCTCTCATTTGTCTTAAGTAACTATATGATGGTGGACAAATAAAGGTTTGAAATATAGTTTAAAACCAATAAAATACAAACAAATAAAGGTTTAGTTCTAAAACCAATAAAATACAAACATTTCTCTCTTATTTGTGGTTCCAAACAGATCAAGAATTAAAAATAAGATGCTATTCTGATAGACTCTTCAAAACTCATCTAATGTAGAATGTTTAGCTATCAATATTTTCCTGCTTAAAAAAAATAAGTATTCCACTATAAATAGAGGATGACAGTACAATCTTTCATTAGAAAGATCAACTACGGGCAGTTAGATGGTGCAGTGGATAGAGCACCAGAGATGGCGCAGTGGATAGAGCACCAGCCCTGGAGTCAGGAGGACCTGAGTTCAAATCCGGCCTCAGACACATGATATTCACTATCTGTGTGACCCTGAACAAGTCACTTAACCCTGATTGCCTTGCCAAAAAAAAAAAATGATCAACTAGGTCTCTTTATACAAAAATCAATATCAATGAATCAGGTCTGATTAGATAAAAATTACAGATTTGTTTTTAACACAGCTAGGTGAGAGTTATCAGAAATCAGATAACCTGAAACATTACCATACACCAGAAATACTATACTCACAGCACATAACATGATAAAAAGAAGGCAATTAAAATTATGAGAAAATGTGCTTTTAAAAAAACTAGTCTTGTTAGTGACATTTACTATAATAGAAATAAATGCATATTTTAAATGAGACTCAAAGGCCACTTTTTTCCCTTAAATATTTCAAGGCATTCAATTAAATCTCTTAATTATTAATAATGTACTTTACTCCAAAGTGGTTGTCACTATACAATTTTGCTCTGTGCTTATATGCAAATACTTTAACAAAAAAAGAAGTTCTGAAGACCTTTGTCTTGGTAAAAACAAGTACCTATTTTATTATTAGAAATCAGCTGGAAAACAAAGCATAGAAAAATTTATCACAAGGGAAAAATTACTTACTACTGAGCACAATCAATCAACTGATATTCATTAGATCTCTCGTAGCAGGCTTTCACACCTTCATCTTGCCAAAGTGTTTTAGTATGTTCATAAAATTCCTAAAAGTAAACACAAGAAAGATATTAAATAAAGATATGAGATAAAATAAAAATACCACCATTCCCACAAATCTGTCTCAAATATCAAACTATTACATTTTTCATTTAAAAAAAAGCTGCTTTCATTGATTAGCACTTTGATTCAGCACATACTCTTGTGTACCACAGCATATTAGACATTGTGGGAAGAAAAAAGTATTCTGCATAATTATGAGTTTGTAATTTAGGTATAACACATAAGAATAAAGTAATAATATATGATACATTGTAATACTGTTAATAACAAACAAATGTCAAATGAGTTGCATAGATGCTTAATAAATGTTCATGAATAATTGCCAGTCTTCACTGCAGGGAGCCCATGACTTATTTCTTGTAAATCCCTTACATATGAAAATTCAACCTAGGAGTATCCTCCTTACTTCCTACTGGTATCCTTGGGATTTCATTCTCATAAACTAATAAAATTTTAGAGAGCTAGAAGGAACTTTAGAGACTATCTAGTCTAATTACCTCATTTTATAGATGAGGAGATTGAAGCTCAGAGAGTTCACCTTGGCTAAGACTGTATCTCTATTTAAGAGCAGAACCAAGCCTCAAGCTCAGATGTCCTCATTTCCTATTTCAGCATTCTTTCCATTACACTAGCTGAACTTCCTCTCATTTCTTTTTTCCTTTTTGATGCTGTAGTCCCTACATCTGCCAAAGAGTGCCCTTCTCACTTCATTCCAGTCCTATGTTTAGGGTTGTATCTATAGTGGCAAGCTAAGCAGTGAGTGGCCAGGGAAGGGGAGAGAATAAGGAACTGTAAAATATTAAGGAAACATTCTCCCAATATAAAGATTCCTTGCTGGTAGTAGTCTCTATCCCATCTGCTCATCTTCCCTTCTGCCCTACCCAGTCTACTCCAGAGTCCTAGCCTAACTCCACTGACAAAATATCTAGAGGATAACACAAGAAAGAAATCTAGATTTTCCTACGAAATGCTGAATAGCCTGACTAGTCCAAATATCTAATACTAACCATTTGAGAGTTGGTTTTTACCATAGAGTCTAATAAATAGTAGGGTTGGGCAGGAAAAAAGAGAAAGGAACCTAGAATTACTTATTAAAGGGAAGGAAATTCAGCGCCATTAGCTTCAGGCTTAAAGGTGGTACAGAGAGGTTGTATAGGTCTTTCAAGAACAAAGACGAACTTCCATCCACTGTGACCTCCTTTCACTTCCCAGCTGTGCAATTCCAATCATCTCTCTTTAGTCATTTCCTCCAAAATCCACTTTTTGTATAGATAGCACTTCTCCATTCCCCTCCCTCCAGTTGCCTTTCCAACTGAGATTACCTTCCATTTACAGTCTCTCTCCATCTGTCCGTCTGTCTGTCTGTCTCTCTCTTTCTCTCTCTCTCACACCCACACCGCACAAGATGTTTCCCAAACTAGGCTATTTTCCAATCTCAAACTTCATTTTCTGCTTCTTTGCATTTGTGCTGTCTGTCAGTGTGCCTGGAATGTATTTTTTCTTCAACCATATCTGTTAAAATCATTCTCTTCTTCATGGCTTAGCTCAAATATGACCTCTTCCACAACAATTTCCCAAAGTTTGTTGTCCTTTGTATAGTCTACCTTGAATCAGGCTTATTTGTATATGTGTGATATTTCCCACCCCTGCCATTTTCCATCTTTGTATCTTTGTGCATTTACTGAATGGAATGTGAGTGTAGAGGTAGGGATCAGATCTGCCACAGTCATGTTGCAAAGAATAAATACCTGGAATTTTTATTAGGAAGTTTTTAGGACTTGACACTGTACCTTTCCCATTTGTTAACATGTATGCTCTGTTTCTTAGTGGTAATCGGCAATAAAAATTCTTTAAAAACCTTCATAATGGCTGTGTGGTGCTTCAGGGACAGAAAGACTATACTATAGAGGAGAAAAGCTTTGAGACTGCATTCTTTTTAGCAGAAAGCCTAGGAAGAAATCATGGTTGGAAGTAACAGGTAGTGGCAAAGAAAGGGAAGCAAGTCCTAAGAAAGAAAAGGAAAGGAGTGACTGGGAAGCCACTTAGAACCCGAAAGTCCTACTGGAGGCATACTTTGTAGAAAGACCTCACCTTCTGAGCTGTTGGAACATCAATTGTGTGCTCTAAAAGGGAGAGTACTTTATAATGCCTAGGACACTGTATAAATGTTATGTTATTATCATGAGCCATTCTCTCACCCCTACCCTCTTAGAGCCAGTGCTAGATAAATTCAATTTAATAAAAACATATTAAGAGGTTGCTTAATATAAGACACTGTCTTGGTTGCTAGGGTTACAAAGAACAAAAGAAGAACCATCTCTGCCCTTAGAAAGCATACATTCTATCTGATAGAAGAAAGAAGTAGAGGGAAGGACATACAGCAAGAACATGGATAAATTACTGTAAAGCATATACAAATTAAGTTTAGGAAATCCACAGCATTAACAATTAACAGTTGGAGCCAAGATGGCACATTAGGAAGAGTCAGGTGAGTTCCTCTCCAAAAGAGTTCTCTAAACAGATCTAGAAAACGCAATGGATTGAATTTTGATGGAGGAATACAGAAAAAGTCACAAGTAGACATTTGTCCAGCTCAGCTTGGCAGAGGGAGATAGAGAAGCCTTTGGCTATTGAGGATCAGGATCACTGAACTACCCTGAAAGAGGCTATAGACAAGACAAGAAGAAGTCTGAGACCACACTGGGGCACCTTACAGGGACAGGTACCAAATGGCAATTTTGTCACTCATTAGTCAGTTCCAGGTCACAGATTCAGAGCAAAATGAGAAAGGAACTTGCTCAAGGAAATGATGTCTCAGGTAAAGAAGCCTGGGGAAAGGAGGACTTTTACTGAAATTGAAGACATCCAGACATTCCTGATAAAACCAAAGCTCTGGAGAAACTTTTAAGTGATAAATGTGAATGAACAATGATAACTGACTGAACAAGGATAAACTGCTTACATTCTAATATAGGGAGATGATACATCTGTCTCTTGTGAGTCTTATCATCATCAGGGTTCATAGAGGGAATCTAACTAGATAAGGCTGGGGAATGGTTCTGTCATGTCTTGATGATCTTAAGAAAGGAATGGAAAGAGAAGGGGAAAAGGACATATAAGGGGGTGGGTAGAGAAGGAAAGTTAGGGAAAATTATTTCACATAACCAGGGTACACAAATATAAAAGTATATAAACAAGGAAGAAGGGGTGGAGAGAGGAGTTCATACTTGAGCCTCACTCTCATATGAACTAGGAGGAAGACTATACACATAGAGTTGGGTAGAGAAATACATTTCACTCAAAGAGAAATAGGAGAGAAAGGGGACAAGAAGATAGGGGAATTGGAGGAAGGTTAGACTAATGGAGGAATTAGTTTTAAGGAAAACAAACTCTAAGGATTAAAATATATATATAGCTTTTTTTGAGGTGGCAAAGAATGGGAATCTGAGAGGGTACCCACAAATTAAGGAATGGATAAATAAGATATAGTATATAAATATAATGGAATACTGTTGTGCTGAATTCTTATCAGCATAATGATCAATCAGAATTTCAGTGAACTAATGATAAAACATGCTACTCACCTCTTATGAGAGAGAGTTGAAGGATTCAACGCAATATAGACAATTTTTGGGGGGGCATGGACAATGTGGAAATTTGTTTTGATTGATTATGCATGCTTGTGATTTTTTTGTTGTTGTTGTTCTTGATTGCAGATAGGAGTTTGAATAGGAGGGTAAGTAGGCAGATCTTGAATGATTAAAACAAAATATTTTTTTTTGGCTAGGCAATGGGGTTAAGTGACTTGCCCAGGGTCACACAGCTAGTGAGTGTTATGTGTCTGAGGCTGGATTTGAATTCAGGTCCTCCTGACTCCATGTCCAGTGCTCTATCCACTGTGCCACCTAGGTGCCCCAAAACAAAATACTTTTTAAAAATAATTGAGGGATAAAGTCTCACAGAAGAAGTGGTGCCTGACCTGAACCTTGAAGGAAGCTAGGGATTCTGAGGGGTGGAAGTCAGGAGGGAATACACTCCAGGTATGGGTGATCATTTGTGGAAAGACTTAGGGCTGAGTTACCATCAGTTCCTTGGCAATAGGAAAGCTCTCACTGCCTGGCAGAGGTATGTGTGTGAGGGTGGGAGCAGAGGTGAAGTGTCTGAGACAAGGAGTCCCAGAGCCCTCTGCCAGGCTATAGAACAATAAACTGTTCCTGGCATTGCACAATGGAATTTTGAATACATCCCCATGCTGCTCCCTACAGAAACACTATTATAAATTATATTATAATCATATAACTACATTATATGGCTATATTTAACTATTATAATTATATAGCATACTAATCACTAATCCTACTGTTCATATACATATAAGTTAAATAGATTTCTGTGCTCTGGCCTGGGAACCTAACTACTGTATACTGTTTCTAAGAGAAAAAGTATTCTGAGTCAGAAAACAGTTCTATCATAAGTTAGGAGCTGTCTGCAGCTTCATCTAGCAAAAACTTCACCTAACTTTACCATAGTGAGGATCAGCTAAACAAAGAACTTGATTTTCAATTACTGAAAGTAAAGAGTAGCAAAACTACTACTAGACTCTGTTATCTTAATGCCATTTGCTTACCATATGGGTCCATTTTAGCAACAAGTAATGTATACCTCAGTTTTTCCAGCTTTAAAGAAGGCATAATAATATTGTCTTGCAGAGGTTCCATTGGAATTAATGAATCAATATTAAAGCACTGTGATATCTATGTATAAGACATGCTATAAATGCAAAGTATTATTATGTAAAATGCTAACTTATAAGCAACTCATGTTCTCCGAAAGTAGTGATTAAAGCATACCCACACTCTTTGGTTTCAGCTTTCTACACAAGATTATGAAGTTAGCATGCTAAAAATAATTCAGTACCCTCAGGAGAAGTTATAGGCCACATAAATCAAAGGGTGTAGAGCTGAGCATTAGAGCCTTTAATTTCTAGTTTCTTTTCAACTAAAGTAAAGTCAGACTATAGAAACCAAATCTCAATGCACACAGCAAGGAGGGCAGCCTAGAGTCTAGTGAGTTCAAAGATTCTTTAAAAAGAACTTCATGCTAGAATAACGTAAATGTAATGATGACTAAGTATTGAAAAGTATCAGCATGTAAGTGTACTGGATGAGGAGTCAGGAGATTTGATTGATAATTCTAGCTCCACCACTGTGTTACTTTGGGTGGGTCATTTACTTCATTTAGCATTCTCTGTTTCTATTATGGAAAGTAGGAAAATGTTTTAGCTCTGCTGTATAAGACTCACTTCTGTGATTTAAAAAGTGCTACAATTACACTCCTTTCTTTCCTTTTTCTATTTTGGGTATCACCATTACATCAAGAGTTGGATATGACTGAAAAACGACTGAACAACATTACTAGTTTTCCTTTCTCTTCACCCCCAATTAGTACCTCACCTCCAAAGTTAGAAACAAAACAAAAACAAAAACCCTTCCTCATTACAAATGCACATAGTTAATCAGAATGAATCTATGTTACCAAAAAGGGTGATTTGTTAATTTGCCTAATTATTCAGGGAAGCCTTAAAAATTCTATTTCCCAGTAGGAAGTATAGTTCCTTCTAAATATTCACCACTCTTAACCCAAAAATGTCTGCATTTTTTGTCATGGAAAATTTAATCTTTCTTACTGTTGGAAGAGAGCAATAATAATAACCCAAACTGACAAAGGGTTTGAGATGTGTGGGGATTAAATAATCCAAATAATTTGTATTATTTGACCTTATTGACTTTAAAACCAACGAACTAAATCAAAACAGTAATTAACACACAATATTTCAATACAGGAATTTTAAGTACAAGAAAAGACCAATAAAACAGATATTTACTAACAGAAGACATAGATTATCATGAATAATAAGGAACTTCCACAGAAATAAACTTAGTGTTCTGCCAACTTTGCCATGGGAGCAGGATTTCTGAGAAAGTAGGTTTTCAGAAATAATAAAACTAAATTTTGGCCCAGTGAAAACTCTGGCACCATCTCAAGTTCTCAAATGTTGCCAAGTAGTAGCACTTTATATCTAAAACTTTTTAGTATAATTTCTGACTCAATTGTCATGTATTACCAAAGCATGTATAGAATGCTTGTACAAAAGCTGATCTACTGATAAATTTTGGAAATTTCCTTAAAACTTCATAAAACATGGCTCATTTGTGTGCCCATGTTTTAGAATTTCTAAAAAAGCAAATCAAAACAAAACAAAAAAAGTTTTCAGTGTAAGTGACTAATCCTTCCAAAAGAGTTTTCCTGAATAAACTATCATGAAAACATATTCCTTTTTGAAATGCACCTAATTCAAACATTAATTCAAATATTTTACTTGTACTCTTGGGGAAAAGAAAAAGTTGAATAGTAATAACCAGAAAGCCTCGAATATCTTAGAATGATATTTTTTTCCCACTCTTAAAGGAAGAATTAAATAATCAATGCCTCATATTACAGAATGGGTACTTTTATTGAACTAATTCCAGTACTGTTTCAACTGTGTTTAAATTATTATGGCCATGCATAACTAATTCTTTTTTAAAAAAAAAAAGAATTTAAACCATATACCACAGTAAATTAAGTTTTAATTGTTTTCATTGTCATTTTCAATGATTTCCTATTACAACATGAAGACCAAAATCCTTTGTATGGAATTGAAAGCCACCTGCAATTTAGCCCCAACTTTCCAATTTTATCTCCTTTCCCTGGTCAAAAATCATTTGTACCAGCCAGATTAGTCTACTCTCTATTCCCAAAGAGTCCATATATAATTGTCTCTGATCTTTTTATCATGCCTTCTATCTTCCTGACACATTAACTAAATTTTACCAGTCACTGAATATCTACTTTCTGTTCATCCATTAATTTCTTAATACCTTGAAGTCTGGCTTCTATGTTTTCTAACAAAACTGCTCTAGGGTTACTAGTGACTATGCTCTTGTTGAAAATAAAATTTTAAAAAGTTAAGTTACCTTTGCTTACAGTTTAAAACAGAAAACTAGAGAATCGATTTTCTAGTTTCTGTGTACTATGGAAATCTTGCACATAAGAAGTTGAAGTTGAATAAATTAAATCTCATATCAAAGGAAAACTTTGTTTCTAGGTGATTTAGACTTCTGTCCAGAAGAACCAATTCATTTATTCAATGTTTACTAAGTACTTACTACATGCAGTACATTTTACTAGATGTTATAGGGATAACAAACAAATAAGATGTGGTCCTTCCTCCAAAAGAGTTTGCAATCTAATAGAGAAGATAATGCCCTTATTATGATAAATATGGAAAAAGGAAAATAAAGTTTCACATTTGCTGGAATTTGCTAGTCAGTGGTAATGGTAGTAAATAAGGAATTATCTTAGTTGCACAATCATGACTGAGCTCATTACATCTTTAGAACCCTGATAGGTGATAATAGATAGTTGTGGCTCTAGAGATTTTATGGTTTTTAAACAATTTTTAATAGAATGGTACAAGAATGAGCCTCATAATAAGTTTTCAAATGTTTCAAAAAATATCTCACCCAAAAAAGTAAAACTGGCAGGTAACTGATTACTTATATGATGGTACATCATATGGGGGCACATGTTTGTATGTGGTTAGACTATCGACAATTTACAGCAGGCCTTCACAACCTGTAGCCCACCAAAAGATTTCCTCTATATACAAATGATGCTATCCTCTACATTTTTTGCAGGCTGCCTGAAATCCTTTGGTGTGCCCCTGCAGGCTTCAGGTTGTACAGGCCTGAGTTACAGCAAACGTCAAAATTAATACCAAACAAATAAAAATGGGAAATTTATTCTGTGTGAAATTACAACAGATCCAAATTTACCTATTCAAACACATTACTGATGCCTCAAATGGCAAGATAATGAAGAAAAGATGCCTACCTATAGCCTTCCTATCGGTAAAGCAACTGTCACAACAGGAAGTCAAGAAGTCCCAGAAACTGCCTCAACAGCAAAACATCCTATGTCTTTCATAATCAGGAAGACCTAGCATCCAAAACGACACTTCTAGTTTACAAAATAAACTTATTTGCAAAATGGAGAAAGATGGTGGACAATTATAAGTAGTATTGCCACCCAAAATAACAAAGATAAATGTATATGAAAAATATGCAGAAAACTTGGTATTCTAGTCAACTAAGCCAGCATATCCCAAAACTATTTACAGATGAAACTGAGAGAACAACAAATGGATGAAAATGGAAAAATCTCTTTGTTTCTATAACTATTTTCATTGTGACAATGAAGTTACCTCATTTGGATGCTAACATTTGTCCCTAATGTGCTGTATAAAGAAGTGGAAATGGGACTAAGAAAATTATGTTAGTAAAAGTAGTGGAAACTAATAAAAGTATACACAAAAAGATGTTCCAGAGGCAACACAATTTTGAAAGCATTTAGGAACAGATTGTCAATAAATTGAAGAGATGATGAGAAGTGTGAAGAAAAACTAATAGTATTATCAGTAACTGTCAGTAAAAAGTATAGACGGTAATATTGTCAGTCACTATTGACTACTTTTTCATCTCTGTAAAGTCTCTGAGACGTATAGGACATTATTATTAACTGTCTACTATGTGCAAGGTCCTATTATATATGCTGGAGATACAAACACAAAATGAAAAAGTTACTACCCTTAAGAAGTTTACATATTACTGGGGGGAAGAGAAGAGAGATAAAATATACAGAAATATGTCAATGCAAAAAAATTTTAAGGGCACTGAAGCAGCAAAGAGGGTAACAGGAAAATTCTCTTATAGGAGGTAATACTTCAGTTAAGACTTAAAGGAAGTTTAAGAAGTTAGAAAGTTTGCTAAATATAGTAAACTTTTTTGCTAAATATATATGTGTGTGTATGTATGTATATTTCTTCAAAAATATCTCAGAAAAAGCTACCTACCATTGTTTTCTTCATAAATTTCCCTTTATCCTGGTTTAATAAGCATAAAATCAATGAAAAACTTAAAAAGTGAAGAAATGGAAGAATAAACTTCTTCACAAAACATAACAGTAGATTTCTATTGAAGAAAAAAATCAGCATGCTTATTAAAACTACAAAAGAATAATAACCTACTGTTGGAGCTGGTATCCAAACATTACGCTCCAACAGACTTTTATCCTCCTCCCCCTCCTTATTTACTCTTTTTTCATCCTATTGTCTCTTCATTTCTCCCACAAACTTTTCTATCTCATGTTGATTCACTTCCTTGAAACAGGTAATAGAAAGCAAATCAAGAAATGTGATCCTGACATAGAATCATGCAATACTATTAGCAGACAAATATTGAGATGAGGAAGTAAAGAAGTTAATGTTCCTCTAAGGTTATTAGTTCCTTTTTGTTATATATACTTGAATAAGTGCACACATTTAACAGAATCAGAGCTGGAAAGAATCTTAGTAACCTAATCTAGTATCTACCTCATTTTTAGATGAGAAAACTTGGGTCAAGGAAGTTTAGGTGAACTGCCCAAGGTCACATGGTTATTTAGCAGTAGAGTTATCACTAGCATACTCCACTCATTTTATAAATGAGGAAACAGGAGTAGAGAAGTCTAGTGACTTGCCTGCAGTCACATGAATAGTAAATGGCAGACAGAATTTGAACCCAGGTCTTTCATCATGCTGCTATGCTCCAGTCTCTCATGCCTTTGAATTAATCTTAAATAAATGTACTGAAACAGATTTTCAAAATTTAATTTCCCCTGTTAAAGTTTCTTCAAAGTCTACTTGGAAAATTTCCTCTCCTCTGCTATACAACAATCCAACCTCCACAGAGAAGATAAAGTGATTTTCCTAAAGCACAGGTCTACCTGTCTCATTCCTCTCATTAATAAACTCCAGTGTCTCTCAATTATCTCCAGGATTGAATGTAAGTTCCTCTGTTGGCATTTTAAACCCTTTACAAGCTAGCTGCACGTCACTTTTCCAGTTTTACTATAAATGACTTCTCTTCATCAACACTACAATGTAGCCAAAGTTGCCTTCTTATTGTTTCACAACAATCCATCTTGTATTGCTGGGCCTGGACATTGGCTGTCCCCCATACCTGGATATTCTCTATTCACTTCTATCCCTTGGAATCCCTGGCTTCTTTTGAGGCTCAGATGAAATACCAGCTTCAACATGAAGCTTTTTCCTGATTCCCTCTAGTGCAGGGATGGCGAACCTGTGGCCTCGAGGCCGCATGTGGCCCTCTAGGTCCTCAAGTGCAGCCCTTTGACTGAATCCAAACTTAACAGAACAAATCTCCTTAATAAAAGTGCCTTCCCCAATAACAATAATATATTATGTATATCTATATAGACACATATATGTATACATATTTTACATACCTAGTTATGTACATAGTGTTTTTCCTCTCTTGAGGAGTGGTTGGCAATTTTTTTTTTGGTGGCATTTTTTTTTTTCTGTAAAGGACCACATACTACACATTGTAGACTTTTCAGGCAAAGAGGCAAAATTGAGGACATTATGTAGGTCCTTATATAATGAGAGAAGACAAAATTGACAATATCTTTATTCATGAAATTGGAATTATTTAGTACAATTTCTTGTAATACAAGTCTACTAATGAGAAGAATAGAATTTTTTTTTTGAGGAGGGATAAATTTTGCTTAGTTGAGGTTCAAAGTTCATGTTATCTAGCAAAATCAGTTGCAAATGTTCATCTGCTAATGCTGATCTGTATGAAATTTCATGTATTTCATCTTTTCACAAAGATAGGCACTGCCAAATACCAAATCTATATGATCTTAATTGTTCTTCACACAGAAGTTCTTCACATAGAAGACATGTACAGAATTTTCAAATTCTTCTCTCGATATCTACCTTGTACTATGTCATTATATTACAGAGTAATTACTTCCAATTGAAGATAAAGTAGGATTCCTCAAATACACAGGTAAATGGATTTTGGACTACGGAAATATATTTTGCACTTTCATCAAAGTCCAAAAAACACTACTAAAACTGTACTTTGATCTCTGAAAATATAACTACTGCAAATTTGTGTAAGAATCAAGATGTTGTTTCTTGTCTTAATTTTTGACAGCAAGGGAAGTATATAAAACAGGTTGACATTATTTGTGATTTAAACAACATTAGGTATTGTGGGATTGACTTTACCACAGTAAAGGTTCTCATATAAATACTGCTTTGCCTTGTAATTTCAAGTTTAATTCACTGGGAATGTTACCAAGTTGAGAGCAAGAGCTAATTTCCAGAATCATTCAGTATTCAATAATAGTGGTTGAGGGAGGTTCTTCTCCTTCAGATAAATCTCATCCCTGAACTTAAAACATCACAATGAAACTTTTTTTCCCTCTTTTCTTTTTGTTTTGACATGATGGTTATGCACTGGTGAAAAATAATAAATCACAATGTGGCAATATGCATGGAACTTGAAATGCTGTCAAGTTATAACTCTGTTACTGCAATTTGTAACATGCTGAGCAGTAATATGAAGTGATGAGAGCACTACATATGGTCTCTGTTGCAACCAATCAACTCTGCCACTGTAGCACAAAAGCAGCCATAGACAGACAATCCATAAATGAACAAGTGTGGCTGTGTTCCAAAACACATTTATTAATAGTCGCAAAAATTTAAATTTCATATAATTTTCAAATCACAAAATATTATTCTTCTTTCAATTTTTTCAACCACTTAAAAATGTAAAATAAACCATGCTTAGCTCATGAGCCACACAAAAATGGTCAGCAGGCTGGATTTGGTTCCATGCACCATAATTTCTGTATTCCCAGTGTCTAGCACAGTACCTGGCACATAGGACGTACTTAATAAATGCTTATTGACTGACGAAATGCTTGCTGAACTCTCATCCCATCACATGAATTTTCCAAATTAGTTTTTAATCCTTTATTTTATTTTTTCAATTAATAAGCACTTATTTTTTTCTAGCCTCTGTTTTTCAATACCCCCGCTCCCAAAGTAAAACATAACTCTTCTAACAAATATGCATAGACCAGCAAAACAAATTCCCATATTGGCTGTGTCCAGAAATGTATGCTTCATTCTGCATTTTCAGCTTATAACCTCTTATCAGGAGATGGGTAGTGTGCTTCACCATCAGTCCTTTAGAATCATAGTTGGTCATTGCATTGTTCAGAGTTAAGTCTTTCAAAGTAGTTTGTCTTTACAATGTTGGTTAGCATATAATTGAGTAAAATTGCTTCTGATGATTCCCTTTATTTCCTCTTCAATTGATGCAGAGTCTCCTTTTTAATTCTTTATAAAATTTGTTTCTCCTTTCTTTAAAAAAAGCAGATTAGCTGTTTAATTTATTAGGTCCCTCCAAAAAGTTTGTAATTTTATTTACAACTCACTCATTTTCTTTTTCTGAGATAGAGGTTATTTAAATTTTCCTTTCTCATTTTGTTAATATGAGTTATTTTATATTTTGTAATTATTCACTCATTTCATTTCAGTTGCCAGTTTTATTGACGTACAGTGGGACAAAATGTTGTTCAGTTGCTTTTGTGACTCGAGGGTTTTCTTGACAAAAATACTGGAGTGATTTGCCATTTCCTTCTCCAGCTCATTTTACAGATGAGGAAACTGAGGCAAATATGGTTAAGTGACTTGCCCAGGGTCACACAGTTAGTAAGTGTCTGAGGCCAGATTTGAACTCAGGAAGATAAGTCTTCCTGATGCCAGGTCTGGAACTCTTATCCATTGCACTGCCCAGCTGTCCCTGTGGAACAAAATAGTTTCTAATAATTTCCTTTATTTTTCTTCAATTTAAAAAAATTTAAATTTTTTTTTATTTTTTGGCAGTCGAGGTTAAGTGACTTGCCCAGGGTCACACAGCTAGTAAGTGTTAAGTGTTTGGTCTGAGGCCGCATTTGAACTCAGGTCCTCCTGACTTCAGGGCCAGTGCTCTATCTACTGTGCCACCTCGCTGCCCCTTTTTCTTCAATTTTTGATGAACTGCTTTTGTAATTATCATTGATATGAGTAATCTGGTTTTGCTTTTTCCTTTTAAAATGTTAACTAATGATTTTTTTCTATTTATTGGTTCCCCCTCCCTCCAAAAAACCTTATTTAAAACTCAGTTTTTTTGCTTTCAATATCTTCTTTGATTTTCTGCACTTTGATGTTTAAGTTTTAAAATTTGTTTTTTAAAAGATTTTTTTAGTTGAATGCCCAATTGTTTGATTTATTATTTCTCTCTTTTGTTGATGAAAATGCTTAAAGATATATTATGTCACTTAATGACTACTTTGGTTATATTCCAATAGCATGTTGTCTTGTTCATAGTCATTGTCTTTGGTGAAGTTATCTGTTATTTTTATGATTTGTTATTTGACCCACCAATTCTTTAGGATTAAATTATTTAGTCTCCAATTAATTTTTAGTCCTTTCTTGCTATTTCTTGATTCAAAATGTATCCCTCCCAATCTTCCTTTTCCAATCCATATCTTTTCCCTCTGTCAAAATTAATTTACTCTAGTGAGATTTTTCTGATAAAAATCCACAGGACTGTGATCATTGTTCAGTTAATGAACAGACTTAAGAGCTTATGTACTCATTTCTACGCACATGTTTACATATTCTAATCTAAACTATACACTCCCAAACATCAGTGTTAATATTTTTCATTTTCTTTGTACCCCTCCATGGAATTGGTATTGCCAAATTAACAGAATGAAAAGCATTATACAAAAATAAACATAAACATACTATAATATCAGCATTCCCTGGTACAGAAAAGTAAAAGTGTTTTCAGGATCCCTTATCATACATAAATATAACAGAAACCAGAGAAAGTTTATATTGTTACCAGGAAACCAAGGTTATACTCATTTCTCATTGGAAGAAACCACACCTTTCACATGCTTGACTTATATTAGAGAACATTTTCTCCACAGGAACAATAATAACCCCTATACAACTGACCAAAGGGGTTTTAAATTAGGAATTAATATTGTAAAATGATATCTATAGTAGTATAATGAATTAGAAGTTATTTTCTGTTTATTTCTTCTTAAAAAAAAAAAAACCCACCCCCTCTACAAAAGCAGCAACATGGAAAAAAAAACTGCCAGAAATTACCAGTCATACTATTTTTTAGCGGTATTCAAGTTTTCCTGGAAGGAACTAGACAGACACAGTCCTTGCATGTCTCACAAATGAAGTTTCTTGTTTCCATTACACTGATTCATTTATTGGCACATACTAACACACACTAATATAGATTTCTCCTATACAATTTTTCCTGGAAGAACCAAAATTACCCATCAGTCTAACTTCTATGCTTGAAAAAGAATTTCAATGATCAAAAAATAAATTCTCAAACATGTACAGGAAAAAAAAGCACAAGAAACAAAGTAGAAAAATTGTTGGGTTTTTTGTTAACTCAAAAAATATATAAATATATTAAAATACACACACACACACACACACACACATATATATATATATATATATATATATATATATATATATATATATATATATACACACACACACATATATATATATATATATATATATATATATATATATAAAAGTTTCTAGCATATCCTACTAAGCCCATTAGAAATAGCAAAAGCCTTGTGTCTATGGGCTGTACTTGGCTGCGATAGGTTCCTGGTTGTTTCTACTTCCTTCCCTTCATCAACCAAACCCCAACTTTCTTACTAGAACCTATTTTAATCCATTAAAAAATTACTTTATTTGAATTTTGTATAGTTTTTCTATATAATTTACTGTGAAGACTAAAACTGTAATTGAATCTCCAGCAAAGAAGTTAATAAAGCTTAATGTGATTGAAAGATTGCTTCTAAGTTCTTTCCTTTCACATTTTGGTTAAAACATTTTAATATTATGAAAATGACAACTAAGGGAACTTCACTTGCACGTAGCAGGAAAAAAATGGTACCATAAAATGTTAGAAATAATTTAGATGAGGAGAAAAGGGACATTATGCAATTTGTTAAGGTATACACAAAGAAACATTCTGATAGACATCTTTATACAAACTGAATATCTTATTAATTTGAACACTGTAAAGATCTATGATTTTGTTAATGTGGGTAGCCTTTCCAACGTCAAAGATGACAACCACTCTATGACTTAGTAGGTAGACTTTGAGGGCTGTTGTGGTTAAAAAAAAATTACTCTGCTTCACTTTAAGGCTTTCTTGATGACAGCTAGTGATAACTACAGACCTACAGTCTATCACCAGGCTCATACTCTGAGCTTTTCCAGCTTGGTAGTACCTAATAGAGCTTGTGTTCCCTGAGCATAGCCTTTCAGAATCTAAGGTCACTTCCATGACATAATGAGGCAGGAGAAGAGGATTTTTTTTGAAGGAAGACTACTGAACACATAATGAAATCTAAATTCATACTACAGTGTACCAGTGATCTCAGTGATGCCAATATTCTCTGTCTTGGTGCATATTATAACCCATATATTCTTATCCTGTGCAAATCTTGTCCATGTTCTTCTACAAGTGTACCACAAAGGATCTAACTAATGAGCTAGTAGCATTGCTCTAGATCTTTTACATTTCATGTGCATAGTGAAGTGTAAAGATACTTGAGGTAGGAGGCCAAACAGCAGTTTATTGCAATGGTCAAGGTGTGAGGTGACAGAAGCCTCCATAAGGTACATAGTAGCAGAAATGTAGAGTATGTGAAAGAGAATAACATGAAATTAAGTTGGGAAAGGTAGGCAGAAGTCAGATTGCAGAAGGATTTAAATGGCATGCCGGGAAATTGGTATTTTATTTAAGGAGCTACTAAAGATTTTAAATAAAGGAATTACACTGTCATATCCATGTCCTAGGTGAATTATTTCATATGAAGGATGGATTGGAGAGGGAAGTGAATGAAGGAGAAAGATAATTAAGAATTCATGGTCTAAAAGTGAGAGGTGATGCCTTCCCTCAGAGACTTTTATCTACTCCGAATATATCTTGTAAGTATATGGTTGTTTGCATGTTATCTCTCCTATTAAAATGGGAACTCCTTCAGTGAATGTTTTTGAGTGTTTTTGCCTCTCTTTGTATCCCTAGTGCTTATTATCATAGTGCCTGGAACAAAAAAGGTGCTTAATAAATGGTTGGTGACTGACTTGATTATTCACCTGCAGTTCAGATCCAAGATTACTAATATTTAACTCTACAACTGATAGGCATCTAAAACCCTCGACATGTCCAAAACAGAACTAGTTATCTTTCCCCCTAAACTTTCTCCTTTTCTAAACTTCCCTATTACCATAAAGGGCATCACTATTCTTCCAATAATTCAGGTTCACAACCTTGTAGTCACTTTCAATTCCTCATCCTCACTCACCTCACAAAACCAAAAGGTTGTCAGCTCCTGTTGTTTCCATCTTTCATATACACTACCCCTTCTGTCCACTCATTCAGCCACAGCTCTAGTTCAGGCCTTCATCACTTCTTGCCTACTGAAAAAGCTTCCTATTTAGTCTCCCTTACTCAAGTTCCTCCCTACAATCAATCTTTTAAACAGTCACTAAAATGTGTATCTGGGACTAATGTAACATCTCCCTTCCAGGACCCACCTACTCAGTGGCTTCCTATTATCTTTATTATCAAATATAAAGTCCTTTACTTGGCATTTAAAGCTTTTCTTTTTAAAATAACCTTGTGCCTTCGGATCTTTCCAGTTCACTTATACATTATTCTCTTAAAAGCAATCTACAATCTAGTCACACTAGTCTACTTGATGCTTCTTCTGCATAGCCCTCTTTTACCTGCACTCATATCTTTGTGCTGGCTGAACCCATGCCTGGAATGCTCTCCCTTCTTATTGCCACTTATTGGAATCACTCATTTCCTTCCAACCTCAGTTCAAGCGCGATCTTTTAGTCCTCTCTCTCCCCAAACTATTATATATTCATTTCATGTATCAACTGAATATATTTACATATACACATGTTGTTTTGAGGTCAGGGAATAGTTAATTTTTGTCTTCACATTCCTAGGACTTAGCAGAGTGATTGGCACACAGATAAATGCTTATTGATTGATAATCTCCAAATATGTCCAAGGAGCTGAAGACTTAAAATATAAATGAGACTAGGAGAGTTAAATTCATTAACACTAGGATATAAATTTCCAATATCAGATTATTTCTTGTTTATATAGAAAAAAATGGGCTACAGACCAGGACACCAAAACTGAGAAATGGGAAAGAGGAGAAGTAATGATACTTGAGGGAAGAAAGAGGTCCAGAAAAGGAAAACTAGAAGTTCCAGAGACAAACTCCTATCTACCCTACATTTTCCCCTAATTTTTTCATTTACTATTTGTAGAAAAAATAAGAAACAAGCAAGAAAATAACCACTTGTAAGCTATGTAGGAATGTACTTTACATGTTCTTTGTGGCTGCACATTAGTGTAGCTTAAAGGATCATTAGCTACAATAGTCATCTTTTTCAGATAAAATTTTTTATCACATCATTCCTCAGTTCAAATCTGGCCTCAAATACATACTACTTGTGTGACCCTGTGCAAGTCACTTAACTATGTTTGCTATAGTTCCTCATTTATAAAATGAGCTGGAGAAGGAAATGGCAAACCACTCCAATATTTTTGCCAAGAAAACTCCAAATAGGAGTTGGACATGACTGAAAAATGACTAAACAACAACACATACATACATAGGTATACATATGTATGTATATATGGGGAATGGCTGAACAAACAAGGTATAGTAATGTAATGGAACGAAACCGAACAGTAAAAAATAAAGAATGTGGAATATGAGCCAGGAGGGGGTGATGCTGATCAAATTGTCCTGATAAATTTGATGAGTTTCCCAATCTATCTGATGAGATTCCAAGACATAAGACTTTTTTTTAGAGCCATCTGAGGCATACCTCCCCATGGAAATGGACATGTCAGTTCTTGCCCTACTAAGAGGAAAGAGAAAATGCTGAATCCAAAATGATGGCTTGTCTGATACTCAATGGAATAGATTCTTCTTGGAAGAGCCACCCAAGCTCTAGCATCTCTGTGAGATCATATTAAAATGTTTCCACTTCTTGGACGTCCCCTGTTCAAAAGTAACCTATAGACTTCACACTCAGTGAATACTTACTCCCAAGGAATTAAAAAAAGAGGAGAAAATCTCATATATAACAAAATGTTTATTGCAGTACTCTTTATGGTAGCTAAAAACCAGGGGGTAAGAGTAGGTATCATCAATTAGGGATACAAATCATAGTATATTAACTTAATATAATTTTATGGTACAATGAGAAATAATAAATGAGAAATTCAGAGAAAAATGGGAAGTCACAGAATTAGAGACTTGTATGGAGTGATTCACAGCAAAGAAACATTAATTAAGAGAACAATATACAAAATGACTTCAATAATATAAGTAAAAATAATAATAAAAGACTATTGGACATAGATTAATTGCAATGAACAATCTTCATTCCACACAATAGAAGATTCTCCCAGGGGAACAACTATTCTTGTAGTCATCCAGGTTCTCAATTTAGGAATTATCCTTGACTCTTCACCCTCCTTTGTCCTACTGTTCCCTCATCTCTCATACCTATCCCCTTTTCTCCACCCATTGGGTTATCTCTATAGTTTAGACTCTCATCACTTCTTGCCTGGACTATTTGTCCAACTGGACCTCTCTGCTTCCAATCATACAATATATGTTCTATCCAAAATGAACTATGTGCTGTTCTTTGTTCTATCTTCCACCTACAACCCTTTGCATAGGCTGTCCCTCATATCTGGAATGCACTGCCTCCTCATCTCAGCATTTTAGAACACTGGATTTTCTTCAAGGCTTAGCTGAAATATTTCTTGTGTAGCTGTGTTGATTTCTCCCAGTAGAATATAATCTCCTTGGACAAGAATTTAAGAATACTTAGAAGGACTTAGCTATGTCAAATGACACAGCGCACTCTTTTTATCTATAGAGCAAAGAAAAGAAAGTAGAATGAAATTTTTTTATTTCAATGTAAATGACAATATCTCCTTGTGATTATTTGTATCTAAAGTACATATGCACAGATAGGAAAAAGTATAGTAAAATTATAAAAATGTTTGCATCAATTGACATGTCTGGTTCTTCTAGTGTTAAAGGTAGTGACTATCTCAGTTTTGCCTTTGTACTCCCAGCATGCAACACACTGCGTTGTACATAGCAGGCATTAAATAAGTGCTTTTGAAATAAATGAACATCTCTTTTCTCAATATGGAGTGGAAGACTACAGGTACAGAATGCTGTATAAACTACAAGATATGGTTGCTTTGCCAGTGGCTTTTCTTAATGGTTTTTCTTTCTTTCTTTCTTTCTTTTTTTTTTTTAAAGAAAAGGTTGAATAGGGGAGAGGGCAGAGGTGTACTGGGGCCAGCTTCTATTGGCTCCTGACAGTACCTATTAAATATTTAGTGTGAACATTTATGACTCAGAAATCAGCAAACACTATAACTTAAGATTGATTTTTACTTTTGTTGATTGCTTAGATATTAATGATGAGAAAACATTAGTAATGCAGACTAAACTTAAAAGTCTATCATATGTACATTTTTGGGGAAAGCTAGTTGCTAAACATATGCCATCATAGCCTGGGGAAGGATATAATGAAATAGGAGGAAGATTAAGGAATGACTATTATTATTTTTAAAAAGGCATCAATGAGAAAAAATAAAAAATGAAAATACTTTTAAAAGTAAAGCACTATAAAATATGGGCTATTACTATGAATAATGCATACCCTGCAACATGTGGCTATTATTAAAAAGTTAATAATGGAATTAAAATAAATCATAAAGTATTTAAAGTTACAACTGGAAGGGAACTTAGCTAAACTCCCTAATTTTTAGATGAATATTCAGTTACTAATTCTAAAGAAATTAAACCTGTAAGATAAGCTTTCTCAATGAAAATTACAGATTTCCAGGAAAATAAAACATAAGAAAAAAGGTAATTCTGGTAAGAAAAAAATCGTGTTACTTAGATCAGCAGCCTATAATACTCATGAAAAAGATAGCATGCAAGCTGGCCACTGCCGCTATGCCTATTTGTCAGGGTATGACAGCCATAGCAGCTAGACACTGTCCTTCGTATGAGGAACTGGACATTAAGCCAAATCTGACTCCACTGTCCCAGAAGGAAAGGGGTCTTAAAGGTAACAAACACATGATATTTAAAAGATTACCAAAATCTGTTATGACTTCCAAGAGTTTAAAAAAAAAGACAAAAAAAAATCAGCTTTAATTAGAAGGAAGGAAACCAGTATTTAAGTGCTTACTATATGTGCCAGGTATTTTGTGAAGTACTGGGGATACAAATAGAAGCAAAAAGACTGTTTTTGTGTGTGAGGAGCTTATTTTACAATTAGGGAGGACAATGCACTAAAGGGATCTGAAAAATGGGGTACCTGGCTCCATGAGGGAGGACTTCGTTTTGAAGTCTGGGACTCAGAGGCAGAATTGGGAAGGGAATAAAGGTTGGTGAGCCTGGGCTCACTGGCCTGGGTGGGGTCAGTCCATTCTATTCTGGAGGCACAGAATGGAGGCCCTAGGGGGAACTTATGAACAAGAAAGGGGAACAGGCCTTGAGAAAGCATATTCTGAGACAAGAAGGCTGCAGAGTTGTTTGGAGGTTCTTGGGTGAGAAGGTCCCAGGGGCAGAGTGAAGTTCCAGGTAAGATAGCTGAGAAGACTTGGTTTTGAAATGAAGGGGCAGAGTCAGGAGGGTAATAGAAAGGGAGGTAAATCATTTGGTTTGAAAAGGCAGGTAAAATCTGTCCTTCAGTGAAGTCAGTATCTTAAATGCATAAATGTTATAATACTAACTTTGGCATCAGATTAAACTTGTTTGTCTCAGTTTCCTCATCTATAAAATGAGTTAGAGAAAGAAACGGCAAGCCACTCCAGTATCTTTGCCAAGAAAATGCCAAATGGGGTCACAAAGAGTTGGACACGACTGAAATGAATGAAAAACAATAGCTTAGCCTTTATGACACAAGTTACTGAAATGATGATAGAGTTGCAGAACTCAAGTTTTGGTTACAAACGCTAGAATATAACATAGAATGTATCTTATTAATTTCCATTGTGTTGTGTTGCTGTTAGATCAAGCCCAGTAGAGAAGTGAAGCTGATGTTAAATTAGCACAGGCATTTTTGGCAAGGGCAGCTAGATGGCACAGTGGATAGAGTACAGGGCCTGAAATCAGGAAGACTCCTCTTCCTGAGTTCAAATCTGGCCTCAGATACTTACTAGCTGTGTGACCTGGACAAGTCACTTAACCCTGTTTGCCTCAATTTCCTCACCTATAAAATAATATGGAGAAGGAAATGACAAAGCATTCTAGTATCTTTGCCAAGAAGAGCCCAAATGGGATCATGAAGAGTTGGACACAACTGAAACAACTGAACAAAAAACAAAAATATTGGCAATGTGTTCATTTCAACTCAGTGAATAGACATATCATATTTTCTAAATTATCACTTCTCAAAAAGCTGTGTTTCAGGAAAGTTAATTATTTGGACAAAAAATTTAAGAACTAGTTTGGGTGGGGGGAAACATGGGAAGGAAGAAGTGTGGGTTTGTCCTTCTCAAGATTTTATCAACCATTTCAGCAGGGGCTCATACCCACTATAAAACTTCATTAGATCTGGTGGGAAGGTTAAAAATCAAACCATGTAACAAGAAACTAACCTGTGGACCAAACTTTGAGAAATATGGGTGTGTATGTTTTTGAAGGGGGAGTAAGGATTTGTAAGTTTCTTTGATGTGAACATTCAAAATTATCAGTCAAGGATGTGAGAAACAGATAATTTACATTGGGAGATTAGATTAGTGATAGCTAAACTCTACCTCCAAATCTATGATTCTACATCCTTAAATTCACTTAAACATATGGTGTTTAATGTAATACATTAGCAGGGATCTCAGGTTAGAGAAAAAAAATAAAACAAAACAAAACCTAGGCTCCCTAGTGATAAGATGACATCTTGGAAAGACACTGTTAGTAAGTATAAGAAAAAATAAAAGAAAAAAATATAGAACACAATTGTGTACAGAAACAATATAAAATCTAAAAAGTATCCTACCATTTTCTATTTCAGTCTTGTGAATTCAATTCAATTTCTTAGAGGAAGCCTTTCCTGATATCTCTAGTTGTTAGTACTTTCTCCCTCTTCCAATATCTTGTATTTATTTATCTGAGTACATGCTGTATTTTCCCAATAAAGCTGTAAGCTCCAAGAAGTAGGGACTGCTTTTCATTTAGTCTTTGTGTCCCCAGCACCTAGCACAGCACTTTGCACAAAGGAAGCACGCTCAATAAATGTGGGTTGAATTGAATTTTCTATATAAGGCACAGAATAGAATTAAGATCTTCTAGTTGGTGCTATGGTGGATGGATATTAGAAATACAAAGTCATGATGAGAAACTAATCCCACTAAAACAAACATAAATGGAAAGACATATGAGGTAGATGCTATTATTAACAACTTGATTTTTCATCCATGTCATGGCCACTAACCATAGATACTCCCCAAGGCTCTGTCCTGGGTCCCCTTTTCTTTTCCTTCTATATTATCTCAGCTGGTGATCTCACAACTCCTTTGGGTTCAGTAATCATTTCTATGCAGATGATTCTCAGATGTAAATATATCACAATAGTCTCTGTGTAGAACTACAGTCGCTATCAGAATTCTAATCACTTCTTGGACATCTCAATTTGGATGTACCACAGCATCTCAAACTCAACATTTTCAGCAGAACTCCCTAACCCTCCCCATTTCTAAACTTCATTATTTATGTTGAGGACACTATCACCCAACCAGTTGCTCTGACCTGCAATTTCACTGTCACACTTGACTCTTCTTTGACTCACCTCACGTATCCAATCCACTGCCAAATTATATTGCTTCTACCTTCATCATATATGTGTCCTTATACAACTACAACTCTTAATTTGAGCATCTCTTTCCACACTTCTATTTTATTTATTATACTTTCAGTTCCTTGAACACAATACTCTGTCTCCTGTCTTTGTGCCTTTGCACAGGCTACACCCCAGGCAAGGAACACTCTGCCCCATCAATTCTACTTCATTTTTTCCCTAACTTCCTTTAAGTCCACCTTCTACAAGAAGCCTTCTTTGGTCTCCTTAGCTGTTGCCTTCCCTTTGAGATTACCTTTACCTCTACTGTACATATCTTGTATGTACCTAACTTATTTACATCTTGTCTCCTTCATTAGAACATACACTCCTTAAGGGAAGTGACCTGTTTTGCCCTTCTTTGTATCCTCAGCTCTTAGCACATAGTAAGCACTTAATAAGAGCTTGCTGACCACCCTCCCTAACAGGGATGTTATGAGGATCAAGTGAGATAACTTACATCAAGTTCTTTGCAAACCTGAAGTGGGTTATGTAAGTATTAGCTATTAGTATTACTATTCTCTTCTTATCACACAGTTCTTTGATGACATCTTTTACCTTTATTCTTTGAAGCTGCTTGTTCTATTTTGCAGTACATTTAAGTCGACCTGTAGTACCTCTTCATTGTACTCTGTGTGATAACTTTAGTTTGTTGGAGTCAATGGAATTGCAAGTCTCATTGGTGTTTAGCAACTCTGTTAAATGGTAATACTGAATAAATGGGCCAATGATGTTATGGGAAGTTTTGAGTCAGTCAAAAAGTTCTGTAATTTCCTGCAAGCAATGCAGTCTGCTGCTTCTTCATTTCAACTTTAGGCCCAACTCATTTTCCATCTGAACTATCTCACACACACACACACACACACACATACATATGTATATACATATATACATGTGATAGTTCAGATGGAAAATATATATATACTGTTGCTTTATAGGGTCTTCATTTGGATGCAGGTTGAAAGCTGAGCAACAGACATTCTTCATCCATTTTGTCTTTCTTGTACGGAAGGACAGGACAAACTCTTCAGAGTAAATATAGTTCTGTTACAGGAGGTTGCAATCAACATAATACCATATGCATACAAAAATATTTGAAGGTTCTCATCATCTACAGGGCATTCCTCCCAAACCTGGATGTTGCACTGGATCTCCTCTATCACAATGGGGAATATTTTTGGTGTACATCTTAAATAGCCCTATATCAAATTAGTTGCCAAGTCTTGTTTATTTTATCTCTAAAACATATTCAACATCTTGTATGTACCCTCGTCTCACATGTCTACTAGCCAAGTTCGAGCTCTCACCACTTCTCCCCTAGACTATTCCCACAGCCTTCTAATCGTTCTCTCTTCCTCTAGCCTCTCTCTTCCTAATCCATTTTTCATTAAGCTGATTAAGTGACACTATTAATGCAGAGATCTGATCATTTAGTGCCTCTGCCCAAGAAATTTAAATGGCTGCCTAATAACTCTAAGATAAAATACAAACTCCTGTTTGGCATTTAAGCCCATTACAATCTGGCTCTTGCTAATGTTTCCAGGCTCATTTTACTTTCTGCGCCTCATGCGCTCTATGTTCCAGAAAAACAGATCTACTTGCTGTTTCTTGTACATGATGTTCTATCTCCTACCTTAATTCCTTTGTTTAGGCTGTCTCCTTTATACCTTCCATCTCCTTTGCCTCTAGGAATTGCTGGGTCCCTTCAGATGCCACCTCCTAAACAGGAATTCCCTGATTCTTCTAGTTTTTAGTGTTTTACTCTCTCCTGCAGGGAAATTGTTTTCTACTTACACTGTATTTACTAATTTGAGTTCATGTTATATGTTCTCAAAAGAATATAAGCTCCTTGAGGGCTAGAATTACTTCAATTTTGTCTGTCTAGTCTCAGTGCCTAGCAAGCCTGGCATATAACTGGTGCTTAATAAATTCCTGCTGATTTGAATTTTTACATTGTAGTCACGTCCCAGTATCCCTTCCCCAGAATCCTATTTTGTAACAAATATGACAAAACAAATTGATTACATTGAATAATGTAGGTCATAATTTGCCTACCACTTTTCCAGTGAGATTTGAGATATCTCATCACATATTTCACCACAGTGCTTTGTGGTCAAGAATGGTCATTGTATTGATATGAATCATGGTGGTTTTTAGTACTGTTTTCTCCTTTCTATTACTGTGGTCATTATGAATACTGTTTTGATTACTTTACTGTGCCAGTTCAAACAAATCTGAAGTTTTTTGGAGTTCCTCCTGTCAATTTTTGCAGCTCAATATGTCATAATGAAGGGAACATACATAAGACATATTATAAAGTATTGACAGGTTTTGGTAACAGATTTGATGGGGGGGTGAGAGATAACAGAAAAGGTAGAAAATTTCAAAGAAACAATAGCTTAAGTAGTAAAGTAGTTCAGAGAGGATGGAAAAATGCAGAGACAAAAGAACAAAAAACAAATTGTAATTTTTTTAAATGGAAAAAATGGATGACAACTTCAGACCTCTGCAAACCAAAGCAACAAAGCTAGAGACGGAGCCCACTAAAACAATCTGAAAATTGTTCTCCCTCCAAAAATATAAGGAAACCATATGGGAAAGTATCTAAGAGTACTGGGGAAAGGGAATTGTATGCAAATCAATAAAATCCATGGGATGCAAAGAGATAATACCCAAGTTTAATTCACCCAAAAATGAAGTCAACAAATTTCAGAGTTCAGCATAAAAAATAGGATTCTTGTAAGCAACCAAGAAAAAGCCATTTACAAATAATGAATCACCAATTAAAAATACTGAAGACTACTCAATGAGGACAAGAAATTAAAGAAGAGGATATGAAATAATAAACTAAAAAGCACTGAAAATTGGTCAGCACCTTACTATTATGCAAAAAAAGTTCTCTAATGAGGCAAGAAAATAGTGTTTAATGTTGAGAAATTTAGTTTTGCAAAATTACCAATCAGCAGAAAAGTAATAAGGTAACTAAAACCAAATACAAGTAAGATGTAAAAGATGACTAATCTGTGAGGAAAAGGCTTGACCCATCAATGATGTGACTATACTTTGAATACAACCTGTCAGTTTTACCTTGGGTTATCATATTTAGGAAATGACCTCAAGAGACGGACAGACACACACACACACACACACACACCCCAGGAGGTACTATAGTGGAATAACAGAAAGAGTAACAATCTTAGAATCAGAAAGTTTGGGTTTAAATTCCAACTCTGATATAAGATCTAAAGAAGCTATCTTTGAGATTATGGAAAAGTCACTTTACTCTCTAAGCTGTGATTTCTTCACACATAAAGTTGGGATAATACCTACACTACCCTACCTAGAAGGTTAAGTGTTATAAAGAGAACTAGTATTGGACATCATGACCAAACAACTATACTTATGACCCATACCTTGGGAGTTATAGCAGACTTCCCATTCCTGTTTCTAGATTAAGCCAGTAATATGGAGCACCAGGTAGGAAGTAAGCTCTAGTGGTCATATCAAGAGCCTGGGCTTCAGGGTCCTTTAGTGGGCCTTGCAAGGATAATAGGTTCATAGATTTAGCACTGTAAGGGAATTCAGATAATCAACTAGCCCAATTCTATCATTTTTAAAATGATGAAGCTGAAGCCCAGGTTGGTTAGTTGGCTCCTCTTACTCCAAATTCAGCATTCTTTCCACTATATCACATTACCAGCAGGCCACGCTATTGGCAAATAAGGAAAAATTTCAAGTCAACTCAAATAAACATTAAATTTCAACTGTGTGCAACACTTTGCTAGACATTGTGGATACAAAGACAACAAAAACTGTCCTAGCCCTCAACAAAATGTGAACAAAAGATATAGACCTAAATAGAAACTTAAAAAAAAGACATCCTAAATAATGAAAAGACCAAATCACAGAAATGAAATAATAAAAAGATATTATTACTTTAATAAGATAATATACCAACATATATAGGCTATAACTAAGGCAGTCCTAATAGAAAATTTTATATCTCTGAATATAATAACTAATAAAATAGAGAACCAAAGAATTGAACACAAATTTTAAAAAATGAAGCTAGGAAACAACAATTCTAAAATGAGCAAGAAAGACATTAAAAATTAAAGGAGAGAAAACAATTAAAAATAAAAATACTAAATGACAGAAGTTTTTGAAGACTAAAATAGTAACATTATAATTTGATTTAAAAAGAGAGAACAAAAACCAAATATAAAAAAGCAGAAATTGAAAGGGGAATTTAGAACAAATGGAAAGAACATTTAAAAAATTCTAAGAAACTGAAGAATATAGCAACAAAAATAACTTAAATGAGATGCATCTGTAAAAATGTAAAATGCCAAAAATTAACAAAATAGAAGTTAGATTTTCTAAATAATCCAATCTCAGAAAATGAAATTAGGTAAATCATAAATCATCTCCTACAGAATTCCCCTCACCCAGAACTGTCTAAATGGACATATAAGTAAATTATATTAAACAGTCAAAGAATCAGGAATTCTACATAAATTGTTTTTTTTTTTTTTTTTTTGTAAAGAGAGGATTAAGTATTCTACACCAAATTCATTCTACAAGAGCAACATAGTTCTGGTTCCTAAAACCAAAAAAAATCAAGCAGAGGACTACAGACTAACATTAGCAATAAGCATTGATGCGATCATATTAAATAAAATACTGACAAAGTGATTATGATACTATAACCTCCAAAATATTCATCATTAGCAAGTTGAATTTATACTAGGAATTCAGGTTCAACATTAGGAAATAAATTATGATAACAGATAACATTAGTATCAAAAACAACAAAATCCACATGATTATATAAATGGATACAAAAAAGTCAGAAAAAGTGTACACTTATTTATGATAAAAACAACAAAAATTATACAAATGATGTAATCTTTTAAAGATATAATCAAAAACATTCTAAAATCAACAGATAACACTATTTGAAGGGACAAACATTTAAGTTTTCCCAATAAGATCATAAGCAAAGCCACGATCACCATTACTATTTAAGAGTACTGGAAATGTTAGCAATAAGAAAAGAGAAATTACAAACAATGACAAAGAAATGAGAAAAATATTTCTATTTGCCAATATGTGATAATTTACTTATAAAACTGTGAAGAAATAAAAAAATAATCAAAACTATTTAAAGTGAAGTAACAATATAAAATAAATAAATGAAAATACTTACCATTTCTATATTTTACTAACAAAAACCAGTAAGGAGATCAAATGAGAAATAACATTTATAGTAACAACAAAGTGCATTGGGAGATAACCTAGTAAAACACATAGTGAACTATAGCAGTACAATTGTGAGCCAAATTTCATGGAAATACAAACCAAAATAAGTCAAACAATATGCGATGTTCACAGGTTGAGCCAATAGAGTTAAAAATGACAATATTCCCCAAATTAATTTACAAGTTTAATGCTATGCCGATCAAATTTCTAAGGTAATACTTTATAAAATTAGAAAACATACAGAAGAGTAAAAGGTTAAAAATGTCTAGGGAAATAGTGGGAAAAAGTAGCAATTAAGGGGATTTGTCATTACAAGGGCTCAAATACATTATTATGCAATAATTATCAAAAGCATATGGTACTGGATAAAATAAAATTGATCAGTCAATAGATTAGGTAGGCAAGACTTAGAAAGAAACATGTACGGCAGTCTAGGCTCAAGAGCACAAAGTGCTGGAGAAACAACTCCAAGGAGGTTACTGAAAGTAAGAAAAAGTCAGTGAGAAAATATTCACAAAAGTATTATTTGGAATAGCAAAAAACTGGAACTGGATTCTGAAATACTGGAGAATGACTGATTAAACTGTTCCATATGAACGTGATTAAATATTACTGTGATATAACAAGATAAATAGGAAGAATTTTTAAAACGGAAAGACTATCAAGTGATAGAGAGTAAACAAAGCATAACCAAGATCATGTGTATGTGTGTGTGTGTGTGTGTATAATTACAACTATGTAAATGAGACAACATAAAATGATAATAAATTTAGGTAAAAAATATGTGATAACATTAGTACTAATTAAGAAAGCACATTCCTCATGCATTCTTTTACACCATCTTTAGATATGAAGTTGGTAAGAAACAGCAGCTATGAACAAATGGAAAACTACTGAAATGAAAGGGTGCATATATTATTAGTTGCAATCACTTCTTTATGTTGTTGTTTTTGTGGTTTTTACTAAAGTATTTTAGGGATTGTCTATGGTTGTGAATATAGCACTTTGGAAACCATAAAGACCTATATAAGTGTGAGTCATTATTCTCAAATACCCCCAAGTTACTCAAGGTTGCTGTTTTAGCAACAAAAGGGAAAATTTTCTTCTTCTATTATGACTGCCTCAATTCAAACAGATCCTGCCATTTCTAGAGAGCTAATTTTGAGGAAGGTGGGGAGGAGGAAACAAGCCAGAAAGAGATTGAATATTGAACGGAAGAAGGATGATATGCACAGAAAACACAGACGATATATGAAAATAGTTCCTTATTCTAATAAGTCACTAAAATGAGTCTTTTATAGAATCAAAAAATGTTAGTGTTGGAAGGGACCTCAGGGTCTATCTAGTCCCACATACACATGGAAAGGTACCCTCTATTATAATATTCCCTATATTAAATATCCAGCCTCTCTCTGCTTGAAAACTTTCAGTGGGGGAAGAACTCACTACCTTGTGAGGTTGTCGTTGGGATGACTCTAAATGTTAGGAAGTTTTTCCTGACATCAAACCTAAATTTGCTTTTATATCTTCCATCCAACTGCTCCTGCTCTCTGGAGCCAAGGAAATAGAATCCGATCTGCCCTGCTTCCCTCCACATGACAGCCATTGTGCTCCCTCCAATTTTCTCTTCTTCAGACTAAACACATTCAGGTTTTTCATCATAAGGCATGAACTCAAGGCCCTTTCGCCATCCTGGCTACCTTTCTCTGAAACCTGAGCAGCTTCTGGCTGTTCTTAAACCATGGTGTCTCAAACTGAACAGAATACTTCAGATGTAGTCTAACCAGAGAAAAGTGCATAGAGCTTAAGTGGGTTCCTGGGAATGATGTTCAACATAATTTTCAGTCATTTCACAGTCAGGTATTTCTTCACTTGATAATGTCAAAGTAGCTGGACACACAGGTGAAAATATGCAAAAGACAGGTGGAAACAGTCTTAGAACTTTAAAGAGAGGTCGTTAGGGGATTAAGAGATAGGATAAATTTAGAAGCTGTCTGCTTTGAAGTGATCATTAAAGTCAGTGACTCAATGGGCTCATCAAGGAAGAGTTTAAAGAGGGAAGAAGAGTTGGCCAAGGGCCAACATTTATGAGAGACATTCATGTTTAATGGATAGAAAGGAGGTGAAGAGCCAGCAAAGAAGAAAAACAATATCAGAGAGATAGTGTCACAGAAGTTAAGGGAAGACAAATATCAAAAAAGGATATTTCAGGCTAACAGAAATTCCCAAACACCCTAGTATTTCAACACTTTAAAACTTATAAGTATTGTAACCTACTTTCTCTTCTCATCATAGAGAAAACCGCTCCTATTCCTTGTTATTATGGGTAATTCACTTTACCTCTCTGGGCCTCAGTTTCCTCAACCATAAAATGATTAAGTGTACTGATGATCTTCAAAATTTCTTTCAGATCAATATCCTTTAATGCTAGTTAAGGATATTCCCTTCACTCCTCATCCTTGAATCTATACCTTCTTATCTCCTTGAGGACCCTGCTCCAACAAACATTCCCTCTCTATCATGAATTTGTATTTTTTCCTTCTCCACTGGTGCCTTACTCTATACCAATGGTTCTCAAAATGTGGTCTGGGGACCCCTGGAGGTTCCTCAGAAAATGTCAGGGGGTCTGCAAGTTCAAAACTATTTTCATAATAATATTTTTTAATTTCTAATACAGTAAATATCAATAGCTATAACCCACATAAACAAAAACTCTTTGATGGGTCCTAAATAATTTTTAAGAATACTCTTAATGGGTCTTGAGACCAAAATAATTTGATAACTGCTCATCTACGGAAATATGCTCATCTGTCCAATTGTATATAAAAAAAGGCTCCTCCTGGCTCCATTACCCCCCATCTAGCTACTCTCATCATTCTTCTCTGCATAATTGTCAGATTTCTTGAAAATGACCTGATTGCTGTTCCTTTACTTTCTCACCATCCACTCTTGTTAGCCCATTTTAATTTGACTTCTGTCCCCACTAATCTATTAAAACTTCTTTTTCAAAAGTCACCAGATAACTTCCTGATAGACAAATCAATTAATTCTTTTTTCAATCTTCTTTCTCCTTGATTTTTATGCTGCATTTGACATTATTTTCATCACTTCTTGGATACTAGCTCCTCCTTTGGGTTCTGAGACATCTTGTTTTCTGGTTCTCCTCTTCTCTAATTGTTCCTTTCTTGGCTCCTCATCCTTTCCTCACATTTTAAGTTAGGTCTATACTTGATCTTTTCTTCTCTCTATATTCTAAGTTGATTCCAATGATTCCCACAATCTCAGTTGATTCCATAGCTTCAGTTATCATCATGTACAAATAACTTCCAAACTCACATTTCTAGCCCTTAAAACTCCAGAACCACATCTTGGAGAAAAGATGACTTAGGGAAAAAAAATGTGATAGCTATCTTCAATCACTTAAAGAGCTACTACCAAGATGAGGGATTAGTCCTTGGACCCTTAGGGCAGAATAAGTAACAATGGAAAGAAGTTGCCAAGAAGAAAATTTAATTAATCAATTGATAGGTATTTATTAAGCACTTTGGTTCCTCCTCACTGCAGGTCTTTAAACAAAAGCTGGATGACTCTTAGTTGGGTATGTTATGTGTGCAAGTATATGTGTGTGTATGTATGTGTGGAGGGGTGAGGGTGTTCAAGTATAGTTTGCGCTTGACTCTTCTGAGATCCCTTAGATCTCTTAGCTTCTATGATTTCAAAAAAGTTAGAGGTTATTTCCATCTGACTATAGCAATGACAAGTTCTGGTTACTAGTGTGCTAATTTAATCATACCAGATTAATTTAAAATCCAGGTTTCCTGAACATACAAATTCTTAATTTTCTTTGCAAAATAATTTACAACAAAATTTCTTTAAAAATCTAGCTCTATTCAGAGGATTTAAAACATAGTTCCTTCTACAGACGTTCCTTTTATACAACTGTTTCAAGAACAGATTTATTGTGATGTATTTATACATGGAAACTGAAGGATATAATCTAAACTTGGGAAAATTATCTGGGAAGAAAGATAACCAAAGAATAACAAAAGAAGCAAGAACCAATGCAAACTAACATGAACTGAGCAAGAATAGCTATTTGCTGATTTCTTTTCTTTCTTTCTTTTTTTCGCAAAAACCACAAACCAACAATTCTCTGCCACAGCTACAAAGTCACATCAGTCATATACATTTATACCAAATTAGGAGCACACAGACTTTTTAAGAGGCTCATCAAACCCAAATTTCTCCACACATTACTTTATCTTATTACTGACCTATAATTTTGTTTGCAAAAGTAAAATGCTGATTTTAGAATTACTTAGATTTTAAAATTAAAAAAAATTTTTTTTTGTATTCCATTAAATATCTTCTAATTAGACAACTCAAATGAGCATTTTGGATTGGCATTCCTTAATATTCTAAAATGGTAGAAGTTTAACATGTTTTGCTAACTAGAAAAAAACTAACATTTCTATGTCATATTTAACATATGAAGTAAAGCTTGTTAACATAAAAAGGTGTTGTTTAGGTGGGAAGGATTAAGGAAGCAAATCTTCAAAATATAACTAGAAATACAATTTTAAAATATTTTACTCACAGTGGTAGAGTAAAATCCCCTCATATTGAAATAATTTATTTTATATAAAGCTTGAGTTTACTGGAAATACAGTGTTTAATGTACCATGAAAAGATTCATTAATTTATTGATGAGAAGTCCTTAGCTATTACAAAAATATGTCCCTTTTGAGAAAATTAAAATATGATATCTACTTATACAAAATACTAAACACATTTTCCTAAATATTCTCATTTCCCACTTTTGATATAGAAATCAATATCTTTTATACTATTTCACAAGGAAGATAATTTAATAAGAAAAATAACAAACATTATTTAGGGACAAAACTCTAGTTGTCAAATATAAGGTCCCTGAATAAAACACAAAACCATAAATATCAAAATGGGAAGAATGAAAACACATTGTTGATGAATCCAACTGTGTTCACATAAATGAGCTTATAGATTGTACATATTTGTATGATAAAGGGAGAAAAACACCTTTTCTCCTTCATGTAGATAAAGCATCTGTTCATTTGTCCTGCTACCTAAACAAAAGAGTAAGGGGGAATAGTAAATATGGACCAAGGAAAACATTAACCTTTTTTCCCTCTAGATTCTATTCTGTGCCTACCTGCACTCCAAATGAAAGGGTTTATTTATTAAAGCAAAGGGAGTGTACATACAAGGTATAATTTACTATCAGATAGTACCACAGCTTAATGGGTGGCCACAAATTTGTTTTCTTTTGCTAGAAGTCATGATGAAAGAGGTCACCTTCTCACACACATATGGGGAATTCTAAGCTGGAGTTACATAGTAGCCATTTGGGGGGACCGAGAGAGAGAAGTATGTTTCTTGTTACACTGTCTTTTTAATCTAGATCACTAGACTTAAGAAACTATTTAATAAGTAGTAAATGCAGTATCTAAATGCAGAGCAGGTTTCCCTCATCTCATTGTAAACATTTCTTATTTGGGTAATGGTTACACAGTTTTAAGGAGAATGGCTTCATTACAGCAGAAAAAAAAGGTATTTTATTTTTTCTGCTAATGAAATCTTATTTCTATGAAAATGATTATTAATTTATCAAATATGTTTTTGATATAGATTTAGAAGTTAAAGCACTTTGGGAGTTTACAAATATCTTAGCTTCTAAATTCAAACTTAAGCACTGAGTTTTATGTTTTAAAGTATCTTATTCATGTTGACATATACAGATGAATAGTGATCTGGAATGTAATTAAATAGTATTTATTAAGGAGTCATATGTATAAGTATCTTAACACTAAGGAAGCCAGGGCAGCTGAAATACGAAGGTGGCAAGCAGTGGTTGTAAGCAATATTCCTCAATGCTGCATCAGACTGTTTCACTCTAGATGTGCTGCCTATCCGGAGCACTTCAAGCAGCAACTAACAAGCAAAGAAAGACAGAACTACTAGGATAGCATTTGTAGGCTGTCTCATTTTAATCCTGAAAAGGGCAGGAGTAGGAATGGAAAGAGACACAGAAATCATTAGTTGGGAAGATCTCATAGAAATAGTAGAAATTTGAGAATACTCAGATTATCCAAAGCAGATAGAAGAAAATAACCTGGCTTTATGTGTTGATGCAAAGAAATTACAATCAGGTCTAAGTACATTTCCTTTATTCTTTATAGAATTTTCTAAGATTCTATAGCTTCAGCTACTCATGGAGAGACAGAAGGAAACAGCTACAATGGAAAAAATGAGAAACTGGGACCTTAATCAAGTAGGTAGTATCCCTAGCCTCATCACAGTAAACAATACATATTCCTGAATAGAAACCTGGGCTTTCAAAAGAATAGGTACCAAGCAGAGTTGCAACTAGGAACTCTGGCACTTGGGGTAATGAGTTTGGGGGATAGAGGGAGCCTAAGGTTTGATGAAGGCTCATAGCACCACAGGTCTAGAGATAGAAGGTGCCCCAGAACCTACCCAGTCTAACCCTCATTTTTACAAATGAAGCAAATAGGATGCTAAATGACTTGACTGAGTAATATAGGCAATAAGCATCGGAGAGAAAATTTGAAACCAGGTCCACTGGCCCTGCTCTTACCCAGTATACCATTTAGGGGATGTGAAGGTATAGCTAGCCTAAAGAGGATGTCAAAAGATGTGATATCTTCAAGAAGAAACTTAGACTTGTGTAAGAAGAAATATAGGGTGAAGGAGAGTTTAATACTGGAGGTAAGTTCCAGAGAACATTGTGAAAAGGAAGGGTAGAGGAGTATAAATATTAGGGACTGTTTGCTATAGGTTTTGGAAGTAGGTACAGCATGTGCACTGCTTTTGCTATTTTGCTATTCCATCCCACTCAGTCCTCCTCTCCCCCCAGGTCCCTAGACCAGGTAGCAGCAGAAGAAAAACTACCCCAGTGAGTAGACATGACACAGGATAGGCGTGTATTGGCCATGGGATCCTGGGGGTGGCAGCAACTGCCAGGCAAGGGAGCAGGCAAATAAAAGAGGAAGAGGAAGGAATGGTGCTTTCCCACATATTGGTGCTAGGTCACAGGTGTTGTTACTTCTGGCAACTGTACTATACTCTAAGAAAATAAATGAAGTCCCTTTAAGATTGAATGCTACAATCCACAAAAAGATTAAGGTACCATACTGGGAAAACTGAGTTCTCTTGATAAACTAAAATTCCAATTTACTAAAATGAAAACACATCTTAACTTCACATTTTATCTGAAAAATAGCGACTGATTAATGCTAAGTTCTGAAACTACTTTGGGCTATAAATTAGAATGAAACTAAATTACTGTGACTATTTCCCTTCTTCAGAATTCATTCAAAATCTGTATCCCCAAAATAGATACCTAAATATTAAAGGAACAGGTTCTTAGAGGCCTAAATTAAAACAAGTGTTAGTAATTATCTGAGTATTTGGGTATATATGTTAAAATAGCAACTAACTAAAATCAGGACCCTAAAAGTAAGGCTTACAAAATGAAATTTACTGTAATGGAACGTATTTTAAACAAAGTAACTTGATTCTGTAAAATAACTTAAGAAGAGTTTTCTTTAAAGACATTAGAAAAAGGAGGAGTAGTTTCAGCACTGTACTATTAATCAAAGGAGCAAAAATTAATATCTGGGTACACAGTATCATTTTGGTGTCATGGTTTTTTAATTTTATCATCACTCGGCACTTTTTACCTTCAAGGAATTTCACGATAAGGCTGCAAGTAGTCAGTAATAGTAAGCTTAGGTAGAGAAATATTTTCAATTTATTAATTTACAATTACGGTTAAAATGTAATGAAGTAAATAATCAACCATGATTCCAGAGAATAGATGATGAAGAAGCTACCCACCTTCTAACAAGTCATGGATTAACATGCAGAATGAGACACAATTTTGAACATAATCAACGTGGGAATTCATTTTACTCAACTATGTTTATTTGTTACAAGGTTTTCATTTTTGTTTTCAGTATAAGGCAAAGTAGAAGGGAGAAAAATAAATGCTTGATAATAGAAAAAATAAAATTTAATAAAAATCATAATTCATACTCAAAAGGGCAAATAAAATGACAGCTATCCTAATTTTTAATCAGCCATGAAATTATAAACATTTCCATACTTAAGTGGAGGTTTAAATCATACCATAACCTAAATGATGTAAAGATCTTTGAATGATTTTTAATGAGCTTACAATTCACAAAAATATAAACTTGTGTGTACTGAATATATTTCAATGACCACATATGTAACACAAATACTTTATCATTAAGTACAGAGAGCTACTATATTTTAAATGAAATTATAAGTGGTTCCAAAACAGTTAGGGAAAAGAAGTCTTGTTTAAACTATATTCTAAAAGGAAATAAGGGAAAATATATCAAAATACTGAGAATGGGTCAGAATGTATTTCAGTTCAACTAGAAACTGAAATAGTTGTCAATTGAGACATCTAGGCCCCACTTCTCTATGAGAAAGATTTAGAGGGTAGAAATTTAGCAACTAAATAAGGGAAAACCCTTCAAAAATACATTTTCAGACACAGATTGCTTCTCAAGACAAAGTGTAAAAAAAAAAAGTACACAAAATAACTATAAATACATTATAGAAATCTAAATGTACAGAATATATCAATTTTTTTGATGTTCCCAGATTTACCTCTAACTGGACATCTCTAATAATAGTTTTTTGCCTTTTTCTCTGTGTGGGCCCAGTGACAAATGAGTCCATCAATGGAGGACCAGCCTAACTAAGTTGGGAGAAGTTCATCATCAGTTTGGCTGTGAATTTTTATGACATAGGAACTCTCAAAAACCTACTAAGTCCTAGATTAATTGTGATCTCCAGCAGTATCCTTTGACAATACCAACTGCCAACTGACACTGATGGCAGGCGAGCCAGTCTAGCTACAAGCCCAAGATGTCTGTTTCAAGGGAGAAATATGCCATGCCAGGTGAACCAAAACACTACCATGATTTTGACTATCATCTTCCTTTTAGTACTCCTGTTGAGGTAGCCTGGGACCTTGTGCTCAAAAGCCCAAGGAATAGTGATGTTCCCAAGCCACTGGTCCTACTTTCAGTCAGTCCTGTAGTTATTCCCCAGGGTGCTCGCAATCCCTACAGAAAACTGACCTGGCAACTCTCTCTGCAGGTACTGTAGCCTATGTCTTTGTTACTTAAGACTTGGAAACTTTTTGCCATCAAAGTTCTTGGCACTATCAAATGTTTTTTTTAAAATAATCTATATAGTTTTATCAATTAAAATAAATACTAAATAAGATGCATTATCATCTGCCTTACCACCATCCTAAGGATCATTGAGTCTTTCCAGCAGCCCTTTAGTTGAATCCTGTGTTATCTCCTCTATTAGAATGTGAGCTCTGAGAAAACAAGGACTGACTTTTCTATGTATAACCCCAATAGTACAGTGATTGGCTTAATATTTTTTCATTCATTCATTAAAGTTATGAACTGTCTACAGTATTGAAATCACAGGTCATTAAAGTTAAGTTCATATTTCATAAACACCTAATAAGGATTCTGTAACTGTCAATCAATTGTTTTATATTCTCCAGACACAGGTACTCACTATAGGTATAATAGTGGATACTGAACTAAGGAAAAATGACTTGTAAAATCAACTCATCCTAAAAGCTACATTATATTCAGCATTTATAGTAAGAGTTGTATCTAGTAAGCAATCATACCTGACTATATACAATCCAAACTACATCCAAAAAGGAGTGCTAATAATTAAACAGATCTTTGCATCACTTAATAGTTTAAACCATAAAATGTCCTTCTCATTCTTTTGCTAATAACAAAATACATGGATATGTACATAAATGATTTTTTTGGGAAAATATTTAATAAAGCTGCTCATTTTCTGTTCCTACTGATTTGTGGAATATTGTAGAATTTGTGAAATCTAAACATCTCTTCATACTCAAAGTCAGTCTATGTGCCCCACCCTAATAAAAGTCTTGCTCTGGCATCTCATAGGAACAAGAAGACTCTAAAGGCAAATTCATCAGTGTAAGTTTGTCTTCTTTGCCTTTTTCAATTAGAACAACTTTACAAGGATGATAATCTTGATGCCTCTACTAAAAGTTCTACTCTCTCATTGTGACACTCAAATTTATGAGATCTGAAGTCTTCAACTGAACATCAAGTAACCCTTGGGAGAATTTTTTCTAATTTTTTGTAAATTTTCATAATGATTTAACTTAGAAGTGGTTCATTTTAATGACTAGGCAGTAAAGAAAAAAAAAGTTTTGGATTTGGAATCATGGGATTGAATTCCAGCTCTATTATTTACTACATGTGTAACCTTGAGCAAGTCATTTACCCTCCTTAGGTCTCATTTACCTCATTTGTAAAATGAGGGGGTTAGATCAGATGATCTCCAAGGCCTCTTTCAACTCGAAAGCTAGCCATACTGTACTATGATACTGATTGTATATGGTCTGAGTCATTTTAGATCCCATGCTCTTGTAATCATATGTATAAATTATTAAGTCATAGGTGTTATGAATATAGTTTGTATGGTCTAAACATAATTCTGCTGATCCATATTTTTATCATTGGCAGGGGTTATTTTTACTCTGTTAATCAACCTCATATTAAACACAGAGGCCTTTGATCTCTTTTCACCCTTTTGTCATCTGGTGTAACTCTTTAGTTCCACAAAATCCTAGCTTCAAGATAGGAGCATTTTGATTTCAATTCAACAAACTATTAAGGTCTTACTATGTAGAAAGCATTTGGAATGGTAATTTTTAAAAGATTTCTAATATAGATAAAGTTGCCTGCTGGCAATCACACTGGGGTCACTGTCTCGTTTGGGGAAGCCCAGGACTCAGGTACAAACCAATTCACTCCATCACAATGTCTGAAGGGTAACACTAAGTACCCATTTGAAGACTGGTAAAGTTCGTTGTGTTGTTCTGGTGTTTCTGGAGCAGCTATGTATCTTTCATATTCTTAAGACAATGCCCAGGACCCGCTTCTTATACTGAATCAGCTAAGCAGAGAGAAGGAGAACCACCTGCTCATTTTCCTTCAGGTCCCCACCATTGATGCTAATTGATATCTCAGCCAGTTAGTGACATTGGTGGCAAGATGGAGCTGGCATCTTTATGTATCACATAACCATTTATAGGGCTGGCTTTGTAAACAAGCACAACAAATTAATATCCAACCAGATCAAAATTTATGCTAGATATAAAAGAAAGAGGCCAGAATGTAAGAATTTTAATAAAAACTGAAAATATCAACTTCAGCTAAAGGCTGAATATTGGGAGCCCTTCCTTCATCTCCCCTCCCCCAAAGATTTGTGGGATGATATGAGTAAGAGTTGTAAGAAATGAAATGGCCTGACTGGGTTGTATTCTGCTCTATTGGAGAGAATACCTGTATCACTAAAATCATAGATCCATTGAAGTAGTGCCAGCCTTTACATTGAGACTACCCATCAAAGATATCACAGGGACCTATGATTTCTTTGGTGTGGACATTTCCTCCACTGACATAAATTGTAACCCTTTAATAGCATACTAGTCTTAGAGAGTTGGGCCAGGCGTGTGCTAGAGCCAATTTAAACCCAGTTTCCAGAGCCAACTGTTAAATTTTAGTGTGATTATTTATACCTCAGATATCAGAAAATGCTACAAATCAGAACTTGAGTTATTATTTTGTTGATTGTCTAGACTTTAAAGTAACTAGTAAGCTGGCCTTAGAACCAGGAAGACCTAGGTTCAAACTGAGCTTAGGAGACATACTGGCTATGTCATATTGGGCAAATCACTTAACATCTCAGTGAGCTAAGAGACTCTAAGTTTCAGAGAAGGTGCCAATTTCTATTGGTAAAAGAAATTTCCTTTCTTGGGAGTTCCTTGTATCAATAAAATCATAGGTCCAGTACTTAACACAATATATTATATAACTATACATTTAAAAAAAAAAAAACACCCTCAAGTAAAGTAACCAATGGAAGTTCTGGCATAGATTAAATAAAAGCTTTACTTACTGGTGGGAAGTCAAAGTCTATCTGATTAGCTAAGTTTAAAATGTAGTCAATTCGAAACTGATTCTCTGGATTGGCTAGCTCAACTGGAGGTGCCAAATTTCCCATTGCTGTCACTATTGTCTGAAAACAGATAAAACAAACATTTTAGTAAACAATCAATTACAGAGCATTGTTTAAATAAAAAAAAAGATTGTGTGTACTTACCTCTATAGCTTCTTTAATATTATTTTTAATATCTTGAATTTTCATTTTTTTCTCCCTATAATAAAAAACAATTGCAATACTTTGTTTTAGTAGGTTTTCTTTGTGGATCAGGAAGAAGTACCACAATTAAAATTATTTCATTTTGTCTTTAACAATAAATATCTGCATGTCTGACTAAGATCTTAAAATAAAATTATCTTGGCCTGTAGCACCAAATCATTCCAGTTTTGATGATATTCTTTAATTGTGTATGAACTAAAATAATCATTTAAAATTACTTGTCTTGAATGAGGAATTATAGTAGTGGTAACATCAAATATTACTATTTAAAGAAATTTTGTTTTTTGTGCAAAATACTAATACCTGAAGGTTGTTTATAAATGCATAAATAATTGAGAGGGAAAGAACATACATTTTCATAATAGAAGAGACTAAAGGGGAGGACATTTTGAGGAAAAAAAAATCAAAGATCAATGATGAAATCAAATATTAATAAAAATGAACTGAAAAGAGAAATGAGAGCAAAAGCAAGTGGAGAGGATAAGTTTATTGCATAATAACATGAACCCATACACTGATTTATACAAAAATGGTAACTATAAATGAGATTTTGATGTAACTTTACTAATTTTTCCTAAGAACATGAAGAAACAGTACAAATTACTAAAAAGACAAATAAGATAAAAATCAAGATTATACAAAAGCACACATTAGATTTTCTTCACTTTTTTTTATAAGTAAGGCTTTGTTTATTAGAAATTATACTTTGTATCATAACAACTCATATTAGTATTTCTGAATTAATACTGAGAACTAAGGTGAAGTTTTTTTGGTATTTCAAAAATTTTATTGATTTTAGCTCCTCAAAACTTAAGGAGAGCAAACTGATGTGCTTAAGAGCCAATTCTTTTATAAATTAGAAGACACAAATTAGATCATATGAAAAATTATTCATATAACATCACAAACTAAATTTTCATTTTAGCTTGCTTAAACCTTACATGTTTACATAAAGCAGTTTTCAATTGCTCCAAGATGAGGGACTTGGACTTTAATTAATGATTAATAAGTTTGATAAGTAATTGTTTCTTTTACTACTAGGAGACAATTGTGCATTTTATAAAAAGTTTTCCTCCATTCACAGTCTTGTTTTCAGAAAACATTCAGAGAATCATAAAAATACAGGTAAACTTTTAAGTGAAATAAAAAACAAAATATATAAAATTTTATTTAATATTAATAACAATGATCTTTAAAGTGAAATTCTGTGGCTATATAGGATAAAGAAATAAGTCATTCTTTCAAGTTAAATGCGAATCTCATTAAAATGCTTTAATTTTCCTACTTGAAACTTTTTTTCTGGAGCTGTGAAAGTATCTCAAAGGTAAATTATACTATTTGAATAACCATTAAATATAACTGCGTATATGATACCTTCTGCCTTAACAATATTGTTTCACATTATTCACACAAATGTAAACAGATGATAAAACTGGAGGTTTGTTTTCAAATGGATTTTTCCCTAGTCATTCTCAAATTTTTACTTTCATTCATGTCTTCTTTTAACAAATATTTATTGAGCACCTGTCATATGCATAATGCTGTAAGGAATTAATTCATTCAACAAACAGGTATCTCGCTGCTCCTTGGTCTTTCATTAGCCTGTATGAAAGGTACCATCTTGGGGCTATAAAACAAAGAATAGTAAGATATGGTTGTTGCTCATCATGAACAGAAGGTTTTAGCTATTAAGCTTAAAAGGCCTGACTGTATACAGAATTTTGCAGTGCTAAAAAATCCCAGAGTGTACTTAACTCTACTTAAATTGTTCTCTACTTAAACACGAACAACATTCAAGAACAGTTATGTAAGTTCCCATTTATTTTAACTCTCTAAACATTATGGGCACTAAAAATTAATGTAAATAGACATACATATTAGAAAACCATATGGTTTAATAAAAATATAGTTCATTCAATAGCCAATATGACTCTTCATGTTTTAACTTCAAAGTTCAAGAAGAAAAAAAGAATTAAAATTTTAATAAGAACTAAGAGAAAAAAAGGAAAAGCTTGATCATATTTATTCATAATGTCTCCTTTATTTTTGGCATTTTCACTCTACACAGGAAAAAAAAGAATTCAAGTAATTACCTAGTGGTCTACCATCACCTTCCCCCACTTTCATTAATCTTTGCCATTTTCTCTCTTATTCACTGAATAACTGACACAACGTTGTAAAGAAATAAGAGATTACAAAATAATCCTGCTTCAGACATGTACTGAGTTATGTGATCCTGTGTAAATCACTTAACCTCTTGGCCTTGATTTTCCCATCTGTAAAATGGGAATAATATTAGCATAGGTCATTAGGAGGATCAAATGAAAGAATATCCATGAAACACTTTACAGAGCTTCAGGCACTATAATATTATTAAAGTCACCTAGTCCAAATCCCTTTTTTAAGAGATGAGGAATCTGAGGTCCAGGAAATTTAAGTACACAAGTCATTATCCTAACAGACATAGCTAGGTACAAGAATCTAACTGACATCCAATTCAGTGCTCTTTCCACTAAACCAAAAATTAAATGTAATTTAGAATGTTTCTTTTCTTTTATCCTAAAAGTTACCTTCCTACTAAGTGCCATTTTAAGAGAAAGAATAAGGAATTAACATGCAGAGTATATTAGTGAAGGTATTAATACCAGCGTGCTGTTAAGAAACAGAGAGAGGAAAGAAGATGGAACTACCAATAAAAGTATTGTTTACATTTAGGATTCCCTCTCTTTCCAAATATAGGTTTGCATCTCTAGTAACCACGTCTTAGTGCTCTGAAAGTTTCTTCATTAATGCACACAGTGCACAAAACTTGCCAAGCCTGCTCACTAACACTCAACAGTTTACTGTACTAAATGCCCTACATCATCATCGAAGGGCAGATGAAAGGAAAGCAGAAAAAAGAGAAAAGGGATATAAGCTCAAATTTTAAAACTTAAATATTCCACTTATCACAGGTCCAAAGTGGACAACTAGGAATTATGGACAAAGAAGAATATATTTACAGTCAGTTCTGATTTATGGATTATATCTCAAAAATATATTGTAAGTCAATGAGTTTTTCTTTTAAACTCTGAAGACATATTTCCACAGAAACAATGTCAGTAATTAGATTTTTCAGACTAGCACACAAATGCATGTTAAACACAAATATAGCATCTATGTTACATATAAGATGAAAAATAGTAATAGTAATTAAACAAGGCAGAAAAGTTAGTAATAAATAAGTGAAAAATAATCTTAGCACTGCAAATGGAGAAGGTCAGCAAAAGCAAGACAAGTAAGGAATGTTTGGCTAGCGCATTTAATTAAGGAGAACGAAGAGTCATATGAATGTAGCCCGAGAGATTATCCAAGTTGGATGAACTACACTTTAAGTAGATGCAGAAAAGAAAGAATTTAGCATGTGAGATGGATTGACAGTCAAGAGTAAGTCAGATAGTTCCCTATGATGGCCACCAGGTGGTACCACTAGTTCAGGGCAGCTTGGCTGCTGTATTTCCAACAGGAAAAACATCTTTTCATTTGTTTATTTACTTGCTTGTTTATTTATTCATTATGTCCGTCTGTCCATTCATGTCTATCCATCCATCTGTCCATCTATCCATCCATCCATCTATCCATTTATAAGAAAGGGGAGGGGGGGTGAAGAACTATAAAGTATCTCTAAAATAAATGAAAGGAGGTAGGAAAGAGAAACACTCTATATGCCACCAAACCTTTTAAAATACACTAATTTGTATCTATCAGGCAACAAGGTGTGTCCTGAAGTCAGGGAAAATTCATCTTCCTGAGTTCAAATCTGGTCTCAGGCACTTACTAGCTGTGTGACTGTGGGCAGGTCACTTAACTTGGTTTACCTCAGTTTCCTCATCTGTAAAATGAGCTGGAGAAGGAAATGGCAAACCACTCCAGTATCTCTGCCAAGAAAACCCCAAATGGGGTCATAAAGAACTAGATACAACTAAAAATGACACACAACCACACAACAAAATTTGTATCTCTCTTAAGACTAAAACCGAATAGTAAACTCATGCTATTCTAAATTGCTTTGTACTATTCAAATCAGTTCAGCTATAACTGATAATTCTTTTAACAATGCTGTAACATTAAGACTCCAACTTTAATTTTAACATTATATAGTAAAACTATTAGAGTTTTAGGTGACAAATTGATGTTATACGCTAACATATAGAACCCAATGTTATGACAAATTCCTCAGTAGTATGAGAAACCTTTAATTAACAAGCCACTTAGTAATTATCACCATTTTTATAATAAAAATAAATTTTGTCCCTAGTCCTAGTCTCAGTGCCACTATGTTCTCACATGACAAAATGTTATGAATATACCAATACATTTTGTAGTCTTTCACAAGAGAAAACCTTACAATAGTACCTGATGGTTTGTTTGCTATCTTGACATTCACTTCAGTTTTAAAAATAAGAAAAAGATATCATAAATGTCTTCTCCTTAACATAAACACTTTCCTCCCAGCCTCATCTTCCTCCTCCTTAATTAGCTCTTCATTTTCCCATACTTCACACAGAATAACAAAATTTTAGAGTTTGAAGGAACCTCAGTGACCATATAGAGCAACTCATATGTGGGAAATAAATCACCACAACACACTCAGTAAGATGTCATCCAACATCAGCTTGAACAACACTTCAATGAGAACAAACTACTAATGCCCAAATTTTAAGTTTTTCTTTTCTTCAAATTTGCCTTTGTGCAACTTTTACTCAAAGCTAAACACAATACTCCATATGTGATTTAATCACAGTAGAGTAAAGCAAGATTATCACCTTCTTATTCCTAGAAACTATGCTTTTTCTTCAGGCAACTCAAAAACACATCAGTTTTTGGTTTTGTTTTTTTTTTTGGCTGACATATCACCACTGACTCCTGTGAGGAAACACTGTGGCACACTGGATAGCATTAAAGACTTGGAGTGAGCAAGATTTGAGTTTGAATCCTGCCTCAGACACTCTGTGACCCCAGGAAATTCATTTAACTGCTCCATACCTTAGTCTCCTGATCTATAAAATGAAATTAATATTAGTAAGCAAAATATGAGTGTTTATGTAGCTTAATAGGATTTCATTTTTTAAAAAAAGATCTAATAGAACGCAAGATCAAAAGGAGTCAGTAATGTTACATGGTACTCAACAAAGCTAATGCAGTCTTAAGCTGTTATCAACAAAGTATTTATAAGTGCCTATGATGTGCAAGACAGAGTGCTAGAAATCTAAGAAATAATGAAGAAAAAAAAGAAATGGTCTCTCTTCTCAAGGACCTTACATTCTAACAGGGGAGACAATATAAGCATGTATAGACATAAAAAGTACATACAAAACAGACAAAAGGTAAGCTTGTAAGGAAGGAAAATAAGGTACTAGCAGTTGAGAGACTAAAAAAAAAGTCTCATGACTAAGATGACTTGAGCTGAGTCTTGAAAGAAACTAGGTATTCCAAGAGATTACAAGTGAGGAAAGAGAGCATTCGTGAAATGAGGAAAATCCAAGATATGGAAGATGAGAGATGTAGTGTCATGTATGTGAAATAACAAGAAGGATAATATAGCTGGACCTTAGGGTGTGGAGTGGGGAGTAATGTGTAAGAAGGCTGGAAAAGTAGAATGTGGCCAGGTTGGGAAGAACTTTAAATGTCAAATGGAGGACAGTATATTTGATTCTGAAGGTAAGGAATAGTCACTGCAGCTTATTGACAAAGAGGTGATATAATCAATCCTGTGCTATAGGAAAATCGCTCTGGCAGTTATGCAGCAGACGAACTGGAATGGGGAGATACTTCAGGCAGGGGGACCAGTTAGGAAGTTATTGCAATAGTCTAGCCCAGAGGCGATGTGGGCTTGAAGATGGGTGTGGACTGTGTAGAGGAGAGAAATGTTATGAAGGTATTAATGATTTGGCAACTGATTGAGTATGTGGTGGGTCTGGGATGAGACTAGGATGGTGAACCTCTTTTGGTCATACTTAGTTTGAAATTCCTATGTGACACCCAGTTTGAAATATACACCAAAGAGGTGCAAAGTATACAGAATTAGGGAACTGATAATCCTCCTGTCTTCTGCCCTGGTTAGACCAGAACTATGTTCAGTTCTAGGGACATTATAGGAAAGGCACTGATATGCTGGACAGCAATCAGAGAAGTGCCACTAGTAAGGTGAAGGGCCTAGAGATCATGCCATAAGTTTCAGATAACAGAACTGAGAATGTTTTAGCCTGGAGAACAGAGTTGGGAGGGATACAACAGATGTTTTCAATTATTTGAAAGGCTGTCTGTCACATGAAAAATGGATTAAACTTGTTTTACTTAGTAGGTGAAAGATGAAAGAGAAAAAGAGAGAGAGAGAAAAAGAGAGAGAGAAAGAGAGAGATTTTGCACTGATAGAGAGAAAAAATACTTCCTAACAAATAATGTCATCCATAAGACTGTGCCAAGTGCTGGAGATACAAAGAAAGGTAAAACATCCTGCTTTCAACGAGCTCACATTTAATTCAGAGACACAACATGTGAAACTATGTACAAACAAGCTATAAATAGGACAAATAGGAAGTAATCAATGGAGAGAAGGGAAAGGCTTCCTGTAGATGGTGGGATTTTAACTGTTACTTGAATGAAGACAGGGAAGCCAAGAGGCAGAGATGAAGGGGGAGAGCATGTGAAGCAAGAGGGGAAGCCAGTGAAAAGGCTTGGAGCAAAGAGATACAATGTCTTTTTTGAAGGAATATCAAGTAGTTTTATATTCCTCCTTGTCAATCATTGGAATCATCAGCTTAACTACTTCATATTTCTCCTCATCCTCTTCTTCCTAGAGCTCTGACAGCAGTGCTCCCTCTCTTTCCTTCCTTCCTTCTTTCATCTTCCTCCTACCCTTCCAGCTCTCCTAATATGGTAAAGACAAGATCAATGTTCACTCCTCCCTGCTGATATTGAGTTCTTCTGCAATAGTGATCTTCAAGCAAAGTTTGGGTACATTATAGAGCTGATCTTTATTCATGTACAGGATCAGGGATTCTGTGAATCCATTTAGATTCACAGAGAAAAAGATATTTGATGTGTAGCTGGTGTATATATAAAATATAGCTTCTCTAATCTGAAAAGAACAATCTATCTTATGCAGTAGAGAACAATAAAATTATATAAAAGACACTCCCATCACCAGAGGAATTTTATTTAGACATCAATAGTGTATTCCCCTCTGAACTTTCTTCTGTTCTTTTCTGTACATTTAAAAAAATGCTCTAGTTTCCCTCCTTCCCACCCTTCTTTCCTTCCTTCCTTCCTTCCTTCCTGTTTTTTGGCTACTACATCCCTACCTCCCACCTACAACCTTAAAAAAAGGCCAAAATCCTTGTAATAAATACTCTCATACTCAAAGCAAAATTTCATGTTGGCCATATTAAAAAAAATATATGTCTTATTCTGCATCTAAGCCAAAATTTTTTAAAGAAAAAAGGGTCAAATGTGGCAACAGTTATCAAGGGAAGGCAATTTAAGAAAAGTTGACAGAAATTGGCAATATTTCTCATTCTACTAGCTAGCTCACAACTGACCTTTCCCCTAAGCATTTTTCATATAAAGTGATATGATGTTCATGGAAAAATTACCACACTAATTCTTACTCTCTTCATACTGTTTCCTGGGTAGTTTAAATTGTCAGATATTTGCAATAAAAAAAGATTTGACATACATCACATAACTTAGAGTCAAAGTTGGAAAGGATCCTAGTGGTCATCTAGTCCAACTTCTTCATTTTACAAATGAAGAAACTGAGTCCAAAGAGGTTAACCAACTTGTCCAGAGTTACACAGGAAGTAACAAAGCTGGGATTTAAACTCAGGTCCTATGATTCCAATTTCAAAATTCCACTGGACCATAAAACATTTTTAATGTATCTAAAGTAGGATGCACACCAACATATCCACAAAGAACCTAACCACAAAAATATAAGCATAAAGAAAAAATTTCTATCAGAACTTAATCAAATAAGCCTTGTTTATTTACATGCCTTTTTGCTTATCCAGTCTCATTCTTAAAAAAAAAAAAAGCTCTTCAGGTCTATAAATAAATTTCAGTGAACTATATACTAAAAGTAAAAGGCATCAAGGTATAGTGTAGACAGTGCTACTATCTGTGAGACTCCAGGCAACTCATGTAACCTCTCAGCTCTAAGGAACTTTCTAATGATACTGTAAGTTGCACAGACCTGTATTCAGAGAGGCAATTTCCCCAGCTGTGAGTTCTCTATATCAATGATATCACAGAGGTTCCTACCTCTATCTTACACTAAAAGCAGTACCCCATTAAATTTCCCAGCAGCATTAAACCAATGAAAAAATACCATATCCAAAAAAGTTTGGTCCTTTAAGATTAGTAACAACCAAAAAACCTCAAAGCTTCTGCTTCCAAAGTTCAGATTTTTTTTAGAGCTATGAACACTAGGAGTAAAAGCAACATTAAACAGCAACAGATTAATATTAAATTCAACTTTAAACTATTTTGATTTTCTTTGGATCAGGCCCTATTTCATCAGGATTACAGAATGCTAAATGAATAAATGTCTTGAAAGCAGCACTTCCTTTGGCACCAAACAAGGGATAGAGCAAATTACAAGAAGAAAGGAAAAAACTTTAATATATAATACCTCTGACCTGAAACCAAATTCTCCCCATCTTTTCTTTGGCTTCTCTCAGGATTCCAGGTCTCAGTTCTATTATTAAATCTGATAAACTCAACGTATCCAATGATTGGCAAGGGAGGGGGCAATCCATCAGCAAAGCCTAATCTACCCATCTTGTAAAATGAAAATTTCAAGGTAAAATGTTATTTTGATAATTCTTTTATTACAAGGACTGACTTTCATAATATCAAAATGGAGAGAAGTATAATATTTGCAAATTTTACTTAGCACAAACTATCCCAAATAAGCATTTATAACAAAATATGAGTCAAGTATACTAAAAATTACTAAGAATTTTTATGGATTAAAGTTTTTTAAGAATTAAATTTGAAGGGACAGCTAGGTGGTACAGTGGATAGAGCTCTAGCTTTGGAGTCAGGATGACCTGAGTTCAAATCCAGCTACAGACACTTGACACTTACTAGCTGTGTGACCCTGGGCAAGTCACTTAACCCTGATTTAACCCTGCCTCACCAAAAAATGGAAAAAAAATTAAATTTGAAAATCAGTAAGAAGTCTTTATTTACATACACTGGAAACTTGTGATTTGAGAATAAAACATTATAAGAATTAACTATGTTGGCCTAGGATCTAGGAATGAATAGTACTTAAAATAAAGATTCTTATATAACATAAATATACTTTAATGTGGTAGATATGAAATAGTGAAAATAGATATTTGTCCTCAGAGAATAAACTACTTGGAGAATAACTGTCGATTTAATAATACTAGGAAAACTGGAAAGCAGATAAGCACAAAATAAGGTGTAACTAGCATGTGATACCAGAGAATACAATAACTTGCAGGGGGATACGTGATCTACTCAATCCCACTGCTGACTGGCACAGATGCTTTAACATGTTCCACTTCTGCCTTGGGCTAATTTGCCCCACCTTAGGCAGCTTGGTGATCCCCAGCTCTCAGTGGCTCACCAAACTAGTGCTGGACTTAGTTTGGACACTCAACTGTCTTAAGCCCACAACAGCTTAGAATTCCATAACTCAAGAGCTCTACCAGCCTCAGTCTCTCCTAGTATCATGTCCAGTGAGGGGAAGAATTCTTAACTAAAGGACTGAGATCATAAAAGAGAAACACACTATTTCAACTACATAAAATTTAAAAGGTTTCCACAAACAAAATCAATGCAGCTACATAGCGGAAACTGTCAATTGAGAAATTAATAATCTTTTCACAAAATACCTGATAAAATTTGGATGACCAAGATATTTAGTGAACCAGAAACTATATTAAAATAAGAATTATTTCCCAAGTACAGTGAAAGCACAGTAATAGTTTTCAAAAGAATTGCGAACTTTTTTTTTTTGGCAAGGCAATTGAGGTTAAGTGACTTGTCCAGGGTCACACAGCTAGTAAGTGTCAAGTATCTGGTCTAAGACCAGATTTGAACTCAGGTCCTCCTGACTCCAGGGCTGCCACTCTATCCACTGAGCCACCTAGCTGCCCCTAGAATTGCAAACTATTAAAGATCTTATGAAAACATGATTCAAATCACTAACAATTACAGAAATATGAACTAAAATAACTCTGAGGTCTAATTTCATATCTAGCAAATCTACAAAGATGACAAAAACATAAATAACCAGACTTGGGGTATGGTGAGAAGACAAACATACCAGTATAGTACTGGGACACCTGTGAATTGGTAATTTGGAATTACTCAAGAAAATTCATTAACATATTCATACCCAATGAATATAAGGAGATAAAATGTAAACATCTCAAAATACAACAAACTATTCACATGAGCACTTTTTGTGGTAGCAAAAAACTAGTAACAAAATGGATACACATTGGGGAATGGTGGAATAAACTGTGGTATATAAATGTAACGTAATGTAATGTTGCACCATAAGCATTCAGAGAAACACAGGAGTTCTACGAACTGATGTAAAGTGAAGTAAATAGAATCAGAAAAATATACATAATGACTACAATAATGCAAATGAAAAGAACTCCAAAACAAGGCTGAAGGCTATGTAACTGTAAAGAATAATTTTGATTTAAGAGATGAGAAATTTCACCTCACTCCTTTCTGTGAAGAGGATAGGTAACTGTGAGCATGGAATGTTGAACATGTTATCATAAACGGTTGCTGTTGGGTTGTTTTAGTTTATTTTTTTTTTTAACTTGGGGGGATAGGGAGAGTTAGTTAGGGATGAAGTTTATCCAGAAATGACTAATGTAAAAACAAAAGATAATTTGATTTAAAAAAAAACTTTTTAAAAAAATGATGTTTGTCTTTCAGGAGCACTAAAGCATTAGTTGAGGTTGATATTAATCTCTTCAGCTCCCTGTTAAATCTCTCAATGCACTCAGTCACCTGTCTCCTTCCCTTCAAAGAGGAAAAGATGGTCTTTCTTTCCTGCCTAGCCTAGCCCTTCCACCTGGACTCTCGATACAGTCCAGGAGCTGCATGTTCTATCAAAGCTTGTACCATGACTCTCTTATGCATCTTTAGTTTTTCCCTTGATTTCTGTTTCTTTTCTCTAGGAGCAAACTTAGTTGCTCTCCTCTATTCTTTAAAAATACTTCCCTTGATACTGCCACCCCATCACATTTTGGTCTTATCACCTTCCCATGACTATCAAATCTCTAAAAAATACTATGCTACATTTGTTGAATTTATTTTCTTACCATTCAATCATTCCTCAATCCCTTGTATTCTAGTTTCTGTGATCACTACTTTACTGAAACAACTATTTCCAAGGTAATGCTATATTGCTAAATTCAGTGGCTCTATTTCTATTTTATCTTTCATGACTACTATCATATTTGACACTAGTGATCATTTTCTCTCTTCTTGATAGTACCATCTCTCTTACTTTCATGATATTACAGTCTCATATACCTCCTATATTTCTGGCATCTCTTTTGGTAGTTATTCATCTTTCTTTCTATCCTTTAAATATAGGTTCAAATGATTTAAAACTACAAGAGAACTTAAGATCACTTAATCCAAATTGCTTATTTTAGACGGAGGAGTCAAGGCCCAGAAAGGTCAAAAGACCTGGCCAAGGTCTCTGACCTCAAATCCAATCCTCTTTTCACTATGCCACACTGCCTTTCATGGTGATTGCAAGGTTTTGTCTTTGACTTACTTCTCTTTCTATACTCTTCTTGGTGATCTCATCTACTTCCATGGCTCAAATTATCAGCTCTATATAAATGAATACCAAATATTTTTATCTCCTACCCTAACTTTTTGCCAGAGCTCCAGGATCACAGCACCAATTACCTACTGGGTATGTCCACTTGGATGTCTTAGGCACCTTGAACTCAATATGTCCCAAATTGAAATCTCCCCCCCCCCCACACACACCTTCAACTTCTCTATTTCTGATGATATTCCCACTATCTTCCCAATCATCTTCCTTCTCTATTAGCCTCCATATACATCCAATCATTTGCCATGAGTTGATTCTCTCTCTAGCATTATTTAAATGTAAGCTCTCTTTTCATTGCTGCTGTTCCTCCCCAATTTGACCTTTTCACATCAAAGCCCAAATAACTATCCTATATACAATTCTGATCTCCTCACTCTTCTACTAAAAAAAACTTTCACTGCCCCACCATTGCTTACCAAATAAAGCACATATGTTAATGCAATTGTTACAATAATAAAGCTAATTGAGTTGTGAAAGAAGAAAAACAACAGCTGTTGACAGAATGGCACAGTGGCAAAAGAGTTAAGTTTGGATTTGGCTTCACTGACCACCACATAACTCTTGGCAAGTCACAATCTCTCTAGTAAAAGAAGAGCATTGGACTAAATGACCCATATAGTTTCTTCTTGCTCTAAATCCTATTTTATAGGTGAAGAATCTAAGGCTCAGGGAGGTTAAGTTATTTGACCACAGTTAAACAACTAATAAATGACTCCCCACAAAGTCACAGCTGAATAAAGTAGGATTCAATCTTCGACTCTAAAACCAGTACAGTTTTAGACATTGTGGCAAAGTGGAAAGAGCACTGGATGTGAAGTCAGAAGAAACTTAGCTTCTAATGAAAACTCTGACACTAGATTTATGACCTTGGACAAGTCATTTAATTTTGCTCAATTTCTTTATCTGTAAATGCAGATAATAATATTTTTGCCTTGGTTCTTACCACCATGACTGGAAGAAGGTCTTCAAGTAAAGGTACCATGACCATTCATCAGGTATGTTGTAAAGGAAATTCCTGTTCGTGTATAAGTTGGACTAGATGACCCCTGAGGACCTTTATAAATTTAAAATTCTATGATTCTGTGATCACAGCACTAACAAAAGTATTAGCTTGTCTTCCTCTCAAATGCTACATGTAGGCAGCATATAAAAAAAAATAAAGAGCCTAGGTCTCTAGACTGATGTGCTTAAACTGAACCTTATACTGTGGTTATAGAGTTAATTGTACTGCAAAGATGGAGAGTAAAGCACATGAGATTCCAAAATATTCATTGATGGATTTCTGGGTAATATGCTTATCTGGGTCGTTTTCTCTATATGTTTGTGTTTGTATTTCCCTGTGTTTTGTGTGTTTCTAGGAAAAGTATACAGTGGGCTAGGTGGTATCGTATTTGAATAGGCACAGAGCACATAAAGAGGGAAAGGAATGTCAACTATATTACAAGGTCAATAACTGGATTTTCAATTCAGTTTAATGACCATTTATTGGGACAGTTAGGTAGTACAGCAGATAGAGTGCTGGCCCTGGAGTCAGGAAGACCTGAGATCAAATTTGGCCTCAGACACTGGCTATGTGACTCTGGGCAAGTCACTTAAACACTGTTTGCCTCAGTTTTCTCATCTGTAAAATGAGCTGGAGAAGAAAATGGCAAACCACTCTAGTATCTTTGCCAAGAAAATCCCAAATGAGGTCATAAAGAGTCAGACACAACTGAAACAACTCAATGACAAAATGTCCCAGACAGTAGTTAGAAAGGCAAACGCAAAAAAGTAAAGAATACTTACCCGTGAGAAGTATACATTCTATTAGAAGGAAAAACTACATCTGTAACAACATCTAAGACCTTCCCTATTCTCTTAAGTAGGCCTGTGTTAGGTGTTGAATGACTCCATTAGTACTTGGAATAGACTCCTTGCCATCTCTATCTACTTATGACCCTTCCTTTCATACTCAGCTCAGCTACCACCTCTTCCACAAAACTCTCCCTCCCTCTTGCCACACAGGGAAACTGATTTCTCCTTTCTCAAAGTTCTCACAGCATTTTGCTATGACCGCTTATCTGCAATTATTACACTTTCCTTTGTATCTGAGTTGTCTTTTCTTCCCTAGAAGATATTTCCTTGATAGCATAAACCATGCACACATACTTCATAAAATGTTTGTTGAATGAATCATGGAATGAATTGAATGAATGAACAACTGAGAGTTGACTACGGTGAATCCTGAAAAGACATCTGGAATAACTCATAAATAAGATCATATTTTAGAGAGCTAAAAATGCTGACTACAAGGGAGGTTTTTTTTCTTTTTATAGCTACAAACATTTTCTTCAATTAATACAAATGTTATAATGTGATAACTTTGTATGTAGTAAAATCTACATTCTTTTCATTCTTAAATAAAAAAGAGGGAGTTCAATGTAAAAATTATGCTGTGTGCCTGCATATCAAATCCTCAAGTCTATAAGTGGTATGATTTCTTTTTCTAGAAACTATGTATTTTTTTCTCCAATTCAGTTTACTATTTTTAGTCTAAGTAGTATTAGAACATTTGGAAAAGTTCCAGTCTAAGTACTGATATTTTGAGCACACATTCTTCAATTATCTTCACAAGTGAATAGGTGTGGGAGTGTATCAAGTACAGAACAGCTAAAATAAAAATCCAAAATCTAATTCAAGAGTGTGGTACCAAAAATATAAAACTCTTCTTCTGAAGCAATTACCATGTAAATGTAACTAATCTAGTAGGTTAGCAGGTTGTCAGATTTTTTTCCCATCATTTTTACTGTGGTTTGAACAATATAAAGATTAAGTAGTGAAACCAAGAGGAAAATTGCTTCATTCTATTTGTGTTATTTTATAAAACCTCAAAGGCTGAATAGCTTTGATTTTGATTTACACATTGATAATTGATAAATCAATAATTACAGGGTATCAGTGATTTACAACTTTCTATTAACCCACATGTTTCCCCTATTAGAATGTAAGCTCCTTTAGGGTCAGGGCTGTTTTACTTTTGTCTGCATTTCCAACACTTAATAGGTACTTTAGAAAGGCTTAATTTGTTGGTTAAAAGAAAATGAATTAAAATATTTTTCTACTGAAAAAGTTAACTTTTAATGAAAAGAAATGCTATGGAAGGTGGCCTAGTCATACCAGATCTTAAATTGTGTCATAAAGCAGCAATCATCAAAACTACTTGGTACTGGCTAAGAAATAGAGTGGTGGATCAGTGGAATAGGTTAGGTACACATGACACAGTAGTCAATGACTACAGTAATCTACTGTTCAATAAACCCAAAGCCCCCAGCTTCTGGGATAAGAACTCATCATTTGACAAAAATGCTGGGAAAACCGGAAAACAGTATCGCAGAAAGCAGACATAGATCAACATCTTACACCATATACCAAAGTAAAGTCAAAATGGGTACAGGATTTAAACATAAAGGCTGATACTCTAAGTAAACTGGGAGAGTAATGAATAGTTTACCTGTCGGAATGGAAGAATTTATAACCAAATGAGATAGAGAACATTATGAAAGGCAAAATGGATAATTTTGATTACATTAAATTGAAAAGGTTTTGCATAAACAAAGTCAATGCAACCAAGATTAGAAGCAGAAAACTGGGAAAGAATGTTCACAACCAGTGTCTCTGATAAAGGCCCCATTTCAAAAATATATAGAGAAGTGAGTCAAATTTAGAAGAATACAAGTCATTCCCCAATTGATAAATGGTCAAAGGATGTGAACAGGAAGTTTTCAGATGAAAAAATTAAAGCTATCTATAGTCACATGAAAAAATGCTCTAAATCATGTTAATTGGAGAAATGCAAATCAAAACAATTCTGAGGTGCCACATCACACCTATTAGACTGGCTAACATGACAAAACAGGAAAAGGATAAATGCTGGAGAAGATGTGGGAAAATTGGAACACTAATGCATTGTTGGTGGAGTTGTGAATTGATCCAACAATTCTGGAGAGCAATTTGGAACTATGCCCAAAGGGCTATAAAAACGTGCATTACTCTCTGACCCAGCAACACCCCTTCTAGGTCTGTATCCCAAAGAGATCATATAAATGGGAAAAGGACCCACATGTACAAAAATATTTATAGCAGCAGTGGTGGCAAAGTTTTGAAAATTGAGGGGATTCTTTTAAGTTGGAGAATGGTTGAACAAGTCATGGTATATGAATGCAACGGAATACTATTGTGCTGTAAGAATCAATGAGCAGGCAGAATTCAGAAAAACCTGGAAAGGCTTATATGAACTGGTGCTGAGTGAAGTGAGCAGAACCAGAACACTGTACACAGTGACAGTTGTACTGGGCAATGACTAACTTTGATAGACTTATCTCTTCTCAGCAACGCAAGGATCTAAGACAACTCCAAAAGACTCATGATGGAAAATGCTGTCCACATCCAGAAAAAGAGGTATGGAGTCTGAACGCAGATTGAAGCATGTTATTTGCTCTCTCTCTCTTTTTTTGTTCTTTCTCGTGGTTTCTCCCACTGGTTCTAATTCTTCTTTACAACATAACTAATGTGAAAATAGGTTTAATATAAATGAATATGCAGAGCCTATATCAGATTACATATTGTCTTGGGGCAGGGGGAGGGGAGGGATGGGGAGAAAATTTGGAACTCAAAATCTTATGGAAATGAATGTTGAAAACTAAAATTAAATAAAATTTTAAAAATTATCTTAAATACATAAAAAAGAAAAGTTAACTTTTATGATACCCTGAAATTGATGTTTAAAAAGAGTTACTGTTTCAAATATTTTATAGCAGCATTAAATGTAATCGCAAACACACACAAAAAAAACTGAAAATAGCCTAAATACCTAACAATAAGAGTATGGTTAAACAAATTCTGATACATTAATGTGAAAGAATACTATACTACAGTTAAAAACAAAAAGTATTTCCTACCCAGTATAAATAAAATACTTTGTGCATAAACTAAAAAAAAAAAAGTACTGGGAATGAAAAAAAAGCTAGAAAGAGCTTTACAAAATAGTGGAAAGAAAAAAAACAGAACTGGAAGAATGTAATATGCTAACTAGGGCAATCGAAGGAGAATGAACAAAATAATATTGAGGACTTAGAAGAACTGACTTAAAAAACTGTCAAGATACTTTATGTGTCAATGTTAAATAAATACTATGCAAATTTAGTTTGATCATTTTGTTTTATGTTAAGCTTCTAATAAAATACTTAAAAATTATATTTTCTTTAAAAATATAAAAAAATTATATTTTCTTGTAAATTCTAGTCTTATCTATTCATAACAATTATATAATCAGTTTTCAAATTATGTTGTATGTCTATTAAAAATGTTCTATAGAGTAGAGCAGCTTATTACAGAGCTGTTAATATCAGAAGTCAAGTAAATGTCCCTTGAAATATACAATAAAGTATGACCTGAGGACATCTGAGAATCTCTGTTTTTACCATCCCACAGTAACCTCAAAGTTTCAATCTCTACCTCTGTCATAATTAGGGGTCCACTAGCCTCCTGACTACAATTAGTATATGTGATCCTAGGGCTACTCTTATGCAAAAGGCAATATAAAAATAGACTTTGTCCTAGCAGTGAAACTCATCTTAGTTTTCCAATTTGCTAGTGGAACAGGCTCTGTAGACCCTTTCCTACCTAGACTCTACTTGACTCTTCTTCCTGCTTTAGCTGATTCCTCTTTAAATATCCTTTGTCTACTTAAGTCTCTCTAGATAGGTTCAATCCTCTTTAGTAGAAAGTCTTGTTCTATAATTATTTATGTTATGAAATGCTAAAAACCTAATTATTACACAATATTATACTTAAAAGAGATCCCACAGAATCTCTCTAAATGTTTTCCTAAATGTGTATTTTATAGTTTAACTGAAGCATGTTGAATATTCCCATGCAATATCTAAGATATCCATCAACAAAATTTATCTATGCATTGATTTATGCCGATACTAGACTAAGTGACCTCTTCACTTAGAGAAACAAGTAGCTGTTAACTAAAAGACTGACAAAATTAAATGCAGCAGAGCATAAGTGGATTTCAATAGAAAGATAAAAATGTGAAAATTTAATCCAAATATTTTCAAAGTACCACCTCTATTCCAGTTTTTTACCATGTTGAGCTACTTTATATTCAATTAAAATAAAAAATTTGCTTTAGATATTTACATCTCAATTTTAAACTATTTGATAATTAAAAACTTTAAAATGTTTATAAAATTATTACTTGAAGAAATGATTTTAAAACTTATACTGTAGTAAAGTATCTCTAACCTCTAACTACTATTATTACCCTGATTTTCATGCTCTTCTAACCACCCTGGAAGATTTATGAACAGTTACTGCTCCAGGAGAATATTCTAGAATAATAACTCTCAGAGCTATTTTGCAGAAAACATAGTATTTTTTACTGGAAGGAATTATGACACACAACATTTAAGTTGGCAACACTAGGGGAGAAGAGAGTCACTGGTGTAGTTTCCCTTTAGTAAGAGTAGCCATTATTCAGTTCTTTGCAAGTTCAAGGTCTGATATATTTTAATGTTAGTCTTTATGGGTAATAGTCAAGTTTTGTTTATTTTTCAAATACAATAATTGCCATACTACATGCTAGGTAAGTAAGTTTCATATTTAATGAAATTATTTATAGAGACAGACAGATATAATATCTATCTATAATAGCATAACATAAAATTTCATAGTATATCTAGCAGAACTACTACTTATAGGAATAGAAGGTAAAAGTCTCAGGAAATAATAGTGCTATGGTCCTAACACACACACACACACACAGCATAATTACAGCTGAATCCATAAGAAAAGACAGTGCTCTGAAGAAAGTAAAAAATTCACAAAATATTTGAGATTTTAAATATTTAATCAATCAATAAGCATTTAATAAAAATCTACTCTGTGCCAGGCACTGGGTACTAAGCACTGAGAATACAAAAAAGAGGCAAAAGATAGTCTCTGCCCTCAAGGAACTTACAGTCTAATGGGAGAGACAACATGCAAACAGATATAAAGTAAGCTCTATACAGGATAAATAGGAAATACTTAACAGAGGGAAAATAAGTAAGAGGGGTTAGGGACGGCTTCCTGAAGAAGGTTGGATTTTAGTAGGGACTTAAAGGAAGCCAGGGAGGTCAGCAGTAGAAATGGAGGAGGTAGTGTGTTCCAGGCATAAGAGACAGCTAGAGAGAATTCCTAGAGGTATTCTGGTAAGTAGGGGGGGGGGGGGGGGGGGGGGGGGGGGGGGGGCCTAGAGTATGAAGGACTTTGAATGCCAAACCGAGCATTTTGTACTTGCTCCCAGAAGCAGTAGGAAGCCACTGGAGTTTATTGAGTGGGGTGAGTGGTGTATATCTGGTGATATCAGACGAGTGTTTTAGGAAAATTACTCTACTAGATGGATGAATGGAGAATGGATTGGAGTGGGGAGAGACTTGAGACGGGCAGACCCACCTAACTATTGCAATAATCAAGGCATGAGGTGATGGGGGTCTGCACTAGAGTGGGGCAGCATCAGAGTGAAGGGGGTATATTTGAGAGATGCTGCAAAAGTAAAATCAGCAGGTTTTGGCAACAGCTTGGATATGGGGGATAAGAGATAGTAAAGAATCCAGAATGACTCCTAAGTTGTGACTAGAAGGGACTGAGAGGACGGTGTTGCTTTCCATAGTAATAGATAAGTAGGATGGGTTTAGGGGGAAAGATAATGAGTTTTGTTTTTGACATATTGAGCTTAAGATGTTTACAGGACATCCAGTTCAAGATATCTAAAAGGCAGTTGGAAAAATGAGACTGGAAGTCAGCAGAGAGATTGGGGCAGGAAAGGCATCAGCAGAGAGAATAATTAAATCCACAGGAGCTGATGAGATTACCATATGAAGTAGTATAGAGGGGGAAGAGAAAAGGGACAAGGACAGGGCCTCGAGGGACACCTCTGGTTAGAGGGCTTGATCTGGATGAGGATCTAGCAAAGGAGACCAAGAAGTGGTGAAATAGGCAGGAGAACCAGGAGGGAATAGTGTCCCAAAAACCTAGGGAGAAGAAAAGATCAAGAAGGAGAGTGGTCACAGTGTCAAAAGCTGCAGAGTGGTCAACGAGAATGAGGAGGATTGAGAAAAGGCGACAGAATTTGGCAACTGAGAAATCATTAGTAACTTTGGAGAGAGCAGTTTCAGTGGAATGATAAGATCAAAAGCCAGATTGTAGGCCATTAAGAAGTAAATGAAAAGAAAGAAAGTGGAGGCAAATGAAAGGTTTGGGATCTGGCTGTCCCACCTTGTACTTTCACATGAATTTCAGGAACCCAGCCCCTGAACCCAGATCCCTGGCATTTGCCTGAGGCATCTAGCTCATCCTAGTATAATCCTTTCAACTGTCCTTTCATTGTGCTCCCCTCCCCCAACCCGCTATTCTCAGCTACCTCCAACCCAGCCCAACTTTTCATTCTCTGTTAGCTTCAGACCACCCCAGGCTATTTGCCACTCCTTAATCCCATCCAAATCTTTCTACAATCTCTTTCCCTATAAAAACATCAGTCTTGTCCCTCTCAAAAACCACTCACTAGAAATCTTGCCCACCCCAACTTGTGTTATAATAAATTCACTACTGGGACTGAAAGAGGGCTTGAGTGGTCAAATTCTTTCAAGGTAGACTCATGCTTTTTACCCTTGCATTTCAGGATTCCCAAGACCCCAACAGAGGCACCTATGGTAGATGCCTTTTCATGACGTTTAGCTCAAAGAGCAAAAGAAATATAGGACTATAGTTAGCAGAGATGAAAGGAAAGAAAAGTTTTTTTAGGATGAGGAAACATGGGTAGGTTTGTAGGAAACGAGCCAGTAGTGAAGGAGAGCTTGAAAATAAGTGAAAGAGTAGGGATGACAGAAGGGACAATATATATTATATGAAGGAGATTTATATTATATTACATTATATTATATATATGAAGGAGATAGTATAGAATGGGATCACCTGAACAGGTAAAAAGATCCCATTCAGTACCCGAGGCAAATAAACACAAGCAAAACTCACAAGCTCAGGGTTCTACTGTAGGGATCTCCCGTGGCAGTGACTGAGTCTCAACCCTGTCTGGAACCCACAAAAGATTATAGACACTGATTCTGCCCAGGAAAAACAGGGAAAGGGAAAGTGACTGCAAAAGGGGGGAGTAGTGGCATGCACTTAGGGCCACAGACTAGGAGGAAGGTATAAGAAATGAAGACACCTAAGAAAAGCAAACTTGAAACCCAGTTGTGGTCAAGCTTCTTCATGGGAAATTTATTCAACGCAAGGACCTGTCCTAGCTGAGCACCATATCCTGAACACTAAGAGGTTGAAGATCTTCACTAATCTAGCATCCAGGGTCAATAGTGAAAAAAAAAAGGGATAAAGAATGAGGATGAAATCCTGAAGCCTGAGACTAGAAATACAAGAGAAAGGCTGAAAAACCAAAAATTCAAAAATGAAAGCCTGAGGAAAAGCCTAGCTCCCAAATAAAAAAAAAATGTTCATAAAAACAGAAAAAAGCATGAAATCTCAAAAAAACCCCAAAAACCTAGAACATGTGAAACAAATATAATAACACAAATGGAAATAAACTACTATTATTTTGCAAATGCCCTAGAAACCATAGCACAATAGCAAGAAATTTCAGAATGGTTCAAAAGAGAAATAAACCTTTTAAAAGAAGAAATTGAGAATAAATTTAGGTCAGAAATCCGAGCTTTCAATACAGATTAAAACAAACAAAAATAACAGGGTAGAAAAAACTGAATATATGATAGGGAATCTCTCCAAAGGACTAGAAGGCCTAAGTGAGAAAACAACAAAAGGATTTGGAACACAGAAATATTGATATGGAAAAAATTAGGAGAAAAGAAGCATAACGTAACAGTGTTAAAAGAACATATCAATTTTATGCTATCCAAAGGGACTGACCTTGAAGATAGGATGTGCAGGGATAATTAGGTAACCAAAGGTCTCTCAAAAAAGCCCAACAAATGAAAAACTTGAAAGTTTATATTGCAGGAGGAAAAATATAAGAAAACTCTATAGACTACTGCCTATAGACAATAAAGCACTGACTGATTGAATCTACAGGATCATTGTTAGGAGAAAAAAAAATCTCATCCCTCAAACTCCAAGGCATGTAGTAATTAAATAGAGCAGTTTCAGTGAAAAACTATAAATTTTGCAAGCAGTCAATAGAAAGACCTTAAAATATGAAAGGAAATATAGTTTAAATAACACAGGATTATTCCACATTCACTAAAAATTGAGAGAAATGGAATAGTATATTCCAAAAAAGCAAAAGAGCTCAAGCTGCTTCACAAAATAATGTCATGTAAACTTGAGCCTAATCATCAAATTTTAAAAAGATGGATGTTTAACAAAATAGAGGTATTTAAGGTATTCCTGTAAGAGAGAGGGAGGAGAGGGAGAGGGAAAGGGAGAAGCAGAGGGAGAGGTGTGTAGAATATCTGACTTACAAACACTCCAAACAACAGAAACACAAACATGGAAAATAAGCACAACGATCAAGGAAAGATTAAGGAATGAAATAAATTTTCTTGTGTTTATAGGTTTTGCTTTGTTTTTAAGATTTGGTTGGGGGTAGGGAGGTAGGGAAAGGAAATGGAGCAACAAGGCGTCAATCATGGGACAAAATGGAACTAAAGGACTGCAGATCCAAATTTGAAAAAAAAAAGAAGGGAAAATTAAAGAATTTAATATTTCATGGACCAAAGCCCTTCACCCCCTATAAGTGAAAATCTTTCTGTGGGACAGAATGACAGAATAGGAGATTAAAAGGGATGACAGGGGCAGCTAGGTGGCGCAGTGGATAGAGCACCAGCCCTGAAGTCAGGAGGACCTGAGTTCAAATATGTCCTCAGACCAAACACTTGACACTTACTAGCTGTGTGACCCTGGGCAAGTCACTTAACCCCAATTGCCTAAAAAACAAAAAAACAAAAAAAACAAACAAACAAACAAAAAAGGGATGACAGAAGGTAAAGTCTACCAAGTCCACAGGTAAAGAGTGGATAGATGTTTTCCTTTAGTTTCTCAACAAAGTGGGGATTTCTGAGGGAGAAGAGCACAAAAGCAATGGTGTGAAAGGACTAGGACAGAAGCAATATAAAGAGCAGTCTTATACTGGGAGGTGAAAGGAAAGTGTCCAAATAAAGATCATTCCTAAGGGAAAGGAAGTATTTGATAATATCTGATAATAGGTTTCTCTGGGAGGAGTTTACACATTAGGAGACCACTTTCTATGAGAAAGAGTTGTAACTCTCTATACAACAGCTGACCCCAGATGATGGGAAGTTTAAGTCCCTATGGGCAGCCAGCACCCGGAATGGCAGTGGGGACAGAGAACCAAAAACAGCATAATACTATCTCAGGAATGCAGACTGACCATAGTATGAAAGAGCAGTAGGAGGCAGTGAAGATGGAGGGGAAAATTACAAACTTCATAAGGGAACACAGAGTGGCTCTTACCACACAATATAGTTTTCATCTTATGTGACTCTCTTCATGAATTAAAATGTCTAAGATCAAGGCATAGCTGAAAATATAGAGGATGGGATAAGATATACAAAGATAACAACATTGAAATGGAAGAGAAGAGGGAGCTTAAACCTAGTATTTTAGAAGCTTTATTATCATGGCAGAAAAAAGAATTAGAAAATGTATGGCCCAGGATGGGGAACCTGCAGCCTTGAAGCCACATGTGGCCTTCTAGGTCCTTGGGTGCAGCCTTTCAACTTAATCCAAGTTTTACAGAACAAATCCTTTTATTAAGGGGATTCATTCTGTGAAGTTCGAATTCAAAGGACTGCACTTGAGGGCCTTGAGGCCAGAGATTCCCCACCTCTGGTATAGCCCATAAATCAGAAAATAAAGTTCATAGTGGATAGGGAAGAGAAATAACGAGAAAATAGAATTTACAAAAATGGAACACAGTGAAAAAATGTTACTTAAAATAAATGGCTAGAGAAAAAGAGAGTAAGAATGATTTTGAACTTAACCGAGTGGAGTAAGAGAAGGATTAAAATGAGGGAGAAATAGAAAAATGAGAAAGAAGGAAAAATAAATTAAGAATTTAAGTAAACGCAAAGAACTTGGAATAAGATAATAAAAGAAAGTGGAATGGTTTCATATATTAACCATATTATAGTAAACTTTTAAATTTTTCTTGTTACATTTCAAGTTATATGCCTTGGATTTAATCTTGAGGTTTGGCAAAGAAAACAAAAGACTGGTATACTTAAGTGTTGGAAGGATTGTGGAAAGATAGGCATAATAGTACATTGTTACTGGAGCTGTGAATAAGTACAACTGCTTTGGAAGCAATTTGGAATTATGCAAATAAAGTGGCTCAATGTTCATATTCTTTGACCCAAAAAGTCAACTGCTAAATACATAAACATATATTAATGTCTTCATTAATGATAAAAAGAAAGACCCTATAAACACCAAAATATTTATAGCTGCACTTTTTAATGCAGCAAAGAACTGGTGACAAAGAAAATGCCCATTTATTGAGGAACAGCTAAATATTGGTGGTACATGTGAAATGGAATACAACTATGCTGCAAGAAACTATAATAAATACAGAGAAGCATGGAAAGACTTACACGAACTGATGCAAAATGAAGTAAGTAGAGCCAAGAAAACAATATACAAAATTACTGCAATGTAAATGGAAAGAAAAATCCCAGAACAATCACAAATGAATATTGAAAATTACAAAGAACAAGCATGAACCCAAAGAGAAATGAGAAACCTCTCACACATACTAATTTGCAGAAGGAAATGGAATGCAGTAGGTGCATAATAAATCTTGTCAACTGATTATTCTAGGTAAGCAAAAGGATGAATAAGAAAAGGATAAGTAACTAATACTCTATTTTAAAGGTTAAAGAAAAAACAAAATCTTAAAGGCATGTTTTATTAAAGGGAGCCACAATTGTAAAAAAAAAAAATTTAAAATTAGACATAGATTTACTGACCATCTTTATAGGCAACTTTTGCTGGCCCTTGGTTTGGTGACTTTAATTTCCTTCTGGCAACTGCCATTGGACCCCGAAAGTACAATATCCTCAATCTCTGGCCAGCTTCTCCCTCTCTGCCCCCATAGCTATCACAATAAGACTACATTGCTACTGTATTTGGGTAGTGGAAAGAGCATTGGACTGGGAACATGAGGCTTGGGTTTAAGTTGGACTCGAAGTTCACTGATCTATCATAGGAAGGAGCACAGATTCAGAGCTAGAAGGGACTTTAAAGGTAATTGAGTCCAATCCCTTTTGTTTGTTTGTTCATGCTTTGGTATGATCTTGGGAAAATTATTTCACTCAGATTTAGTTTACTCATCTGTGAAATGGAGACAACACTAGAGAAAAAAGTTCGTAAACTGTAAGGAGACTATATCAATGTATGAGTTGTTAAGAGCAGAGTTTATTATTAAGGCTTTAAGGAAATGAAAAGTTATGAATAGGACTTATCTACAAATTTGTGCTCAGGAAGTTTAGATCCCTTCAGAAATCTACACTGATTTCTTTGCAGGTTTATTATACTCTCTGTTCTGTTCATCTTGTGTCCTCATTTAGTTTGTAAGGTCCTTAAGGTTAAAGACTACAACTTATTTTTCTTTTTGATCATCCATAGCATCTAACATGATTATGAGCACATAATAGGCACTCAATAAATGCTTACATAATCACAAAATGTCATCGCTTCAATCCGGATGCTTAAGGTCATTGTCAATGACAATCTAATCCGTGGGTTTCAATAAGCCTAATTGGTACTCATATTCATCAATTCAAACTATTCAGTGCAGCTCTGAATTTTTCACCACACATGAAGAATGAGAATGCTTTGTCACTTTTTACTTTTTCTATTTGTTGGAAGTGGGAGGAGGAGGGAGATCACCATTCTTCCAGTCTGAAGTTCTTCACCTCTTTGCTATCTTTGACTTTTCACTAAGCTGAAATGTTCTCCAAAGTAACCAGTATTCGTTTAATTGCCAAATATGAAGACCTTTTCTCATCATCTTTCTTGATTTGACCACAGCATTCGACATTGCTGACCACATTCTCCTCCTGGATATTCCTTCCTCCTGGGCCTCTGTAGAAAAATACTTTTAAGGAAAGTACACAGTGATTTCATTTAGCTCCAAATCCCATGGAAACAGGCTACGAGGAATGAGAAATCTGAGATGTCTGTCCTAAGAACCTATACAAAACAAGTCTATAGGCTACAGCATTCTTATCAGCTGTACGCCTCTAGAAGTTTGTACCATAATATGTGCTTAAATCCTTAATCTCTTCTCTGAGTTGTCCTAACACTGCTCTGTCAGTTTTTCATCTTCCTGTCTGACCACTTCCTCAATGTCCTTTGCTGGATTTTAATTTATATTCTGATCCCTATTCCCCAAGGCTCTGATCTGTCCTAGACATTCTTCTCATCTTTCTACACTTTCTCATTTGGTGACTTTATCAGTTCTCATGGTTTTGATTATCATCTAAATCAGACGACTCACAGATCTCTATGTCACTGTCTTTATCTCCTCTGAACTTTTGTCCCCCATCACCAAACTAGATGTCCCATAGGCATATCAAATAATATGTCCAAAACAAGTCATTACTTCACCCCAAAACTCCCTTTTCCAGACTTTCCTATTATGGTTGAAGCACTACCATCACAGCTGAAGCAGCAAGATACCCTGAGAAAAAAGCAAGAGGCTGCTTGAGCCAGGCAAGTCATGTCACCTCCACTATCTCCTCTACCCTGTCCTTCCCTAAGACCTAATGGAGACATCCCAGGACCCTGAACCCAAGAGCCTTGGAAATAGCAGTGCTGACAAGACCACCAGTTCTATTTTTTGTGCCCAACAGCCATCACTGAAGGGAGAAATCATTGTGAAGAAGGGGCCCAACTTCTTGCCACAACCAATATCAACTGCTGACCAAAGGCTACCAGTGGGCAGTTAAGTCCAAGAGCCTTGGGAATAGAAGCAATATCCAGACTACCAGTCCTGCTTCTAATCCAGCCCTTGCAGCCATCATTCTGGGATGGAAGCCCCATGAAGATGTGGTCTGGCCAGGTGCTGCAACCACAGCAACTGATGACCCAGAAAACAAAGTTGTTGCCATAAAAATCGTGGGCTTTGTTAAGTGGTTCAGCATCTGGTGACAATATGATTTTGTTATTGGAAATGACATTAAAGATAATACATTACTATCTGCTTTGCCTTTCACCCTAGAGACATGGGACCTTTCCATCTGACTTGTAACTAAAACCCCCTATTAAGTGTTGTCTCCCACATTAGAATGTGAACTTCTTGAAAGCAGAGACTGTCTTACTTTTCTACTATTTGTATTCTCAGTGCTTAGCATAGTGCTTTGCACATAGTAAGTGTTCAATAAATGATCATTCATTCATTCATTCTAGTGACACAGGTTTGCAACTCGGACATTACCCTTGACCCCTCACTTTCCCTCATCCCACATATCCAAACAGTTCTCAAATATTGTTTCTACCTCTACAACATCTCTTGCATCCTTCTGCTTTTCTCTATACACATAGCTACTACCTGGGTTCAGGCCTTCATGACCTCTCACCTCAACCAATAGCTTCCTAATTAGCCTCCCCTCCCTCTCTAATTCATCCTCCACATAGCTACCAAAGGGATTTTCCTAAAGCACAAATCTTACCACTTCCTAACTCAGTAAACTCCAGAGGCTCCCTTATGCACTCTAGGATCAAATGTTGTTTCATGGTAATTTCATTCTTTTTAAACTAAAATTTATGTGAGTTTTTTTAACATACATAATTATCTATATATAATTTATGAATAAGCAAATGCGATTACTGGCTTACATTCAAAATTTATTATTAGGGCTATAAAAAAGTTTGGATAGCACTGAACTATATCATGCTCCCTAATTGCAGGTATATCCCAAAGCTCAGACCAGGCCCCTTTTCTTTCTCTCTCTACACTCTCTGACTTGGAGACCTCACCAGTTCCTTTGGGCTAAATTATTATATTTATGCAAATGACTTACAGACACTACATATTCACCCTAGCCTAGACTTTCTCTCAAGCACCAGCTGAACATCTCCAAATACTTACCAGACATCAGAGTAGTATAGTACAATTAAAAGAGTAATGGTTCTTAACTTCTCACTTAACCTCACCCTATATATCCAAACAGTCGTTCTACCTCTACAACATCTCTTGGACTTAACATGTTCTCACTATTCACACAGCCACCACCTTAGTTCAGGCCCTCATCACATCTTACCTTGCAACAGACTTCTAACTAGTCTCCTCTCCAACTTGAGACTTTCCCCACTCCAATTCATCCTCCACAAAGGTGCTCAAGTCTTTTATCTTGGGGATGGGTCTGACTATTTCACTACTGTGATCAATAAATTCCATTGGCTCCCAATTGTCTCTAGGAGAAAATACAAACTGCTCTGGCATTTAAAGTTCTTCACAACCTATCTCTATCTGGCAGTTGGTAGCACAGTAGTAGATGGAGTGCTAAGCCTAGAGTAAGGAAGATGTGAGTTCGAATCAGTCTCAGACCCTTAGCAAGTCACTTAATCACTACCTGCCTCAGTTTCCACAACTGTAAAATGGGGATCATAACAGGAGGTCCTTAATTAAGTGCTTCTTCCCTTCCCTCTTGTCCATCCTACCCCTCTATCTTTGTACATTATTCCTCTTCAAGACACTTTACCGGATGGCCAAAGTGGCCTCCTTGCTGATCTTCCCAGTGAGTGCTCTCTCTCTTATCCCCATCTCTCTGTACTGCCGACCTGCCTAATAGGACATTCCCTGTTATCTCCACTGCTTAGAATCCCTTACTTCCTTCAAGCACTGTCTTCCTTCTACATGAAGACTTTCCTGATTTTCTCAAAATCTGAAGATTTTGCTTGATTTTCTTTAGTAAACTGAAAAGGCATTCTCTTCCTTCTAATTTATTTACAGAAAAGGTATTCAAGTTTCATCTTTTTCCCTTACTGGCTTTTTTTGGGGATATTTATTGCCTTTCTATGACTGAAAAAAAATCAAACAGGAAGTCAAACTTTCTCGGTCTTAACTGGTTGAAAAGCTGAGAAAGAAGCATTAAACTTATACTGTTCAACTCCAGATGGGGGAACTAAGAGAAGTAGGAGGAAGTTGCAAGTAAGTCTATGAAGGCTTAATATAAGGAAACTTTCTAACATTTGGAGCTGTCTGAAGTGGAAGGTTTGAAAGTAATGTGTTTCCCTTCATTGGCAATGTTCAAGCAAAGGCTAGATGTTCACTCATTTATAGGCAGCATTTTTGCTTAGTGGTTGGATTACATTGCCTCTGGGGTCCTTTTGAGATTCTATGTGGCTTTGTATGAATCAAAGAGCTGCTCCTCATTAAAGCAAGCAACTTTTCCCATTTGGAAATGACTTTGGACTGTTAAGTTAATTTTATACTGATTAAATATCAATTACCTTTTTTTGGGGGGTGAGGTCAACTGATTACCCTCACAACTTTGATCAACAATGATAAGAACCAAGTATTTTCAAAATATATAATCTATTTTTAATATTTATATCATTGTTTTGTCTCAGACTATCAATTCCATCAATCCTTTATCTCAGTATTAATCTCCAAGAAACCAATCTTTAATAATTAAACCGCTCTCAACTCTGTAATACTTTGTTAATTATTGTCAAACCTTAATTTCAGGTAGTTTAAAATACATTTTTAAAAATATGAAAGAGGAAAAGAAAGTCCTACACAAAGAAGTTACAAGTTAAAAAAATGTGCCTGTTATTCCTTTGGGTTTAGATAAAATAGGAAAAATAGGAAGGAAGGAAAAATTGGGAAGATTAAAAGGAGAGAAAGAAAAGGTAAAACCTGGCAATCTGAGATTGGCCTAGATGAAGGGAGGTCAGATGAGTAAGACTTCTTCAATTACAGATATCTCCAGTTACAGACTCATCATTTTCCCTTTCTACTCCTTTATCTTTGGAAAGATTGGACTAAGTGGAAATGTGAAGAAACATCATAATAGGATATTATGAAGGGAAAAGCACAGCTAACAATCATAATCATGAATGTGGCTAAACTCCTTGAGAAGGTCATGTACAACAGATGCCTCCACTTCCTCTCCTCTCATTCTCTTCTTAATTCTCTACAGGCTAGCTTCTGACCTATCAACCAAAACTGCTCTCTCTAAAATTACTAATGATCTCTTAATTGTCAAATGTAACAGCCTTTTCTCAATCCTCATTCTTTCTTTTTTTAACCTCTTTGCAGCCTTTGACACTGCTGATCACTCTCATTCCCTTGAAATTCTCTTCTCTCTTGATTTTCAGGACACTACTCTCTCCTGGTTCTCTTTGTATCTATCTGACCATTTCTTCTCAACCTCCTTTGCTAGATCTTTATCCAGGTCATGTCCACTAAACCTGAGTATCTCACAGGTTTCTGTCTTGAACCCTCTTTTCTTCTTCCTCAATACTACTTCACTTGGTGACAACATCAGCTCCCATGGATTTAATTTATTATATCTAGGCTGATGAGCGTCAAACCTACTTAACGATTCCTAACCTCTCTGCTGATCTCCAGGGTCATATCTCCAACTACTTACCATATATCTTGAAAGAGATATCCTGTAGACATCTTCAACTCAACATGTTCAAAACTGACTTATTATCTTTCTCCCTAAGTACCCCTTTCTTTCAAACTTCTCTGTTACTGTCAAGGGTACCACCACTCTCCCAGTCCCCTAGGCTCACAACATAGGTGTCATTCTCAACTTCTTTCTCACTCCACCCATATCCAATCTTCAATTCAATTTAATTCAATAAACATTTATTAAATACCTACTATGTGGCAGCCACTATGCTAAGCACTGGGGATCCAAAGAGAAAAAGAAAGACAGTCTTTTCTCTAAAGGAGCTTATGATCTAATGGCAGAAGACAACACACACACACAAAAAAGCTGGAAAGCTGGGGGTTGGGGTAGAAAGACAGAGAAAGACAACAGTGATATCCAGTGCAGTGGTATCATGTTCCGTGGAGTTCAAACCAACCAGAGTTACAGTTGAAATGTGGAGGGCATCTGTTGCCAAGGTCTGTCAATTTCACCTTTTCAACATTTCTCAGATATGCCCTCTTCTCTCCTCTGATACTGCCACCACCCTAGTATAGGTCCTTGTCTCCTCACACGTGAACTTGCAACAGCTTACTGGTTGGCCTCCCTGTTACAAGTCTCTCCCCACTCCATTCAGCCATCAAAGTGATTTTCCTAAAGCATATATCCAGCCATGTTACTCTCCTTCTCAATAAACTTCAGTGGGTCCCTGTCACCTCCAAGATCAAATACAAAATCTTCTGGCATTTAAAGCCCTTCAAAGCCTATTGCCCTGCTCTGCCCCACACCTTTCCAATATTCTTACATCTTATTCTCTGCCACACACTCTTAGATCTAGTGACATAGGCTTCCCTGCTATTCCTGAAAAAACAAAAAAAAAACCAAAAACACTCCATCTCTCAGCTCTAGGCATTTTCATTGACTGTTCCCCTTACCTGGAATGTTCTTCCTCTTGGCTTCCTAGGTCCTTCAAACCTCAGCTAAAATTCCATTTTCTATAGCTTTTCCCAGTCTCCCTTAATTCTAATGCCTTCCCTCTGTTGATCATTTCCTAATTACATAACTGTTTGTATACTGTCTCCCCTGTTAGATTGTGAGCTTCTCAAGGGCAGGGACTGCCTTTTGTGTTTCTTTGTATCCCCAGCACTTAGCACAATGTCTGGCAAAATAACAGGTATGCAATAAATGTTTATTGATTATGAACAGGAAGAACTCATCCATAAAATGGAACAGGGTAGCAGCATGGATTAGAAGGCAGAATCCAACAATATGTTGTTTACAAGAAACACACTTGATAACATACAATCATACAGAGTTAAAATGTGGGGCTGGAATAGAATCTATGGTTCTTTTGGTGAATCAAAAAAAGCCAGGGTGGCAATCATGATTTCAGACAGGAGTAAAAATAAAAATGAAGCTACATTATAATTAAAGGCCCAAAATATAATGAAGTAATATCAATGTAAAAATAATAGCATAATATTTCAAAATTTATAGGAAAAGCTAGCTGAAATACAGGGAGAAATAAACAGCAAAATAATCATTGCTAGGGACTTCAATGTGGCCTTTTCAGAGCTAGAAAAATCTAATAAAAGGAGAAACAAGAAAGAAATTAAAGATCTGCAACAGTTTTAGTAAAGTTAAATATAATAGACCTCTACCAATTACTGAATGGTAAAAGGAGGCAGACCATGTATTTCTCAGCCTGACGCAGTATATTTACAAAAATCAGCAATAAGCTTAGAAGATGAATAATGCAGAAAAATCAAATATATCATATTGGCCACCCTGCAATAAAAATTATAACCAATCTGTAGCATGTGAGGATTAAATTTTGAAGGAGATTAAGTAATACAATAATAAAAAGTTGAGTGGCTCAAACAACAAGACATAGAAATAATACAAAAATTTTTTTTTCATGTTCAGAAAATTTTAACATTTTAATCCTAAACATTACAGGGCAAATGGATACTGGAACCTAATTCCATACTCCATAAATTCTAACTTTATTTCCATTTTAAATGTGGCTCAAACCACTAAAACATTAGTAGTTTTACAACCTTTGGATTATGGAAATACATATTTTTGAAATAAAAGCTACAAAAACAATGGAAGAAAGCCAAACTGTCTCTATGAAAGAAAATAAAAGTGGAACACTGTGAAGTTTTAGATATTTCTCTTTCTATTTTTTATGATTAACCTGTCAATTCAGTGCATCGTTCAATTTAATGGTCCCCATGTTGAACAAACGTTTAACTAGTGTCCATTGATTCCAAGTTAGTAGATGATGAATCTTTCTGGATACTTTCAAAGATGACTGCCAGCTCTGGGCTAGAGCTGATTTGTGACTGGAATTCGCTCATTAGCAGACTCTTCGATTCTAGAATGGTTAGAAGTGCTGCTACTACCCTCAGGGCAGATTGCTTTAGCTCATCTTGTTTTTCAAAATCCTGTTTCACTGAGTTTGCCTTTACCTTAGTTGGACATGTGGCACATAACGGCTCAACAAGTCAGTCCAATCTCTGCAGTACTGCACTTGGACAAAGGGTAGATAGTCTTACCAACATTAAAAATGTAAGCATCTTAGTATCATAATGATCCTTCAAACCATCTTCAACATGGTTTAAGAATTCAAAGATATCTAATCTATCAAGACAACTGTCTAGAAGTGTGTACATACACTCAAACCCTGCCTTTCTTCTATCCAATCCATCATCAACAGTATGCTTAAATAGTCCCATTTCTACCTCTCTTATAAATTCCTTTCTAACTTTTGTGTCATTGTAAAGATGTTGAAGAACAGTATCTAAAAGATCCCTTACTAAGGATAGTTTGTTATGTGCTGCTGAATTAAATGTTACCAGGGCTACTCGTCTTACATTCAAATCAGGGTCTTCTAAAGTTTTTAAGAAAACAAATATTTTTTTAAATGTCAATGAGATGCTTTCATCAATGAAAGGGAGAAAAAAGAGATTAAAGAAATGGGCACATAATTTAAAAAATTAGAAATACAACAAACTCAAACTCCCTAAATAAACATAAAAATAGAAATTCTGAAAATAAAGAGAAACAAAACTGATTTTTAAAAATCCTGAAATGTTAAGTAAATAAAACATAGAACTTTTAAAAAAAAACCAACCATTATTTGAATCCCCCCCAAAAGAGAAAAATTCCACAATCAAAAATAAAAAAAGAAAATTAAAAACAGGTGAAGAGAAAAAAGAAAACATAAAATTGACAACTTAAATGAAATGAATATTCAAAAATACACAATACACAACTTAACAGAATAAGAAATAGGCAATTAAACAACCTGATCTCAGAAAAAGAAATTGAATGAACTGTAAAAGCCAAACAAAATTCTCAAAGAAACCCTTCCCATAATTAGATGGATTTAAAAATGAATGCTAGCAAGCATTCAGCAAAGATTCAATATTACATAAACTCCTTGCACAAATACAGAAAGTATCCTCCCAAACTCCAATGAGACAAATATAGTTCTCAAGCATAAATGGGGTGGTGAGGGTGGAAGGAGAGATAAAGCAGAAGAGAAAACAACAGACCAACATTTTTAATGAACTAACATAAAAATATTGAATAAAATATTAGCAAAGAGGCTATAACATAATGGAAAGATTTTTCATTGTGACCAAGATAAATTTAAACCAGGAATTCAGGATTGGTTCAACATTAGAAAAAACTATAAGCATAATAAAACACATCAAGAAGAAGCAGTCACTATTTGTAGATCATATAACGATTTTTTTTTCATGTAACGATTTTCTTAGAGAACTCGAGAGTCAACTAAAAAAAAGTAATTGAAATAAATAACTTCATTAAAATAGAATATAAAACAATCCCATAAAAACCAGCTTTTCTAAATATTACTAACAAAAAAAAACAACACAACAGAAACGCAAAAGAAAAAGGAAAAAAAGGAAATTCTATTCAAAACAACAAGCTATATAAAAGATACAAGCACTATGCTATTAGGACACACTCAGACTTTTATGATTATAACACAAAAAAAAAAAAAAACAAAAAAAACACACCACTCTGCCACGAAATAAAAGAAAGCTTAAATCACTGGAGAGAAATTAACTTTTCAAGGTTGGGTCATGTCAACATAGTTAAAATAGCCATCCTATCTAAATTAATATATCAATCACAATATGAAGGGGGTTACTTTTAAAATAAAGAATGAGACAAAAAAGAATATAATTCAAGTGGAAGAAATAAAAGGTCAAGAATCTCAAAGGAAATAATTTTTTTTAAAAAGGAGTAATAAAGGTAGTACAAAGGACACACTGCTAGCTAGATATTGAGTCAGGAAGACCTGAATTAAAATATGGTTTCAGATACATAGTAGCTGTGTGATTTTGGGTAAGTCACTTAACCTCTCTCAGGCTCAGTTTCCTCATCTGTAAAATGGGAATAATAATAATAGCATTTACCTCCCAGCATTGTTATGAAGATAAAATGAAGTATTTGTAAAGTACTTCTCAAACTTGAAAGTGCTACATAAATGCTATTATTTAATAACTAATATAGCATCATTATTATTTCATGCTATACTATAAGCAATAATAATCAAAACAATTTAGAACTAGTTAAAAATAAAAATTTGATCAATGGAATAAATTAAGGAAATAAGACCCAGAAGCAATAGAACATAATAACATCATGTTCAAGAAATCTAAGGACACCATATATTATGGTAAGAACTTCTTAGCGAAAAAACTGCTGAGAAAACTAGAAAGCATTCTAGCTGAAATTAGGTTTAAACCATCATTTTATATATTAAAAAATGGACAATAAGCTCCAAATGGATACACGACCTAAATGTAAAAGGTCATATCAAAATCAAATCAGAGGCCAGGAAGGGAAAGAAGATGCTTATTACAACTATTGCTAGGGGGAGAAATCTTAAATAATAGATAGAAGATGATCAAGGAAGATAAAATAGTCAATTTTAAATACAAAAAATTGAAATTTTTTTGTACAAGCAAAATGTATGCAGTTAAAATTAAAAGAGAAACATAAATAGGGGAAAAGTTTTACATAAAATTCCTCTGACAAAAGTATGAAATCTATGATATATAGAAAATTGATACACACATATAAGACTATAAGTTATTCTGCATTTCTGCAATTAACTAATAAAGAGAAAAATGCAAATTAAAACAACTCTGAAGTTTTACCTCATTCCCATCAGACTGGCAAAGATGGCAGAAGAAAACAACAATTTCTGGAACCTTTTAGGAGGATAGCTACATTGCTGTACCATTGGTAGTACTATGAATTAGGCTAAGCAATCTGGAAAGTAATTTACAACTATATCCCAAAAGTCACTAAGCTGTGCATATCCTTTAACCCAGTGATAGCACTATTAGACATATACTCCCCAAAGATCAAAGAGAAATAACCCAAACAAAGAAAACTGTTTATAGAAGCACTTTTTATATAGAACTGGAATCAAAGTGGATGCCCACCACTTGAGGTATAGCTGAACAAATTATGCTATGTGACTATAATGTACTAATACCAGAAGAAATTAGAAATATAACAAATTCACAGAAACCTTCAAAAATTTGTATAAATTGATTCAAAGTTAGCTTAGCAGTAGAAGGTAAACGATTTACAAGATGACCACAATAATGTAAAGGTAAAGGAAAACAGCTTTGAAATACCATAAAATTATAATCAACAATTACCAATCATGACTTTAGAAAAATGATTAAGCCTGCCACTCTCTGTCAGAGAGATTATGGACTAGAAGCACAAAATGAGAAATACATTTTTATATGGCCAATATGTTGAATTACTTTGTCTGATGATATTTATTTGTCACAAGGAATAGAATCTATTTGCAGGGCTTGGGAAAAATGAGTTGGTAGAGAGTGATAAGTAAAAAAAAAATTAAAGATATAAAGGGAAGAAAAAAACATTTATAAGGGAACACAAATTGGACAACTCTGTCACTATCTTTTTTAAAAGAAATAAAGTATACATTACAGAAGTTCATGGTTTCATATACAATCCTTTTTTGTTCTTTTTATACTGGAATATTTGTCTTTACTTATTGCTATATTCTCATTTAAAAAGAAAATTTAAAAGTAGAGATGGAAAACAAGATATCATGGGCCAGTGGCCTTAGGTTCCTCTGAAGACAAAAGACATAACCAGGATATTAAGCAATCTTGCATGATTTGAAAAGAAATATAAAAGTTATAGGAGAGTATCCAAAGGCAATCATGCAACTTTCTCCAAGTTATAGAATTTAAAACAAAATTCCCTATGAAATATTTTAGGAGTTGGTTTGCTTTTTAAAAAGAGATGAACCATTACATTTCTATCTTTCTATTTGTAATTTAAGAACCTAGTAATGCACTAGATACTTTCTATTTGAAATTTTGCCAGCAGAGAAATTGATTAGATAGTATGACAAATAATTTTAGGTCCTTTCTTTATGTAAAAATGATTGCCCATAAAAATAAGCAACCCTTTCAAATGAAAGATTTGAGGAATTTAATAACAGATAAAAATGTTTATATTTGATTTAATCGACTTACATGTTAAAAGCTAGAGCACATAGTTACAAAACTATTTGCAAATCCTGACATAAAAATCTCAATAAACTAGAGTTCAGAGTAATTACTATTTATAACAACTGAGAACACAAGAAAATGTAGAGAAAAGACAGTAACAAAGGAAAAAGAATGAAAAGTAGGCAAGCCTACTTTTCAAATTTGTTATTGATATCTTTTGGCTTTACATCATCTTCTTTTCCAAATATCTTTCTCTCTCTGCTACTGTATCTGATAAGCCATCTCTTGTAACAAAGTATAAAAAAAAAAAAGAAAGAAAGAAAGAAAAAAAGGAAAGCAATTCAGCAAAGTTAACTAACATATCAACTGAATCTCACATTAGAGGTAATTATCCACACCTATAATCCCCTACCTCTGCACAGAATGAAAAGAGAGGCATTTTTTCATATCTTCTTAGGATCAACCTCATTATAATTACATAAATAGGTCCACTATTGACAAATAAGAAAGACTACATCATAGACCAAATAGACAACTGGAGTCATAGAGTTACAGCTCTTTTATTTTGGCTCAGTTGCAATTATGCACATTTACATTTTTCAGTTTTTGCTCCAGTGCATTCAGTAAATTATTCTGAAAATATTCTGTTACAAGGAATAATTCATAAATATAACATAATTGTAGAAACAAGATAAATACAAGTTGTTAGGTTTTTCAGGATAATTATTGTTAGAAATGTGAAATAATAGCCTTCTGATTAGGTGTATACCACCTACATTCCCTGAAACCCTAGGTTTAAGTCCTTGCAAAAATGATTCATAGCTCTTTATTTGATGTAGAATTCCATGACAGTTGCTAGCTGGAGGTCTTTTAAAGAGACTTTGTGGAGAAAAGGGGGAGGAGAAACATTAATATATGAGCATCAAATATGAATATTTTAAAGGCTCCTCAACAAGTTTTATTTCATTGTACTGTAAGATCTCATTATCGTCACTTTCCAAATATCTATTCCTTCTAACAGTGAAGAATTTTCAAAAGATAGTTCACATGACAACTGTCCTACTGAGCAAGCAGACAAATGCAGTTAAACACTGTAAGCATCAACTTTCTTCCCTCACTGAGAGACTACTATTAGATTAAGGTGAGAACAGAACATGGTAGAGCAGTAGAATGGGGGGGAGGGAGGGATGGGGCAGAGGGAAGGGAATAAGAATTTATAAAGAGCTACAATGTGCCAGAAACTGTGCTAAGTTCTTTATAAATATCATCTCATTTAAAACAAAACATTGCTCAGAATGTACTTGCATTTATTGAATGTACTGAGAAATTCTTTTGATTTGTTTGACACAAACCTCATATGAGCAAATTGACCCCTTTAGTTAAACTGAGAGTCTCATAGAATGTAATAACTGAAAGAGAACTTATAAATCATCTAGTCACCATAAGGATGAGGAAAACTGAGACCCCAACAGAAGTGAAATGTAGAAAGTCACGCAGTTAATTGGTAGAGTGGGGACTTGCCAAGATGACGTATATTAAGTTGCTTCTGAGACAAAATGGGGTAAGATACCTCAGTCTCATCTCTGGAAAATTGGGGTAGGGAGAAATGGTGTCATTTTTCACTGTCAAACACAGAGCAAGTAGATTTTTCCTTCAAACACTGTGACCCTGGGTCCTAGTCTTTCCCTGAATTCTCTTTTCCTCCAACAGCCTTCCTATCTCTTCACCTAGTCCGGTGCATTTCAATACATATAATATAATTTCAAGAACACAATTAAACTTTGCAATAGGATGGGAAGACAAGGTTAGGGCCATGGGAGGAAGCTAGATATAAGCCAGAGCACTATATGATCCTTCTTGGACAGTTCCCATAGCTACTAGATTTTATTTCAAAAGCCCATAGTCTAGGTTTTGACACATGCTCTTAGGAGGGTTTTTAGGTTAATCTAACCTATAGTACTATCCAATTCTTTATTTACCTTTTCCCTTTAGCTTCTCTTTGGCTTCTGGTGGATTAAGGTGATTTTTATTATCTAGGCCCCAAGTATATACCCATTTTGTCTTCAGGTTGATTGCTATCTAAGAAGCAATCTCCTCTGTCAACTTGGCTGGTATCTTACAGGCACTGCCTTTTAGATTATTTTCTCCTCAGCTTCTCTTTTAACTAGCATACTTAAGGAGTTTGATCTAAGGCTGTTCCCAAGCCTTCTTTCATCTCAATTAATACATCCTTTCCATTATATATCAAGATTTCTCTGGATCCTCTAGGCCTATTCCTAACCACTAACAATCCTGTTTCACTCCTTGAAATTTCTCTCAAAAACCTCATTATCCCTACATAAGCAAAGAACTCTTAGGTTGTCATCATACTTTCATTATTATTTACCCTACCCTTTTATAATAATTCCATTCTGAGATTTCACAAAGCACTAATTTTGATGTCTTATTGTGATAAAGAGTGTGAGCTTTGGCAGGTTTCACTATGCTACAAATGCTTTGCATGAAGCCCCTGCATTCTGAGGACCACCCCAGCTAAGCAAAGAAAGACTCATTATCAATAGGATGGCAACTTTATGAATTCTATGGCTATGGCACCTCATGAAACAAAGAAAAATTCAAAATGCCACCAATCCTCTCCCTTTCATTTTTGTGATGGTGACAGAGTTGTAGAAACAGGGGTAGAGAACAGTAAGAATCACAAAACACATCATCTATAAGTTTTAACATGGCTATTGATACTGTAAATATTTGATTTTTGTCCAATGATCATCAAGTAAACATACTACTGGAGGAAATGAATTATATCCATTTTGACATTCTCACTATAAATAAAATCAGAATAAAGAAGTAAGTTGTAGCCAAGCCAAAGATTGGCTCACATGTACTCATTAGAGAGGCAAATAAAGGAATTGTTCGAGTTGATTTTATCTTCCACCTAAATGAAACAAGAAACATTATTTCACGGGACATATATTCATTCCTATTGCAGGGTTTATGATAAATAGTTACAAAAAGACCACAATATAATTATAGTTTTTGCACTACCAATGCAGAGAATAAGGATGTAAAGAATTCTAGGAAATATTTCATAAGACCTTCCAAAAGAAATCAACTCAAATTTTGGTACTCAGTGACTATAATTCAAAGGTGAAAACAGGTAAAGATGGTGAAAAATATTTTGGACATGGGTCAGGAACAAGGAATGAGAGAGGCCAAAGATGTTTATACTACTAAGAAGCCTCATATTTCTACATCAATAATACTTTTTTTGAGAAAAGAATTCACACACACTGGATATGGCAAACATATTCCCCCTTCAAAAAAGATCCAAAGAAATTATATTAATTTTGCTGTCAGGAAACAACTTGTTACTTACTAGTGTGGGAGTTATTTCCAAATCAACTACCTAGGTAGAGTCACACAATGACTTACTTAGTAAAACAAAGATTAAAATTGGTACAAATGAAAAATCATATGGCACATAATTCAAATAACTCAATCCTGACCTAGTCAAACAAGTTATAAATATATGATTAATTATTATTAATATCATTATATTAATTATATATTAATATAATAATATTAATATTAAATATATGATAAATGAAAAATGGATAATGGATGGAAGAAAGAGCACTGATATTGATAATTTCATAAAAAAGTTTTTAATGTAAATAACTAGGTGTAAATATATAAATAATTAAGTGATGCTATAACTAAAAGACCAAAAGATCCTAAAAAATGCTTTAGTCAGCAAATACTTGGCTTAATTGCTAAGCAGAGAATGATTGCAGCCAAAAGCAACACCTAGCTAAATTTTGTACTTTAAAAAAAAAAAAAGGATGGTGGCAGAGTAAAGGTAAGATTACCTCATAGAGCACAGGGAAGCAGAGGAAGGTACAACCAAATAAGGCAAGCTTATTAAGAGGTTCAACTAAATGAACTTCTCTTAAGTTGTTTGATGACAAGAATTGGAAGCCAACATGAATAACAAAAATGGAAAAAGTCTGCTTAGATTTTCATAAAATTTTTTACCATGGTCAGTGGAAAGACCACATTTGGACTTTAACATCACAGTTCTAGGTGCACATTTAGAGGAAATTAATGTGGCATTAAAGAGAACAAAGACAGGAAAAGTAGTCAGATTAGATTAAGCAGAAGATATCTATACTGGAGGCACCCAAGCTATAAAAGTATTGATTTACATAGCATTGGAAGGAGTGTCAAATGTTATTCCTGTCGAGGCCACAACCATGTTCACAGTCACCCAGGGCCCAAATCATTGTTATCCTTGATTCCTCATGCTCAAAGTCTTATACTTTCCTATGTGAAAGGATAAGGAAAAATCTTAGACCTTATTAACAACAAAAAAAGCAACCAGGAGATCAAAAAGTAGAGACTTTATATCAATATAAATTTAAATGAGAATCACCTACATATTCACTGAGGGCATCCTTGTTGAGGATATTAGAAGAGAATTGGAAGGCTTCTGCAAGCAACATTCCCCAGTAGAACATACCTTTACTACCACAATTGAAAGAAGGATTTAGGGAATATAAGATCCAAATGTAATTGCTATATGTGGATTATAAAAAAGCATCTAATTTTATAAAGAAAAATGCCATCTGTTTCAACAAGATATTTCCCATCACTACCTCAAAATCATTCAAGATTCATTGAAAGGTATAATAACAGAGATAATCTAGTTCAAAGAACCTCTAATCACAAAATTTAAGCCAGGAATAAAACAGGAAGAGGTATGCTGGTCAAAGGTATTCACTGGTGTGATGGAAGAGTTCCAGTAAAGAATCTAAATTGAAAAGAATTTCTCTCTATTATCCCTTTTCCCCTACACTTCCCTTCCTTCCCCATAGTTGAGGTCCCTCCATATGGTATTATTTTCAGATGATATCATGTTGGTTGCATCAAGCCTTGGAATAGATTTGGAACTAATCAAAGGGATTTGGCCTAAACATCCAGTCAGTGAATTAGTCAACATTTATTACACAAGTGTTATGTTCCAGGCACTGTGCTGTTGCACTGGGGATACAAAGAAAAGCAAAAACAATCACTGCTCTTAAAGGAGATTTGGGAGCAGGGGTGTGTGTGGGGGGGCGGGGGATGTTGAGTTTGAGATTTCTATGGAACACACAGTTGAATATGTCCAAAAGGTAGTGATGTGTGACTAGAACTTTAGAGAGACTAGTGCTAGTTATATAGATACTGGAATTATCTCTTGAGATAAGTAAACCTACTGAAAACTGATGTGAGTACCATGTGAGATTGTATAGAGGGGAAAAAAAGAAACAAACAGATGACAAATGCCTATTAGCCAGACCAGGAATTACAGTTGCATGGATAAACTAGAGAGCTTGTCCATCAACTTATAGTGGACAGTACAAATGGATAAAAAGTTGGGTCCCAAATTAAATTTGAAGAGATCAGGCTGTATTATCTTCAGAAAATTGCAAATACCCTTTAATGATCCCAAACTTTTCCCAGAAACAAAGATCTAACTTTTTAATACCAATATTCTATCAGTTATTATATGGCCATGAGACATGCAGCCCATCACCACAATCAACAGGTTCTCAGTTCCTGGGGATGGGGTGTGCAGTAGGACAGAGTTTCATATTCAGTTCCACCCCTCACATACTTTCATATAGAATCTTTGGAAATATGACCACATATCTTGGCCATAATATTCAAAGGAGGTCATTGATTCCTTACTTTCCTCAAAAGGCAGTGAATGAGGGGCTTACCCACTGACAAATTGATTTGCCCTATATTCATGATACTGTGTTGATCTGTACATGTGTAGTTGAAGGCTTCTGCAAACTATAAGGGTGTCTCTTAAGGTACGACCAGCATTTGTCCATTATCCCAGCAGTGACTTCAGGTATTCTGTAAAGATAATCTGGGGAGAAGGGAATAAATGGGGAATTCTTCCTGGACAAGTAGAGTAGCAATGCTCTCCTACTCAACTCCAGTCATGCCCAGGATTTTTAGAGCAACAGAGATAACAAGTAGGCAACAATGCTCCAATTGTATCCTTGCAATGTCAAGAGAAAGTTTGAAATGGCCCCAGCATTCCATTAACAAACTTGTAGGAGGACATGGACAAGAGCCATTTAGGATGGGCAGACACAGAGGAGCTTGCAATCTGCATCATTGAAAGAAGCATGCAAATCTATGCAATCAGAGATCCATTTAAGTATGTTAAAATACAAATTATCCAAAGAAGAGAAGTAGTAAGTTGGGAAAAAATTACCTTGCACCAAATATTTCTAAGAATGTGTTATCAATGACATATATATTTTTCCCAAACTCTTCCTTCTTCCCAACTTCCTCACTACTATCACAACTTACTCACCCCACATATCCAACCTGTTAAGTCTCACCCTTTCTACTTCCACAACATCTCACATACATATCCTTTCTCTTCTCTAACACAACCACAACTCTAGTTCAGATCTTCATTGCCTCTCACCTGGACTACTGAAATAGCCTTTTTGTTGGTCTCCCAGCCTCAAATTTGTTTTTACTCCAAGCCATCCTCCACTCAGCTGTCAATGTGACTTTCCTAAAACATGTCTGACCACATCATCCTCCATTATCAGTGAGCTCGAGTGGCTCCTTACTACATGAAGGATCAAACATAAACTCTTTTTGGTATTTAAAGTTCTTTATAATGTAGCCTTTCCAGTTTTCTTATACTTCATCCCCTGCACATATTCTATAGTCCAACTATATCAGCCTACTTGCAGTTCCTCACACAGCATTCCATCTCTTCTCTCTTTCTCTTTTCACTGACTATACCCCATGCCTGGAATGCTCTACCTCTTCACCTTCACCTCCTTCAAAACTCAGTTTCCTTCAAAATTTAGTTCAAGTCTCACCTTCTGCAAGAGGAAGTTCCTAGTCTCTCCAAGCTGTTAGTGTCTTCCTCTCTCAGATTACTTTCCACTTACTCTATATAAATTTCACATAGCTAATTATTGTTACCTCCCCACATCAGAATGTATGCTCCTCAAGGGCAAGACCTGTTTTTGCCTTTCTTTGTATTCCCAAAACCTAGCATAGTGCCTAGCACATACCAAGAGTTTCATAAACATTTGATATGATTGGCTGACATATAGGGAACTGACACAAATACATCAAGACTAAAGCTGTTCCCCAATGGATAAGTGATAAACCAAGATGAATAAACAGTTTTGAAAAGAAGAAAAACAGATTATTAACAACCAAGAATGCTCTAAATCACTAATAATAAAAGAAATGGAAATCAGAACAATTATGAGGCTTCACTTAACTAGTACAGTCCCTTTTATTTAGACTGCCTTCAGGTATGTAATGTGGAGAGATCTATAGATCACATAGGAAGTTGTTACAAGTAAGGAAATTCTAACATCCAGCTATGGGCAGGTGGAAGTCTCTAGCTTGCTTACATCTAGCAAATTGACAAAGATGTGAAATGATAAGAATATATGCAGTCAGTACTAGAGGGGCTGTAGAAAGAAAAGTACACCAATACAATATTGGTGAAGCAATGAATTGGTCCAATACTTTTACAAATCAATTTAGAACCATGCTAAAAAGTAACCAAAATGTCCCTATTCTTTAACTTTGACCTCTACTATTAGGTATCTAATTCAAAGAGAGAAAATCCCATACACACCAAAATACTTATATCAGCTGTTTTTTTTTTGACAGTCACAAAGAACTAGAAACAGATGCTCATAGACTGGAGGATGATAAAACAAATTTGGCACATGAATATAATACAACATTACTGTACCATAAGAAATAATTAATCTAAAGAATGAAAAGATATATAAACTGATGCAAAGTGAAGTAAGCAGAATCAGGAAAACAACATAGTCAATGACTAGACCAATGTAAATAGAAAGAACAATAACAAAATAAAAATTAAATGCTATGAAATTAAAATGACCAAGGTTAGCTCCAAAGAAAGAAATATGAGAATGCATTTCCCTCCTTTTTTGGGGATTAGGGAAAACTATGGGTATGAAATACTTCATATAACGTTGGAATTGGTAATGGTCAGTTTTGTTGAATTTTCTTCTTTTTTTCATTTTCATTGTAAGACATAGCCCCTGAATGAAGTATACTGGGAAATGAAGGTGATGTAAAAACAAAGAGAATAGTGTAGCATAAAAAACAGAGTATTTCGGAGCCAGGAGTAATAATGATAACCACACAGAAGATACATTACTTTAAGGCTCCTAAAGCACTTTACACATATTATCTCATTTGATGCTCATAACCCTGTGATATAGGTGCTATCATTATCTCCATTTTACAGATAAGGAAACTGAGACAGAGAAAGATTAAGTAACTTGCCCAGGGTCATACAACTAGTAAGTGTCTGAGGCAGGATTCAAACTCAGATCTTATTGACTCCAAGTTCAGAGGTCTATCAAGATGACTCTGCTTTAAGTCTCACCCATATGCATATCCCAACTGTGTGACCCTTGACAAGTTACTTTGACTCTCAGTGCTCTAGGCAACTCTCTAAAGACTAAGTTGTAAAGAAAGTGTTGTATCCGTAGAGGGGGTTTCCTCATTCAGTAGGTCCCAATACTAAAGAAAGCATAGGTCTAGTCAGAAAGACTAGATTACATAGGATCTATGAAAGGAAGAGGTTGAACTAGATGACATCTAAGATCCCTTCTAAGTTCTAAAAATCCATGAACCAGGACTTCCATGGGCAGAACCAAGATAGCAGGGTAAAGAAGCATTCAGCCAAGCTCACTCAAAATTGCCCTCCAAACAACTTTTTTTTTGGCTAGGCAATGGGGTTAAGTGACTTGCCCAGGGTCACACAGCTAGTAAGTGTTATATGTCTGAGGCCAGATTGGAACTCAGGTCCTCCAGAATCCAGGGCCGGTGCTCTATCCACTGTGCCACCTAGCTGTCCCTCCAAACAACTTTAAAATAACACCTCAAATCAAGTTCTGGAGTGGTAGAATCAACAAAAGGTCAGAGTGAGGCATTCTTCTAACCTAAAACAACATTGGAGGTCAGAAAAAGACATCTGTGACAGAGGAGGAGGCTATCCCAGAGCCCATGTGGATGAAACACTAGTGGTGGGACTAAATAAATGGTGGTGACAGAATGGTAAGGAGACCTAACAGAAAGAGGCACTTTACACATATTATCTCATTTGATGCTCATAACCTTAAGAGATAGGTGTTATCATTATCTCCATTTTAGAAAGAGATCACAGGGTACCTCTATGCTAGCACTGAATGAAGGACAGATGCTGCTTGGCAACTCCAATGCCTATATCTATGTCTGGGTCACAGTTCAAGGGCAGAGAGAAGCACTTTCAGTCAAGAGGGAGTGAAAGCCCCAAGGGGCAGTATCATTTCTGGCCCCAAGAGATCAGGGACTGTGAAGAACAGTATCATCTCTGGTCCCAAGGGAGAAAGGGCCCAAAGAAGCAGTAAAGATGACAATCCCAAGAGGTAAGGGGTCTTTCCTAGGTAAGGACAAGAATACAGAGCAAGACAGCAGTGACCATACCTCCTCCCAGATTATAACACCTTGGAAGCACTGAAAACTTCTGAAACACCAGAACTATCTCTGAAAACAGCAGTGCAAAAAGTCTGAAGCTTGAGACAGAGTGCCTCCACACAACTACCAGAAACAGCACCCAACATTAACATAAAGTTCCAAATCAAGAATTAGGGTGAAAACAAAACATGAGCAAACAACAACAAAAAGAACCTAATCACAAAAAACTACTATGGTGAAAGGGAAGATCAAGAAACAAACTCAGAAGAAGACAATGAAGTCAAAACATCTACAAGCAAGGCCTCAGAGAAAAGTATGAATTAGACACAAGGCCAAAAAATTCCTAGAAGAGCTAAAATTTTATTTTCAAAATCAAATAAGAGTAGTAGGAAAAATTTAGGTAAAGAAATGCACGAAAATTATGAAAAGAGAACAGCTTGGTAAAAGAGGCAAAAAAAATACTGAAGAAAATAGCACCTTAAAAAAACAGAATTGGCCAAATAGAAAAAGAGGCACAAAGATTTACTGAAGAAAATAACTCCTTAAAAAAGCAGAAATGGCCAAATGAACAAAAAGGTACTTTTATTTATTTTTATTTAAAATTTTTTGCATTGGCATTTATGAAGGAAATTGGTCTACAATTTTTTTTTCTATGTTTCTGATGCAAATTTTTGAATGAAATGTTAGCAAAAAGATTACAGCAAGATATTACAAGGATCATATACTATGACTAGGTTAAGATTTATACCAGGAATATGCGGCTAGTTCAATATTAGGAAAACTATCAGCATAATTGGACATACAATAACAAAAATCATATGATTAAGATAATAGATGCAGGAAAAGACCTTTGACAAAATACCACACCCTTTCCTATAAAAATACTAGAAAGCATGGGAATTAATTGAACCAGTCTTTTTTTTTTTAATTTTAGTGAGGCAATTGGGGTTAAGTGACTTGCCCAGGGTCACACAGCTAACTGAGTGTTGTGTGTCTGAGGCTGGATTTGAACTCAGTTCCTCCTGACTTCAGTGCCAGTGCTCTATCCACTGCACCACCTAGCTATCCCAAGAATTTACCTTTTTTTGGGGGGGGGTGAGGCAATTGGGGTTAAGTGACTTGGTTAGAGTCACACAAGCTAGTAAGTGCTATATATCTGAGGCCAGATTTGATCTCAGGTCCTCTTGACTCCAGGGCTGGGGCTCTAGCCACTGAGCCACCTAGCTGCCTCTAATTGAACCATTCTTAAAAAAACAAGTAGTATCCATCTAAAACCAAGAGCAAGTATCATCCTTAATGGGGATAAACTTGATGTCTTCCCAATGAGATCAGTTGTGAAGCCAGAATATCCTTTATCACCTCTATTATTCAATGTTGTACTAGAAATGCTAACTATAGCAGTAAGACAAGAAAAAGAAATTTGAACTAATAAAAATTGGCATGAGGAAACAAAACTATTACTGTTTGCAGATGATATGACGGTATAGAACCATTAAAGAACCCTAGAGAACCAACCAAAAAACTAGTCAAAACAAATAACTTCAGCAAAGTTGCAGGATATAAAATAAACCCACAAAAATCATCAACATTTCTATATACTACCAACAAAACCCAACAGGAAGAGATAGAAAGAGAAATTCCATTTAAAGTAACTGCAGACAATATAAAATACTTGAAAATCTACCTGCCAAGACAAACCCAGGGATTATATGAACACAATTACATAACACTTTTCACACAAAAAGTCGGATCTAAACAATTAGAGAAATATTAATTACCTGTGAGTAAGCCAAGCCAATAAAATAAAAATGGCAATTCTACCCAAGTTAATTTATTTATTCAGTGCCATATCAACCAAATTAACAAAGAATTATTCTACAGAGCTGGGAAAAAATAATAACAAAATTCATCTGGAAGAACAAAAGCTCAAGAATATCAAGGGTTTCAATGAAAAAAAATGTTAAGGAAGGCGGCCTAGCAATTCCAGGTTTCAAACTACATTACAAAGTTGTAATCATCAAAACAATCTGGTACTGGCTAAGAAACAGATTTATAGATAGGTGGAATAGATTAGGTACACAATACACAGCAGTAAATTTCCATAGTAATCTAGTGTTTGATAAACCCAGAGATCTAAGCTTTTGGGGGAAAACTCAATATTCAACAAAAATTGCTGGGAAAATGGAAAGCAGTTTGGCAGAAACTAGACACAGACCAACATCTTCCACCATATATGAAGATAATGTCAAAATGGATAAATGATTTAGACATAAAGGGTGCTATCATAAGTAAATTAGGGCAGCATGGAAAAATGTACCTGTCGGATCTATGGGCAAGGGAACAGTTTAGGACCAAAAAAAAAAAAGATAGAGTAGATTATGGGAAGCAAAATAGATAATTTTGATTACATGAAATTAAGAAGCTTTTGCACAAATCAAAATAATGCAGCCAAAATGAGAAGGAAAACAGGAAACTGGGGAGGTGGGGGGACATTTTGCAACAAGTTTCTCTGATAAAGGTCTCGTTTTTAAAATATGTAGAGAACTAAGCAAATTTTATAAAAATAAGAGCCATTCCCCAGTGGATAAATGGTTGCAGGCTATAACCAGGCAGATTTCAGCAGAAGAAACCAAAGTTATCAAGAGCATATTAAATATTTCCATAAATTACTACTGATTAGACAAATGCAAATTAAAACAACTCTGAGATACCATCTCACACCTATCACATCGGCTAACATGACAGAAAAGGAAAATGACAAATGTTGGAGGGGATGTGGAAAAACAGAGACACTAATGCACTATTGGTATAGTTGTGAACTGAGCCACTCATTCTGGAAAACAATTTGGAACTATACTCAAAACTGTCATACCTTTTAACCCACTAATACTACTACTAGGTCTGTATCGCAAGGAGATCAGAGGAAAAAGACTTAAATGTACAAAAACATTTATAGCAGCTCTTTTTGTGGTGGCAAAGAACTGGAAATTGAAAGGAAGCCCATTGATTGGGGAATGGCTAAACAAGCCGAGATTGTGATGGAATACTGTTGTGCTGATCAAGATGGTTTCAAGAAAACCTGGGAAGATGTACATAAACTGAAGCAAAGAGAGATGAGCAGAACCATGAGAACATTGTACACAATAACAGCAATATTGTAAGGATGATCAATGGTGAAAGACTTAGTTACTCTGATCAAGACAATGATCCAAGATAATTCCAAAGGACTGATAATGAAAATGCTATCCACCTCCAGAGAAGGAACTGAACTCTGAATGCAGACTGACACATACATTTTAAATTTTCCTTATTTTTCTTCTTCTTTTTTGTGTTTTCTTTTTTAACATGAGTAACATGGAAATATGTTTGGCATGATCTCATATGTATAATCTAAATCAAAGTGCTTGCCTTCTCAAGATGGGGGAAGTGGTGGGAGGGAAAGAGAGAACTTGGAACTCAAAATTAAAAAAAAAATAATTGTTAAATGTATATACTCTTTGATCCAGCAATAACACTACTAGGTCTATAGCCTTAAGAAATAAAAAAAAAAAAGGAGAGGGGGAGAGAAGAGTTTATTTGTACAAAAATATTTATAGCAGCTCTTTATGATGACTTAGCTATTCTCAGGAATATAATGATCTAAGACAATTCCAAAGGACTCATGATGAAAAATGCTATCTTCTTCCAGAGAAAGAACTGATGGCATCTGAATATAGACCTTCTTTCTTTCTTTCTCTTTCTTTCTCCTGAGGTTTTTCCCCCTACAAAATGACTAATATGGAAATGTTTTACATGATTCTACATGTATAACCTATATCAAATTGCTTACTGTCTCAGGACGGGATTAGGGGAGGGAGGCAGGAATAGAATTTGGAATGCAAAACTTAACAATGAATGTTTAAAATCGTTTTTATGTGTAATTAGAAAAAAAAGGAATATTAAAAATTTTAAAATAAATTAAAACATTAAATAAGTATCCATTGACTGGGAGGGAAAGATTGTTAAAAACTTTTATATGTAATTGGGAAATACTTAATGAAATAAATAAAAATGATTATAAAAATAAATAAAAACTTGTGAACCTATGAAGAAAGAAAAGAAGCCAAAGAATTTTAGGTTTCCCAGAAACCTCATGACTATATATCATGAATACTTTAAGAAAAAAACCATAACATGTCTGACATGGAAAGCATTAAACATCACAAAAAATGAAAATTACTCTTTTAATAATCAAGAAACTGGTTAGAGATGTTAGTCTCTAGCTATGTGCAATTAGAACATTGACTGGTTACAGCAAAGGTCAAAACCCAATACCAAACTAGAAGGATATGAGACAAAAAGATGCTGCATGAAATTACAACAGCAACCCTCCCCCAAAACTATGATGGTATGACAACTTGATGTGTTCCAAAACAAAACAGAAACTATCCATACTGGAAAATAGGCAATGGATAATAGGAAAAGACACTGGCTGTATTATACCTCCCACAGAACTTTTAACAGGTATAAAATAATCATCATAACGAGGAATCTAAAGAGTTCAGAAATCACTGTAGCCAGCAGACCAAAGAGACATAGCAATTAAGGATAACACAAACTTGCTTGTAAAATGTTGTGGAATATGATAAATGATCATGAGCAAGTATCAACTCACACAACAGCAAAAAATGACAAGTGAAAATGAGTGTATAGAAAGCTAGGCACGATACACAGTTAATTCCAAAGAACACAGAAGGTTGAAAGCAGACAGGCAACAAAGCAGTAGAATTTTGCAGAATTCTAAAAAAAAAGTAGAATATGCTCACTAACATTTCTATCAAGTATCTATTTTTTAATGACTGATGATACTACAACTATAACATCTCAATGCTTGATAAAACAGACAGAGAAGTGGCACAGAGGATAGAGCGCTGGGCCTGGAGTCAGGAAGACTTGAGTTCAAACCTGGCTTCAGACTCTTAACAGCTGTGTCATCCTGGATAAGTCATCTGACCTTGTTTGCCTCATTTTCCTCATCTCTAAAATGAGGTAGAGAAGGAAACGCCAAACCACTTTAGCATCTTTGCTAAGACAACCCCAAATAGGGTTATGAAGAGTCAGACATGACTGAAATGACTGAACAGCAACAAAATTTAATGCAACATAAAGAAGTAAAAATGATACCCAAGAAAATGATGAGAATATTATTTGGACCACACCAAGTACACAGAGAAAAATTCTGTAGTGGGGTCATTGCAATTGGAAAACAATGAAAGATGGTTTTTCAAACTCTGTTAGAAGGGAAGATACCAAAAGATAAGAAAAAGTACAAATCATATGATTACAAGAAAAAAGGCAATCAAAGAGCAGCAATTAATGATCCATGTGTAATTTTTCATCTCTATGGGGGCAGCTAGGTGGTAGAGTGGATAGAGCACCTGGCCTAGAGTTAGGAAAACTCATCTTTCTGAGTTCAAATCTGGCCTCAGATATTTACTAGCTATGTGACCCTAAGTAAGTTATTTAACATCGTTTGCCTTAGTTCCTCATCCGTAAAATGAGCTGGAGAAGGAAATGAGAAACCACTCCAGTATCTTTGCCAAGAAAATCCCAAATGGGCTCACAAAGAGTCTGAAAGGATTGAACAACATCACAATGGAGTTCTCACAAGAATACCAGAGCCCATACCCTGGGGGTGTTAATCCACTCAGTTTACTTCCTGCCCTGAGGCTGAGTTGTCCTGATTGGTGAATAAGTAAAAATAAAAATATACAGTCCACATATCCGGCCTCTGACACTTGACACCTACTAGATGTGTGATCCTGAGCAAGTCACTTAACCCTGTATGTATGTATGTATGTATGGTCCAAATATATCTAGCTGGTCCCAGACCAGGCCACAACTTCACATTCCATCCAGCCATCCTTCCTGATGCGATGTAATTACTCTACCCATTTCCCTTTTGATCTCTTATTTAGGGAATAATAATCAAATCAATATTACCATTGCTTCTGGAAAGGACATGTCAATCAATTGCTCTCTGGCTCTACTCTGCATCCCAGTGACTCCCCAAGTGAAAACAACCTTGCTTGACCACAATTCCCTTATATTGTAGTCATGTCCATTATGATTTAAGTTCCCCCAGGATAGGGATTGTTTCACTTTTGTATTTATAACACCAGTCTGATAACACAGTGCCTGATACTTAGCAAGTGTCTAGTCAATGATTTTCATTGATTCATTATAAAATCTTTATGATAGTTTTATAAATTCAGCAGCAATGCTCTTAGCCTCACTTCCATGGCTTAGTCATTTGTGATTACAATATTTCCCATAAATTGGATCTAGAACCACAAAGCTACATGGTGCAGTGGATAGCATTGGGCTACAAATAAGAAAAGACCTGAGTCCAAATTCAGTCTCAGACACTTACTTTATGTGACCCTAGAAAGGTCCTATAGCCTCTCACTGCCTCAGCTTCATCAACTGTAAAGTGAAGATAATATTATCACCTCCCCCCCAGGGTTGTTGTAAGAATCAAATGATTTAATATTTGTAAAGTATTTAGTATAGTGTATGGCACACAATAGGTGCTTCATAAATGCTTGTTCCCTTCCCCTTCCCAAAAAAATCACCTATTTGGACAGCACATGCTACTAAATGGAGAAGATGAACAGCAGAGTTTTATTACTTATGCCTTCAACTAACTTCTAAAATTCCAAAACTAAGGCAGACTCCAAAGGACAATCAAAAGACACAATAGGCACAAGTGGGTTGCAGCATATCATTACCAACAATTCACATTAGAAATTATGTAAAATATATCATTTTGGAACTATATGATAAGAAAAAGAAGCAGGCTAGTCATGTAACAAGGGCAAACATACAGTGCTACACCAGTAACCAAAAAAAGTTAAACGATCTGGAGGAAGGCCTCTAGAGAGATCTTCTATGAAAATTTATGAGAAAACATGAACCATAATTATAGAGGATGAAAAGGTATGAATGAATTACAAACCTCACTATTTGAGGAACTAACAATGTCAATGAGATCACAGATCCACTGTGTTATTAAAGTATAAGTAGTTGGGAATGATCTTTGAAAGCCCAGAACCTGATTGTAGAAACAGTGCCAACAATGAGGAGTCCAATTAAGTATAACAGACACAGACACGCCAAGTGATCCCTCCCCGAGGGCTGAATTAGTTTGAATGAATCAAAAATAAGACAAATCTGACAGGGTGATAGGCCACAGCTCAGTATCATCTTTAAAAGTTAATTCACTAAGTCCAAGACACAAACTCTAAGAGGAATTCAGCGCTTAATAGGGTGAATAGAAGACTCATGGAGCAGGAAAAAAAAAAAAGGGAAGCTATGATAAACCATGTGGAGTTAAAGAGCATTTGAGTAAGTAGAGGCAACTGCTGCAAAGAGGCCAGATCATCAGAAGGGAGGCTGGTTGGAACAATTAATTGGGCATCAGGAATATTGGACAGATGCTTTGTTGCTAAAACCCTTGAAGACTGGACTATAGACTTCAAGAAAGTAATTCTATATCTCTTTTCTACTCAAGGGCTCTCTTACAGAATACTGAACCTTTTCCTTCTAAGTACAGAAAAAGTCTATTTACCTCTATTTGTTTTATACATTTATTTTGTCTTTATAAACAGTATTAACCCCAGGCCTTTGCTAATCTGAATGAATCTACTGGAAATGAAGTTGAGAGAAGGTAACTCATCTCTAGAGAAAAGATACAGATTAAAACAAGGTGTTTTTTGGCAAAAGTGCTTTCTTTGCCTTGGGGCTTGAGGAGTGGGGAAAAAAAGATAAAGAAAATTACAGATCTTTTTAGATCCATCTGGGTGATATGTAGGTAGTATATGGGGCAAATAGGAGTAGTTGAAAAACCCTGATCTCCACATACTCCACCACTGCTACACAAGTATAAAAAAATTAAGCAAATTACTTAGTATAGTCACACCAGAAAGTGTAGGTAATCTGATTAATAAATAAAAGATGAATGTTTCTATTCACTTACTATTCATACCACCAATTCACAGTGCCCTAAATTAAAATAAAATTTTATAGTAGATATAATTATTTTTTAAAGCAAAAGAAAAATATATTTTTTCCATGAAAGTTACAAAAATGTTCTTGTTTTTCAAGATGACAGAAGAATTATTTTTCCTTTTTAAGACTACAGTTATTCCTTCCACATCACAACTTTCCCCATCTGGGTTTCTATATATCACGGGTTGGCATAAGAAATTAAATGGGAATTCTTTGGGAGTTTTGCAGAAGCCACAGACAACACACAAAGGCCAGCAGATGACACAGAAAAACTTTAGAAACTCAGAAATGCATAAATTAAGTGTATAGTATTGTATAATATCAACACATTTTATTTTTAATACCATAATAATTCAGACATCTTCTCTGGTGTGAAGAGAAGGCCAAAAAATTTTACATGGATTTTCCAGACCATGGGAGCACCATGCCCATAACCCCCATGATGTGGAAGGGATAAGTGTATTTTTTTATTTCATCCTCCAGAGTCCTAGAATTTCTTAAAAGGAAGAATTAAGTGGTATGTTTTCATGAAGAAAGTTATTTTCAAAAAGGCCTACAAGTCTAAAACTAGAGCTATGTATGAGTGGCTACAATCAGCTAATTTTAACAGATAAATTTTGATACAAATAACCAATTCATAATCAGAACTAATGCAAAAAAATAGAAACCACATGTAAAATGTGACTATTCTCATAATTCTAAACTGATACTTCCAGTCCTGGAATCTAAAACCTACTTTTTTTTTTCTACAGCTGCAACTAATTACAGATCAAGTATAGCCAAAAAAATCACACTTTGGACACTTAATTTGCTCTGGAAATTTTCCTAAGAAATTGTTTACATTTTGCATTTTTAAAAAAGCACACAATACTCCTAATCTGCTTCAACTGTTTCTATGAACTGGGTTTCTCCAATGACCTGTACTCTTAAAAGGATTTGCCTCCAAAAAATTGATTGACTCAACATTTAAGGAGGAAAAAAGCTATTCCAAAACATCATGATTAAGTATTTTCTACCAAATATTTTTTTTGAAGGCAATTGGAGTTAAGTGACTTTCCCAGGGTCACACAGCTAGTAAGTGTCAAGTGTTTGGTCTGAGGCCACATTTGAACTCAGGTCCTCCTGACTTCAGGGCCAGTGCTCTATCCACTGAGCCATCTAGCTGCCCCCATACTACCAAATATTTTAAGTATGCATTCTGATCTTGAAACCAATGTAATCAAATTCAGTATTACATAATAAAATTAATTTTGCATACTTAACTCTCATGTACAATTAACATTTACTAAACACTTACTTGTACAGGAAATTATGGAGACACTGAGGTAGAAAAATGAAGATAAAAAACCTAATCCTTATCCCCAAGGAGCTTACACTATTATCACACATAATAAACACAAATAAGTATTGTACATGGTATGATGTGACACAGAAGAGCAATCTAAAGTCTTCTAGGAAAATCTGAGGAAGAGAACATTGCCATGTGAGGGGACCCAGAAGTATCACCTGAGCTGAGCCTTGAAAGAAAAGGATTTCAATAAGTAGAGTAGAATCAACAAGCATTTATTAATCACTTACTATGTGCCAGGAACTGTCTAAGCACAGTAAGTGACAGATGTAGAGATAAGGAGGAAAGAGTGTTCCAAGCACAGTGAAAGGGGCTATACATATTTGTGAAGAGTTGGGAGAAGTCAGATGAGGTTGGGGAACAATGAAAGGTGCAGTCTGGCTAAAATAGCCTGCAAACAGAAGTAATTTAAAATAAAGTAGGTTGGAGATCGATTATAAGTGCCTGGAAAAGAAGTTTATATTTCATCCTATTCTAGGGAGCAACTCAATGTGTTTGAGCTGCAGAATGACATGATCAGATCTGTACAATAGTAAGATTATTTTGGCAGTTGTGTGGAAGATGGATGATAGAGAAGTGTCATAGGGAAGACTAGTTCTGAGGCTATTGCAAACATCAAAGAAAGAGATGAGGAGGGCTAGAAATAGGGTGATGGCAATGTGCAGAGAGCGGAGGACAGATGGGAATGATAGAATGGAGCAATTATATATAGGATTCCACAACCAAGTGGATATGAGAGAAGAAAAAGAAAGAAGAGTCAAAGATGACTAAGAGATTTTGACTTTGGTTAACTGGGAGAATGATATTGTCACCAACAGTATTAGAGAGGTTGTTAAGAGAGGCAGGTTAGAAAAATGAGAACAGTTTTGGATATACTCAGTTTGAAGCACTGATAGGACATTAAAAGTATCAATATTAGAAGTGCAGTTGGGAGATGCAAGGCTGGAATTCAATTGCTAACTTTTATATAGAGGTTAATCCTCACAATCACCCTGGGAGGCAAGTGCTCTTTTTATTCTCATTTAACAGATGAAGAAATTGAGATGAACAGAACTTAAGTGACTTGCCCAGGATCACACAGTTTTAAGAAAGTATCTGAGGCCACATTTGAACTCAGGTCTTCCTGAATCCAAGGCCGGAACTATATCCACTGAGCAACTTAGCTGTCTTGACACTTTAGGCTTGATATACAGATTTGGGAGGGGGGGTGTGTGTGTGTGTGTACATTCCCGTTACTGAATCTTGGGGAATATTCAAGTCTCTCATTCAGATTTTGAAAAAATAAGGAGAGAGATGAATCAGGAAAGGAGAGAATGAGGATTATTCAAACAGTTAGAAGAGCAAGGAGAAAACAGCATAATAAAACCTAAGAAGAATTCTTCAAGTATCAATTCAGGGGCTACTTACTCCATGAAGGCTTCCTAGTCACTAATACTCTCTCCTTTCTCAAATTTCCTAGTCCTATAGTTATTTCTGTATATGTTGGTTTGTCCATCCTCCTCAACATTAGAATAGGACGTCCTTTGAACAGAGAGTATTTTTTTTTCTTTGTATACCGAGTAGGCACTCGAGTAGGCACAGTGGTTTGCACATAGTAAGCCCCTTAGCAAATGTTTATTGAATTGATGTTACTCCTCTAATTTAAAAAAAAAAACTTTCAATGACTCCCTGTTGCCTAACAAATATAAGTCAAATTATTCAGGCTTAGCATTCAAGGTCTTCCACAATCTTGCACCACTGTATCTTTCCAACTTCATCTTCCACCACTGCTTTCCACATGCACTATTGTTCCATTTAAAGAGGCTTACCTGATGCCCCCTGTACTTATCCCATACTATCCTGCCTTTCTGTCTTATGTCATGCTATTCCCTATGACTAGAATAGAAATCCCTGAATAGAAATCCCATCAAAATTCTTATCCTTTAAGCCCCAGATAATATATCATCACCATGAAGCCTTTCCATATTCCCCCAATATATAACATCTCTTTTGCCTCTAAGGCTTTCCATAGCAGTCATACATCATAGGATCAAAGATTTAGCAATGAAAGGGACACTGAAAATGATCTAGCTCTACTCTCTCAATTTACAGCAGCAGAAAGTGAGGCCCAGAGCTGTTAAGTGACTTGCCCAAGATCACAAAGATATTAAGTGACAGTGCTAGGATTTGAACCCAGTAGTCTTTTCACTGTACCCACTATTCTAAATTTATCTTAGTTGAGCATGTGTCATATTCCCTCCCCGACTAGACTGCAAATTCTATAAGGATTTATTTAATTTTTTTTATTTTATCTATAGGCCTCTGCAAATAATAAAGTCCTAATAAATGTTTGTTGCTGGTGAACTACCCAAGATCACAAATCATAGTGTAATAGGATTTGAATCTAAAGAGTTTCTCATTTGAAATTCTGTATTCAAATAAAGCCATCAGTTCAGTAATAGATTTAATAAGTTCTCCTTTTTAAAATATCATATAAATGAATTTCAATAATTAACAGATTGGCTCTTGCAGTTAGGGAAGTTATTAAGTTCAAGTTTTCCACAATAACTACTTAGCAAACATTAACCAAAATAAATACCCATAGAATAATTAAACTTCCTCTTGCAAATACAAGGATTGCATTATAGCAAATAAAGCACCAACCTCTCCAGATGAATATGAAAACACATAGCTTTGTTGCATGAAATAATAAAAAGTGAAATAAGTAGAACCAAGAGAAGGTTGTATACAGTAATAGCACTACTGGTCAAAGAATGACTCAATTATTGTGAGTATTATAAATATTCAAATGAACTACGAAGGACCTATGAAGAAAGATGCTATCCACCTCCAGAGAAATTACTGATAAATAGAAGTATGTGTAGTATGGTTTTACATACTACAAACATACATACACACATATCTGTGTGTAATAGAGGCCTTTTCTAGTGCAGGGTGGGGAGGGAGGGAGAAAAGAATATAAAAAATGCACAGCAGAGAACAAAAGAAAACTCAGAAGGAAGCACAGAAAAGAAGGGTAGCTTTGAAAATGATGTATGGTATTTATTGCATAGTTTTTTCAAAAAAGTATACAGTGTGAAATGGAGATTTATGGTTTCATATTGAATCCTCTTTTTGTGTTGTGCTGTATACTTGGAAATTTTTTGTTGTTTTGTATTTAGGTTTAAAATAAATAAAAAAAAGAAAATGCATAGCTGTATTGCTTTAGCATTTTTAAAAGGATATTATAGAAATTATATAAGCATAAAGGTAGTCATTTTTCAATAGAAGTTACATTTTTAAAAGAAACTCTTATTTTTTTTTTGTTATGGACTTTACTATGAATCTCAAATGATTCAGTCCATAATGAATTAATAGATGAATGTTTCATTATTGTTTTAACATTAAATAATTCCTTTGGGCTCAATAGAAAAATCAGGAGTGAACAGAAATATATTAGGGAAAGGGGTTTCATAGTTTAGGAAACAATCCTAGAATTGAGCTAACTGCTTACTGTCACACAATACAATCCAAATACCATAAAACTAAATATTAAACAATTTTAAGTTTTCAGAACCAGCTGAGGGCAAATCAAATTTAGTTATCCTATTAGACCAATTTTCAGAATTTAAATATTTATATTTATAATGTATTGAACAGATAATATATTTATTATTTATATTTTATATATTATTTATTGATTCCCATATATTCTCAAGAGAAATATACAATAACAAACAGTCATAATAAAACTAAAAGAAGATTATTTTAAAGGGTAGAAATTCTTACATACAAAATACATATAACCATATATACAAGAATGCTACTTTTAGAAGCAAAATAAAAAGTTTACTATTTTCAAGTACTTTGTTAACTAATTCCTCCCAAAATAACTATCCTCATTTACATTGACAAAATTTGTATCATTTAGTCCTTCCTGGTCCTACCGAATTACATCTTCTTTTAGATTGGCCAATCTTTTACTGTTTTAAATACTACTGAAGATGTATCTATTTTGAAAATTACAGTTTAATGAACTTCCCAACTAATTTTTAAGTAGAAACATGCTCTAAATATGTTATGAGTTTCTTAAGCATGAATTCCTGTGGCCTCAAGCCCACAGGTTCCCTACCCCTGTAATATTCATAAAATATGTAAAAATTAGCTATATGTGAATATAAACGCATATGTATACTTATCGGTAATATACATACTAAGGATCTGTAATTTCACCATCATGAGAAGCTCTATGATGTAGCAAAGAGGTTCTTAACCTGGGGTGTACTAATTTTTTAAAAAAGATTTTGATAATTGTATTTCAATACAACGGCTTTCTTTTGAAAGTCTATGCATTTTAAAAACGTTTTTCTAAGAAAGCATCTGTAGGCTTCAACAGATCACTAAAGATGTTCATGACAAAAAAAAAAAAAAGACTAAGAATTCCCAATACAGGAACCCCTTTTGCAAATATAGCTAGACTGAAACCTTGGCAATGATTTAGTAGATAAATACTAGGAAGTTGCCTAAGGTACAAAAGTTAAGTATTTTGCCCAGGGTCACACAACTAAAGTCAAAAGCTCTATTCCAACTGAGGTCTTCTTTATTCCTACATCTTCCCATTACACCATGCTTTTTCCAACATAAAACTTATGAGAGTAATGAAGTAGGTCTGTCATACATCCATATGTGCATAATTTAATATCTACATTTAACTAATGGTTAAAAGAAAAAGCAATAATTCACATACCTAAAGGGACAATCATACAGCTAGTTCTAAGGTTATCACTCCATGGCTAAATTGGAATATCTACTGAGATTATCTGTAGTTAGAGGGAAGAATTCCACATCTCTGCCTAAACAATTAGCTCATTGCTCTTGGGAGTCTAGAGAGGTGCAGCAGGGACAGATAATTGTTTTCTGGTGCCTATGCTAAATGAACATCAGTCGGTAGATTCTATGGTGATTTATTTCACAATCCCATTGAGAATATGGTAAAGAAACAGGTGGCTAATCCCACCAGATAACTATCTTAAAACACACAAAAGGAAAAAACCAAGATGAGTTTTGCCCACAATTTCCTGGTACAAAAATATTTTTCTCCTTTTATGACTATCAGAAAAGTACTTGTAACAATATTTTTAAATAAATAAGTTCAATGTAAGTAGTCTTCCATTTAAAGTACCTAGAGAGAAAGTCAAAAGGTCACAAATAGCTAATACAAACATTTATATGCCTTTTTCATTTGTAGAGCAACTATAATTTTTTAAAAAAAAATTTTACTCTAGTTCAACAAACTTACCTCTAAATATGAACTGTCATTTTAGATTTGGTTTGGGGAAAAATGGAATTATGAAATAAAAATACAAGATTAATATTTACCTTAATATAGATTTCGGCAAGAAAATAGCAAATAGTATATGATAAAAAATTATGTCATTCCTATTTAGATGTTATCATTCTCCAAATGAAAAAAATGATGAAAAATACTGGTTCAAGTTTATAGCAAAATTAGGACCAAAAATTGTTTTTGACTCCAAGATTAGAAACTCTTTAAGTTCAAAGTACTATATCTTCTACTTCCTTTTTAACTGTGTAATGTAAGATACTACATCTATCTAATGGGGCACAATCTGAGAAGTTTTGCAATCTAACCAATAGATATTATGAAGTTTCAAAAAACCTAAAACCAAACTGATAGTTATCATCAAAAATTAATACATATGACATATCAGTGGAATTCAAACTTACTGAATATATTAAAGAAGATAAATAGGTTAATTTTTAGGGATGTACTGGCCAATTGGCATCATACTAATATTTGAAGAGAATCACTTTCAGCTGCTCCCCCCCATGAGTATAATCACCAAACACTCCTCAGAAGGAGCACATGTTCATCTGTCCCTTAAAAATATTAGCCCACAAATTCTACCTTATAAGTATATACCAGAAAGTAAGGGGTTGGTGTTAGCACTGATGGCAAAGTTGAGCCACCAAAGTAGGAAAACAGTGCAACTATTCCAAGAGTAAAGCATACAACAGGCAGTTAGTGTACTTAAGGGGAAAAGACAATGCAACCATTGCTGATGTATGTGAGACTGGCCTCATAATTCTGTGGACAGATGCACAGCACTACAATATGTGTTCCCTTTCAGTGTTTTATGCCTGTGGCCAATTTGACCCTTTGCCAGAGGCCCAGCGCAGTCATATTTAGAGCAATCTGTGATGACTCTATGCCTTCAGGTTCAACAGCAGTTGTATACCTGTTAGAATCCTCTAACACTACTCCTGCAGTTAGGGTGTGCCCAGTAGGGAACAGAAGTGTGACAACGAGAACCTGGCACACCGCATTTTTTACAGATTGCCAATGCTTGCCAAAGATGGTATCTGAAGCAAGTTTAGAATAGTACTAAGGAAAAAGGAAAAGTGTGATCTTTGGGGGAGGGAGGTAAGGAGGGAGGGAGAGAGGAAGCAAAGAAGGAAGGTAAAAATATATAGTAAGATAGAATCTTAAGTAGCCTAGTACTGTAACACATTTCTGACCTTAAAAGTCAACTACTTTGTTCTAACATCTAATACAGTGTAGCACTGAAATAACTTTTTTATCAAAGAGTGTGAAATCACTGGTTCTTGCTGAGGGAAAATGGCAGTAAAATTCATTTTTAAGTGTTTAGGATGAACATTGATATATCCTCTTCTCCTCAACAAAACGAGTAAGTTGATCTTTTCCTGCTTTGGTCTGAATAAATTATATGTATATGATAAAACAAGGGATGGGGACTGGACCTATAATTTCATTGGTTTAAGGAACTTCCAGATGAAGAAACTCTCTCTTTGAATGAAGGTCAACACCTTTTCCAAAGTATAGTGTTAGATTGTTGCTTAGAGCAGTGGCATCGAAATCAAATAGAAATGGACAAAATTAAGCCATACATAAAGATTATTGCAGGCCATACACTGACATTTTAAAATGAAATATTATCTGTTTTAGTGTATGTTTATTTATTTTGTTAAATATTTCCCAATTGCATTCTAATATGGTTCTGCAATCAGAAGAGCTGTGGACTGCATGTGGCTCCCGGTTGGCATTTTTGATGCCACTGGCTTAGAGCACTGAAAAGTTGAGTGACTTGTCAGGGTTTACACTGTCAGTATGTATCAGAGACAGAATCTGAACCCAGAATATTCTGGCTTTAAGTTGGATCCACTATGCCATGATATCTTCTGCATGACAAAAGTATAAATTGAAAATAAAATTCTCCATAGTCTCATATACATACTACAAATATGAGGAAAGAAGATGAAGAAATAATAATAAATGACATCTAACAATTAGATGGTGCTTTAAAATTTTTAAAACATTTCATGTACATTACATCACTTAAATTTTACAATAGCTCTGTGGGCTAGAAACATTATCCATATTTTACAGATAAGGAAACTGAAGTTCAGAGGGACAAATAACTGTCCATGGCCACACAGCTATTAAGTGCCAAAAACAGTTTATTAACCCAGGTCTTCCTGATGTCAAGTTTAATACTCAGTTAAAAAAAAAAGTTAGTGTCCCTAAAGAAAACCTAAGATATTAACAATTAAATTATGTCTATTTTTAAGTTACATATGTAATCATCTTCTTTAGCTTCAAATAGTACATCAACAATCAGAAAATTCAAGTACCCAAGAAAAAGACTATATATTGAGGCACTAGAAACAATCTTCAAAATCTGTGAAAATTGACTAATTATTAATCTTTCAGACAGGATGAGACTAACCTTCTTGTAACTAAAACAAGATCTTTATTGGAAAAAAAAACAGGCATTATTTCACAGACTGGAGACAAATCATGAAAGATAAATAAGATAGTAAAATCATAGGATCATATGATTTAGAACAGAGAAATTCTCTAGTTAAATCTTTTGATTTTATTGATGAGGGAAGTGAGATGCAGGGGTGCTAAGTTACTTCTCCAAAGTCACAAAAATAGTACGTAGTAGAGATGAAATACAAATCTAGAACTTTTAACTCTAAATCCAGGCCTCTCTCCACTGTACCACACTACTTTGGACATAATTACAATATAATAATTATGTTAACAAAAAATTATTTAGGAAAAGAAATAATTTCTGTATTTTTTCTAAGTTATCCTGTTCTTTAGTAATTTAATCAAAGTTAATGTATTTTCCTGCAATCAAAACATAATAAATCTGCATGTTTAGTTTTCAGGTAAAAAAACAAACCTCCCCTTTGATAAAAGTTAAATTATTTCACAGTACTTTAAAAACATGATATTAGGTAACCTGTTTATCAGTTTGTTCAGTGTACACTAATAGTTCCACCTGGCTGCTGGTAAAATCCTAATTTATACCAAGTAAATGAATGATCCTATTTGCCTGTAAACACTCCCAAGAAGGTTATCATTTGGAGTACTAAATTGGAGTTAAAAAACTTGAGTTTAAATCCTACCAGCTCTGCTACTTACTATACAGATGACCCTGGGCAAGTCATTAAACCTTTCAAGGCCTCAGTTTACTCATCTGTGAAATAAGTGAATGATTCGACCTAGATAATCTCTAAGGTCCATTCGAGATCTAAGACAGAATATTTTCTCTTGAGTTCAAGAACCATTGTTTCTGATACCACTGTGGTAAGGAAAAAGAAAACACAGAGCTGGAAGAGATAAAAATAAAAAAAACACTATGACCCACATGAAGAATTCCCCTGTATGTCACTCAAAGGCTAAATATAACAATCTCTGAGATTACCTATGGCTTCTTCCACAAAGGAACCAGGCTGGGGATTTCATTTCCTCTTTTTAAAAATAGAAGAAAAGAGAAGTTGTGGTTTAAATGTCTTATCTGTACCACAGAAGAGCTCATCTATATTGATTTTCTAAAAATTAAAAAATCAATATATTTTTCATTAAAAAACTCCAAACAAAAACTTTTAAAAATTCAATATGTAAAATAAATGTATAATTAATAAATAAAATGAATGTGTAATTGCCTACCAAACTAAGACAAAAAAAAACTTTAGTAAACAATGGCTGCATCCTTTAAAAATGCATGCAGTGCCCAGTTTTAATCATAATATTTACCCAATGGGTACACTGTAGATTATTATTGCTTAACTAACCTTGTAAAAAGACATTGCCCTGTCAAGTGTTGGGGCAAAAGTTAAAACAGAAATGAACTTTCCTTCATGGCTAAAGCTTCCAAAGTCCATTTCAGTACTTTTCTCTTTTTATTGCATATTACTTTAACAGATACTATAAATTACGAAACTGAAGTGAAACTTTCAGATTCTTATGGAAAGCAAAATTTCTAAGCTTTTAAAAAATAGTAGTAGTAGTGCTGGTAATTCTGGGGAATATGTAGTTTGTCTCAAAAAGTTTATCATCATTGACCTATATCTAAAATCATCTCAAAAAAGAAAAAAAACATAGACCCAACTACTTTACCCAATAACCAAAAACAACTATTTTCAGTTTTCTCTAAAGATGGACTCTGATACTTAGTTCTATTTCTGACAAAAACAAAAAAAAAACAAAAAAAAACACAACAAACTGACAAGATATTCTGACAGGCCTGGCGTTTGTTAAGATAGTACTTTAACTCCCACATTCTGTACAATTCTCCCCATTCTGTCTTTATTCTTTTACATCTTAATAATATTCAAGGAGCAAGAATTGAACAGTTTACAAAAATAAACTAATTTTGAAAGTTCATAAATATGTAGAGTACATTTTGGTTCATAAAAGTTATAGTTTTGTCAATAGTATCCTGGCTAATGTACTTTAGAACTCACACAAGTAAGCCTTTTTTCCATGTTCACATGATAACTATCCTCTTTTATACTCTAAAGACTAAAGTCCAAAGTATATTTTTTTGCAACTTCTAGAAATTGTAATGAAAATGAGCCAACTTCAAAGATTAATCCCTCCCTTATAGCAGCCCTTGAAACATACGCATAGACTATAAAAAACAAATTGAAGCAGTAAAGTATTTTAAAATAAATAACACTAGAGGATGTTTTACTTGTTGACCGATAATAACATCGGTAAAATTTTCATAAATGTGTCAAGAATTAAGTATTTTAGAATCATTTTGTGACAAGTGTAGGTAACTTATTAACAATATATGCGCACAGTAAACTCATAAATGTATGTATTTATGACTCATTCCAAGTCATTCATAAAATAGAAAAGGATCAACCAACTCAGGTAGACTAATCTTTCTGATTTTAAAACTAAAGATCCAAACAACTGGAAATTATCTCATATATACTATTTAAAGTGGGGGGAGTAATGGCTCCTAATGTGTTTGATTTATATGTGAATTCATTTAATAAATTCTAGAATTTCAACAAATGATTCTGTCATGACAATGTAGTATTATTTTTAACCTTTGAAATTTAATGAAATATGCTGATTTTACAATGAATTGTTATATTCATAATAAGTACAGACCTTAAAATAACTAAAACGTTGAATCACATTTGAAATCACCCCAAAGCAGTACACATGGATACTGTTAAATGCAATATTCTTTCATAGTTCATTACAGTGTATGCACAGTACTATGGGTGGTGTTTTTTGGGGGGTGGAGGGAAAGGTTATAATTTGTTTTTTGTTTGTTTAGCTCTTTACAAGCAATAATAGAAGTCTCAAGTTCACGACTTGGGATCATAGGATTCAGAGGTAGAGAGGAACTAATATAAAACTTAAATTAGTCTGTAGTTGCCGTGTAGTTAACAAAGCTTCAATGTGAGGTTTGATTACTAACTTATACTACCTACTTATAACACCTACTTTCTCACCTTTATGAGTCAAATAATCAGTCACATCAAAAATGCAAAGACAAATCTACTATTTTAAACTCAAAAGGGCGTTTTCTATTTTAAAGAATTTAGCAAGTTTAATGACAGTTTCGGAAGCACCTTAAACAGGCAATTGGATACATTATGATTTTTGACATGCATCATAACTTCAAATATAAAATTAAATGTATTTAGAAGAGTATTAGATGGTCAATTTAATCATCTGGTATATTAGGTTGTTAAAAATACGCACCTCAATTATAAAATCCTGGGTCTTAAATACACTAATGTAATTGATTTAAATATTAAAAATTGTACACAGAAATATACAAATAATAATTCATATGTACATAGTACTTTTAGATCTACACTTCACTTTGCTCACAGTAACTCTAGAAGGTAGTCAATGGAAGCATTATAATTCTTGTTTTACATATGAAGAAACTGAGGTTCATTTGCATATCCATCCTCCAGGTGAGATGTCAGAATCATGACACAAACCCAGTTCTGACTCCAAGTGCAGAACTTTTCTCATTCCACAACATTGCCTCCCTACAAAAGACATTTATGAAAGAATCCCAGAATCATAGATTTAGTTCGAAGGGACTTTGGTGATCACTTAATCCAACCAACTCCTTCATCTTACAGATGAGAAAACTGAGGCCTGTGTGTGGATGCTTTAAGACTATTTTAAAACAGAATAGCATACAACACATGTAGTTATAAATTCTAAGATGAAACTATCACAGTAGTAACCCATCAATAAAGGACATTAAAGTGTTTATCAGGGCTACAAAAATACTTGTGATTTAAGCCACAAAAGACAAACAGAATACCTTTGTTGAATTTCTTCTATTTCACCAGTAGAAACACCATCATTTGTATTTATATAGAAATTCAATGTAGTCATACTTGGTAGGCTACTGAGTGATTCCAGAAGCTGCCAAAACTAACTCTGTCACCATATACTACACACATGCTCACCTCACAAAGTCACACAACCACTGCTAAAATATCTCCTTTTTGCTTTTTTTAAACCAGCATTTTTGCATGCGTTTATAAAACTATTTTGTTAATCTCCAATATTTATAAATGCATCAAAACTACTAATGCATATAAACAAAACACTAATATAATCCTAAATTCTAAACTATGTCTATTTAAATACAGCACTTTATTATTCTTATACATCTTAAAATTCTATGCTTAAGTCTAATTATTTTACAAGGAGAGATAAATTATGCCTGGGCTTAAAGAAAGAATAGGTAGTCTAATGAGTCAGCAGATTACTCCTTATCCTGACAATGACACTGGTTTTCTGTATTACTTGGGTAAGTCATTTAACCTTCAACTGTAAAAACCTCTCTGCTTTATTTATAAAATGGTAGGAGTCATCCTCTGTTCCTAATATATTTTGTGATAACAGAATGATAAATATGAAAACATTTTGTATTCTTGGGAGAAAGGTAACGTATAGATTACACTACTATAATCCCACTCTTTTTCGGCAAGATGAATAATAAAATCAGATAATACCCTACACATTTTCCTTCATTCCACATGTTATGCTCAGTTTGAATTTCCATTATAGTCAAAGAAAACTAGATAAACTCCTATAAGTACATAAGGAACACCTCATTTTAATCCTTACAAATGTTTTGAATATTCTTGGTCCTAATTTTATAAAGGAAATGCTGTCTCTTAAGTGAAAGCATTAACTCTCCTTACAAATACAAGTTAAAATGTATTATACTAGACTTCTGAGAAAATTATGAATTCAAATCTTTTTCCAAAGATCAGGACAACTTCCAGTAAATTCATATTTTTTTAAAATGCTATTTAACTACAAAGTTCATCAAACTTTTTGGTAAAACCACTCTATGCTAAGAAAGTAGTAATAGATTCTTAAATATGTTCCAAACGTCCCCAAAAAAAGACATCCTAAACATTATTATAACAAAATATAATCACAATTAAATGAGATCCAATGATCATCAAGGAATTGAGGAAGAAACAACACAAGCAAAAGCTTTTGAAAAATGACAATTATATAAAATCACATTAGATTTTAATGTTTATCTCAATACTTCTTTCAAATATTTTCAGAATATCAAGACACTGCATAATAGACACCAAGTGCAAACAGGAAGGACTTTCCCTAGTGTTTTGAAAGATGAAGATTTTATGCAAAAAAATTTTTTCTCACCCAAGTTAAACAAATAATAGAGATGGAAAAGGCAAGTCACAGAATGCAACCATGATAATATAGGATCTAAAGATCCTATAAATAGATTAACTGACAATAAGAACTGATTTTCAGGTTTAATGCTCTCTTCAACTTAATTATCAAAAGATTCAACTGAAATTTGTCAACACAAGTATGAAAATATTCAACCAAATAACTTAAGCTGCAAAATGAAAAATATTTAACAAGGCCTCCCATACCTTATAAACTCAAAGGTTTTACATAAAAATGATATTGAAACAAAGTTTTCTTATTTAAAAACTGTACTGTTTTCTACATTGAAATCTACCAGAAAACAATGTTGACAACTTGAGGAATCAAGTGACATAGAGGAGGTAAATTATTATCAGCTATGTTGTGAAAGAAACTACAACAAAAACTTATGCTCAAGTTTGTTACACAAAACCTTGATATGACCAAGGTTATCATTAGGCTAAATGTTTTGAGAGTTAACTATCCTCCAACTAAATTATATTTAACTTGAAAACATTTTTACAAAACCATTGATGGTTTTGCTTTTGTTTCAGGAAGGAAGGAAGGGAGGAAGGAAGGAAGGGAGGAAGGAAGGAAGGAAGGAAGGAAGGAAGGGAAAGAAAGAAAGAAAGAAGAATGAGATGCAGGAAAAAAAGATGGCTAATTCTTTAATGTAGGCTGGTAAATTTAATTCTATCTGGCTACTCAATCTCATAAACATTTTTGTACATCCTGTAAAAGTACAAAATATATAACTGTTACTAAATATATCATAGGACTAAGGAATAAAGGCACTTACTCAGCATTAAATCCATTGACGTGCAAGATCCTCATCTGTTTTACAATTGTGCTTTTACCAGATTCACCAGCACCTAGAAAATGAAAGTAAATCAGTTTATGCAGGAAGCTCGAAAAGACACTCAGGACACATAGGACTGTTTTTTCCATACACATGATTAAAAAATAATAATGGAGACACTAACAGTAATCCTCCTTGAAACTCCAGTTGCAATGGAAATTAAAACAAAGGCATAGTTGAAGTAATTATTAGCTCTGGGTCCTCTTCAAGTATCTCACCATCAATTTGTCATAGAATGAAAAAAAAAGGATTTTTTTTTTTAACTGGGATAGAGAAGTGGCATAGAAAAAGAATAGGATGGCTTTGTCATTTAGGAGAAACTCAAAGTTAATTTCTGAAACTGCTCCCTTAGTACATCATCATCAAATAGAAATGTATGTGTGTATGATACATATGAATTTATATAAAAACTCACATACACATATATAGGAAAAGATATATAACAGTTAAAATATCTAGGAGTTGCTCCTCCAAAACAAAGTCTAATAACTTCAGTTCTCTCCACAAACAGTTCAGATCCTACATTTTAATCATTAGTACCTCAGAAGACAGTCTCCCACTTTACTTATTTCTCTACTTCTGGGCTACAATAGGAATTTACCTCTAACATGTCAACATCCATCCACTTACCCACTCTTCCACCAGCTACCCAATAAATAAAACAACTACGGCTTATTGTCTAGATCTTTCTGGACAAGACATCAATGTTCCAGTTAAAAGTCAAAGATTTTCTTTCTTATTTCCTTCATTCATTGTCTTCCTGCCCAAAGTTCCCTTCCTAGTACCAAACTGAATACTTCTTCACAAGAATTACATTAATGTTAGGTTGGAGCAGCCATGGGGGGTGGGAGACATATTCTGTACTTTAATCATAAGAAGGAAAAGTGTTCCTGGAAACCACTGGATTTCAAAGATTCTAGACCCTGAAGATGCCTCCATTTTGAAAATCTCTTTCAATTTATAAAGAGCAATTCTGTTGAAGAATTATTCTCTACTAACCTAGATGAGTTGTTTTATTTTATTTTTGCTTTTTGTAGTGTACACATGCCAACCAAAGAGTTCCTTCATTGACAGTTTTTTGCCCTCCCACAGAAACCTGTTCAACCTTTAACTACCCTGACCCCAAGGCCTCTTGCTCTTCTTTCCTTTTTACCAACCCACTAATCAATATTTGTAAGAGTTAAAAATAGTCTCTATGAAAAAAATTTTCCAAGCAGATAATGTACCTTAGGGACATCTTGCCAACATGTCAAAATATAAAAAATATTGATGAAACTGCACCAGAAAGGAGAAACTACTAGGAATGTGTATGATCATAACTTAGGAACATTAACATAAATACATCATATGGATTATTTAAGAATAATTTGGAGAATACTATTTATTCATTTTGAACCATATACCATGTCAAATCACAATATAGTTATGGAATAGAACACCTTCAAAATATTCACCTATGGGACAACTTACTGCCCATAGTGATACAAGATGTTTTTAGATTCCGAGACAAATTAAGTGAGCAGCTTGGGCTCTTGTAATCAAGATTCCACATACAAAGTATCTCTATCCTTAAACAAATCACTCTTTACTTAACTTTCATAGGTGAGTGGCAGATTGTAGCACTTTTAAGGTTTATTCTTTGAATATATGCTGCTAATATACATATTAACACATATGATAAAGTCCTACCATTATGGAACATGTAATTCAAAAAATGAAACATTTAAAAAACTGCATATAAATAACAACAAAAATATTTTTTCTCTTAAGCTAAGAATTTTTGGTTTTCACAAACATCTGGACTTGAATAGCAAAAAAGGTAGGCCATAAAAATAAGCATTTTTTAAAAAAGTGTTACTACACCAATCTGATTTTTTGAAATGTCAATTAACTTGGGAAGCAGGGAGGGAAAAGGCATCCCAGTTCTTAATTGAGTAGATACTTAACTGTATTTTTAAAAAACTGTTATTAAATAGGAAACTTCCATCAAAATGCATGCTTGTATAATTCTCCTAGTCATTTCTACAATTTTAGTCCTCTTCCTCTCTTCAAAAAAGAAATTAAAGTAGTAATAGTGATGATATTCTCCCAAAAGTTAACTAGAACTAACCCCTTTCATCAAAGGGAAATAATCACCAAGATAAATCAGGCATTTGAAATATACAATTTCTTCTTCTGACTTATAAATAATATTGGAGATAGGGGAACAATCAACCTTTTTAAACACAAAATTTCATGTTTCAATTTTACTCAATTTTGTTTTTTGTTAAGTCCATTATAAGTGACCCAAATAACAGAAAAATTATGTTTTAAAAGGACTTGTTGGGGGGAGGGCAGCTTCACCTGCTCCTACAACTAATACTGGCATTTGCTTTTAAATTACTGCATATTTGGGGGCGGGAAATTAGGTTGTAAAAAAAATTGTGATTTTGTCATCATTAACCCTATACCCTTCCCTAAAGATCACAACTATATGTGTACATATACATATTTTAGTTAGTTACACGTATATACATGCACGTACATACACGTACATATCGCCCTCAGGACACATACGGCACTTTACAGTAAAATGCACTAAGTTGCTCTAAACACCTTTTTCCAGCCCAGAGCAGCCTGTTCACCCCTCAACCAGGAAAAACCAACACCTTTATTATCCCAATCCCTCTCTGGGCCCTTAAGTCACAGTCTTTCCGCCTTTACTCCCCCCCTCTCCTCTACTCCCATTCACAAACAGCCATTTCCCTTGTCAAATCCTCTTCTTCCTAGCCCCCCTCACTTCCACTGCGCCCCCAAGTGACACCCCTTTCCCTAGCCAATCACCTCTCTCCGATGGCGGGTTCCCCTTCACACCCTCATGCCTTGACACCCCGTTTCCTGTTCCCCAAGCCCCGTCGAACTCTTACACACCTCTCCTCTCTGCTTCCCACCCCCTCCACAAAAAAAAAAAAGGCGGTTTTTTTAAAGGCCCACCCCCCCCCCCCCCCCCCCCCACCTAGGCGGCTAAAACAACCCAGAAGGTTGGGGTCCGAGGGGCGTCCCCTTCCTTCAATCCCTCCACCGTCCTTTCACCTTCCCCCCTTCCCCAATTTCGCTTTCCAAGGCCCCTCCTTCCGCCTCCAGCCCCTCCCCAAGGTCTTTGCCTCCCCCTACCCCGAATCGAACATCGCCCAACGCCCCCCCCGAAGATAACCGCGCCCCCCCCCCAGCAGCCGGCGGCTCGGGCCCTTCTCTCGGCTGTAGGGGAGGGAAGGTGGGGAGCGGAGTCTGCGCCCCGCGCTGGCCCCAGCCGGGCCGGGCCGGACGGGCGAGGTGCCCCCCTGCCTCCGCCCTCCTTACCCAGCAGCAGGAGGCGGTGGGTGGCCCGGTAGACCTGCTTGTCCTTCTGCAGCTGCTTCTCGATCTTCTTGTTGGCTTCTCGCTGCGCCTTCTCCTCGTTCCGCTGATCTTCCGTCTTGCTGTTCCCCAGGCACCCCATGGCGGCGGCGGCGGCAGCGGCGGCGGCCCCCCCACCCCCACCCCACCCCCACCCCGCGGCCTCGGTCCGTCAGACCCGCCCGGCCCGGCCTGGCCGCCCCCACCCCGAAGAAAGTGGAAAAAGAAATGTAACAGGGGGTGGGGGGGTAAACTAGGAGCAAGGGGGGGCGGGGAGGTAAAAATAAAAATTACCTCACGAAATCAACCTCCCCTACCCAAAAATATCACTGTGTGAGTGTGAGTGTGTGTGTGAGTGTGAGTGCGCGCGTCTGCGTGTGGGTGAGGGTGCGTGTGTGTATCGTCTCCCAGGCGCGGGGGAGCGGGGGCCGCCGCCTCCCCGCCCCCCGTCTCTGTGGAAGCCCTGTCGAGCTGAGGGGGCCGATGGCGCCGCGGCGGCGGCTGCTGCCGCTGCTGCTTCTGCCGCTGCCGCTGCCGCTGGGGCCGCCGCCGCCGCCGCTGCCTCCGCTTCCCGGCTCCGCCGCGGGCCCCGCCGCCGCCCTGAGCGCTCTCGCTGAACCCTCCTTCCCTCCGCGCCGCGGCGAGGGCGAGGGCGAGGGCGAGGGCGAGAGCGATCCCCGGGGCCGCCCGAGGGGGAGTCGCTCTCCCTCCCGTGGCCGCGGCGGCGGCGGCAGGAGCGGAAAAAAAAAAGGCACCCCCCCGGAAAAAAATTCACAACTGGGGGAGGGTGTCTGTCTTTCCACTCGCGGCGACCCCTTTCCTGGGCAACACACGGCCCACAGCCTACCCCCCCCCACTCGCTCCTGGGTCCGCAAAGCTTCCCCCCACCCTCCGCGGGTCTTCGCGGGGGTCTGGGTGGGGGTTGGGTGGGCGGAAAATTTTTTTTTTTAAATCAATCTCTTTTTGCCCCCAGAGTCATCCACACATCCAACTCCGGGCCGCCGCTTCCTCTTCGGTGGCAATTTCTCTTCCTTTCCTTTTTGCTCGGGGCGGGGAGAGGAAGATTCCCAACCCCCCGGAAAAAAAAATGTATGTGTGTGTATATATATGTACACGCACAGGCATATATACATATATATGACACCAGTCTTCTAAAAGCAAAATGCAGCTTTCCTCCAAACAACTCTCAGCAAATCTACCCGGGGTATGGAGCAAACACGGCCACCAGGAGTGGGGGTGGGGGTAAAACAGGATAAAAAAAAAACCTTCGCAGGCTGGGTTTCTAGCTGCCCAGTTCTCTCTGGTTCCCCCCTCCCCCTTTTCTGGGCGCAGTGGGGTCTCCTCCTTCTCCTCCTCCGTGTTCGTGTGTGTGTGTGTGTGTGTGTGTGTGTGTGTGTGAATTTTTTCCTTCCCTGTCTCTGGTTTCTTCTTCCTCCTTCTAATGGTGGTTTTTCCAATCCAAGGCCTCTTTCTGTCCTCCACCCCCCACCTTCCTCTTTTTTATTTTTTCACATTACATTTTTAGGCTCTTGATCCTTCCTAGGGCTTCTGTACACACTCTACTGTAATCCACATCCAGTCCCTGGGAGGGTCTCCCAAAGCAGACTTCTCCCCTCGCCCCGCCCAGCCCCCCCCCAACTTCCAGCCCCCAGCCCCAATGCCGGCTTTCCTAGGATTTTTTTTTGGTAGGGGCTTTAGGTCAGTTTCCCTAATTATTTTATTATCCTCATGCTTAGCTCAATTATCTTCCGGATATATTGTGTGTATAGGGTTATGTATGTATGTGTATATACAAATGTATATGTACACACACATATATTAATGCACTGAGGTCTACAGAGTAGGAGAGACACAGAGAAATGGGTGGGGCAAGAGCACACACACTGAACCATGGGAACTAAGTATTCACATGATAGCCAAACGTCAGGACTTCTAGGCGCCCTCTTCAAACCAACCCTGGGGCCGACATAGGGCGACGCATACTTACACACACGCGCACGTTCACACACACGCATGCAGATGGTGCAAAGGGATAGAGGCACGGTCCTAGGAGCCTGAGCTAAAGCTCGGACATTTCACCTGCCAGCTTTTAACATTGTTGGTGATGCCCAAGTGTACCATTCCTAACTAACCCATTGCCGCTGACCTGCCAGCCTCTTCCGAAGGAATGGGGCATTGCAGCCCCTTAGGACGGAAAGGGAAGGGAGAAAAATAGAACCGAAGAGGAAGCTTGCAAAGGAAGTGAGGTTCACCCAGGACGCATATACAGTATATTTATTTTGCTAAGGTTTTGTGATTCAGCAATTTACAGCCTAGGTAATTTAGCGGCGAGACAAGAAGTCGTTGGGGACTAAGAAGCCAGTATTGTGAGACTCTTCTAACTTTCAGTGTTGACTTGAACTTTAGCCTAAGGCAAGTCACTCAACCTCTCCTCCAAGCCAGTCTTCCCCCACCTCCCCCTTAATAAAATGGTTATAATTACACTCACCGAGAGAGGCTGAGAACTTTAACTAATTACTTTACTTGTAAAATGTTTCAGATCTCTGTTAAAAGGTGCTATGTGAGTGCAATGTATTCCTAAAAGAATGATGGTAGTAAATTAAGTGGCAAATGGAAGAATTATTGCTAACTCAGAAATTCCTGAGACAATTGACAGATTTCAGCTAATAGCATGTTATGCTATGAAAACCCCATCTTGCTGTCACACCATAAAAAAAAACTTTCATTAAAATGAACATTTTACACAACTGTAAACAGTGACTTTCTAAAATTTTGTCTACAAACTATATACCAGGTTGAAACAATTCATATTTATATTAAACCTAACTTTAGATATACCTTCCAACCTATATGTTTGATCTTTACCAAGCACTTACCAAACGCAAGTCTGCCTGAATTCACAATTTACTCAATATAAGTAACTTCATTTAAAATACTTCAGAAAGTCTGTGGAATCAACTTTGTGAATATATCCTTTCTTTACCTTAGAATGCAATTTCAGGAGTTGATACAACCCCCTCCCAAAAAAAATCAGTACCTGCTGCCCAAACTTCTGGTTGATCAGACTCTGAATTCAGCTGGATTGGCCGCAGAATATAGTCCTTTGCTGGTAGTTCTGGAAACCTTTACAACTTGATGGAAGCTGCCAGAGCTTGCACTCCATTGACAGCCTTGAGAAGCCAGGGTTTCCATTCCCAAAGTGAGGCATTAAAGAAGAATTTTATAGTTCTCTGTTCAAATGACTTCCCCAAAATGAGTTCATGTTCTTTTACTCAGTCCTTTAATAGTACCTTTAATTCCCTGACTTCCTTCAAGTCTCACCTAAAGCTTACCTTTTGCAAGAAACCTTTCCCAGGGCTCTTTATCCATAGTGCCTTTCTTCTGTGACAGCTTCCAGTTTATCCTGTCTATATCATGTTTATACATAGTTATTTGCATACTGTCTCCCCAGTTAGACTATGAGCTCCTTGAAAACAGGAGCTGTTTTTTGCCTTTCTTTGCACCCCCATTGCCTGGCACACAGTAGGTACATCATCACCAGCAGCAGCAACAGCAGTGCTAACATTTACATACTTCTTTAAGGTTTGCAAGTGTTTCACAAATATTATCTCACTTGATACCCACAACAAATAGGTGAGATAGGTGCTATTATTATCCCCATTTACAGATAAACAAACTGAGGCACAGAGAAGTTAAATGGCTTGCCTAAGGTCAGTGCTAGTAAGTGCTTGAACAGGAAGCAAATTCAGGTCTTCTTAACTTCAAATACATCACTTTCTGCACTGTGCCACCTAACAGTTTGAATGCTAATTGAGTGGCACCTAATGCTAGTTGACTTACAAAAGTTTTATGGCATTAATATATCTTTTATTCCTTACATGAGAAACTACAACAGAGAGGTAGTACAGAATCACCAATAATAACTCATTTGTGTAGTACTTTCAGAATTGCAAAGTGATTTGCTCACAAACGTAGTTACCTCAAGTACTATTATCCCCATTTTACAAACGAGAAAACTGAGATTCTGAGACAGTGAATGATTTGCCCATAATCACTAGCAAATATCTGAGGTACAATTCAAACCCATTTCTCCTAATTCCAAGTTTATCCCTCTATCCTTTACGCCATGCTGCCTCTCACCAAGAAAGTTAGTGATAAAACTTGAAAATAAAAAAATAGAAGATGGGACAGGAAGGGAATAAGCATTTATATCATTTTACTATATTCCAATCACTGTGCCAAGCACTTTTTACAAATATTATCACATTTGATCTTCACAACAACCTTTGAGGTAAATGCTATTATTATCCCCATTTAACAGTTGAGAAAACTGAGGTTAAGTGACTTGCCTAGGGTCAGACAACTAGTAAGTATCTGAGGTTGGAATCCAAGTCCAGTGTTCTATCCACTGTGCCACCAGTTACCAATAAGATACCTCGGTCCTTTCATTGAGCAAATTCAGATCAACAGATACTAATTGATCATCATAAGGCAAAAATCATCAGCCCATAGCTACATCTAGTAAAGTAGCTGAATATAATGAAACTCTTTTTCTTTACATAAAATGTAATCATTTCTTTATTGTCTTTACTCTCATCCCTGGCAGAGAAAAACATGGTAATTTTGAAGAAATCCTGAAGAGGTAAAGAACTGAACTTTCTGTTTAAAGATAGTTGGCTACTAAATCTATAAAAGGCTGGAAATAACATATATCTCCTACTTAAGCAGTTGTTCGTCTTCTCCATGTGAGAAAGGATTAGGAGTTAGGCTTCTGCAACAGAACAAGGAGATTCTGAGGACTTCCAAGATCTTGTGGATAGTCCCTCAACCAATCAGAAAGTGCCTCAAACATTCTGCAAACAACTAGTTTCTTAAAAAAGATCCTTGGGGGCTAAACCAGTTGCAGCCCTTGGGGGATGGGGCTGCAACAGGGTAAAGGTTTTTCTCCATTGAGCTTGCTTAATAAGCTTATTAAATATTAACTGACACACTCCAAAGGCAGAGATAGCCACCATTTTTGAACATGGATGCATGAAGTGGGAGGAGTTAACTGAACATGGAGGAACATGGGATGGGCAGTTCAGGAAGAGTGTTAACTAGGGAGAGCTGGACCAATCACAACTCACCTGGGAGGAGTATGGATCTTACTAACCATTTAAAAGTTAATTCTACTGCTGTACTATCATTCGTGTGCCATATTAGAGTGCACTGTGCCCGCTTCTCTGGAGAAAAGCGTAATAAAGACTTTCCTTCACTCCTGTAGCAGATTTTTGTTTCAGATTTTTCCAACATCTACAAGCATATAAAACACACACACACCCCACTGCCATAGCCTCCCTCCCCAAAATGGATCTAGTGTCTCAAAATTCTTACAAGACAATAAATTGAGCTATAGTTAATCAATCAACCAACAATCATTTGTTCAAATGTCTACTAAGTTGCAGGCAAACCGTCTCAGCCCTTAAGGAGCTTGCATTCTATTGGGAAAAACGTGTGCATACGAGTACAAAATACGTACAAAGTATTTTGGGAAATGCAAAGTGAAGTAAACTGGGGTGGCAACATATACAGTAAAAGCTAGCAATGCAATGACCAACCAGGAATCTACAAGAGCCATGATGAGGTATGGAACCCACCTCCTGAAAGAGAAGAGACATATCCAAGATGCAAAATGAGACATACATTCTGGATAACATGGAATTTGTTTTGTTTGACTATGAATATTTGTTAGAAGGTTTTTTCTTTTTTTCTTCAATTGGAAGATGAGGAGGAAGGAAAGAAAATAACTGTTTGCTAATTGAAAAAAAATTAAAACAGAGTATTATGGGGAAACACTGACACCTGCAATGATCAGGAAATTCTTCATGTAGAAGATGGCACATGAGCTGTTCTATTTATTTATCTATTCATTTATTTTTTTTGGTGAGGCAATTGGGGTTAAGTGACTTGGCCAGGGTCACATAGGTAGTAAGGGTCAAGTGTCTAAGGCTGGCATGAGCTGTTTTAAAGGAAACTAGGAATTCTTATAGGTGAAAGTGAAAACGGAGTACATTCCAGGCATGGGAGACAGTCTGCACCAAGGTTATCATAGCAGGAGAGAGCATGTCCTATACAGGAGAGTTTGGGTAAATAGAAGAATGGTAGTATCCTCAACAGAATGGGGCAAAAATAATGAGTTCTGTTTTAGAAATGTTGCATTTGAGATGTTTAGAGGACATCTTGGGGGAAATCTTTAAAAGTTAGTTGACAATGTGAGATTGGAGCTCACAAAAAAGACCAGATGTATAGGCCTGTGCAGCATTCTTATAAATTATAATGGAAGCTGTTCAGACTATTAAGATAAAGATTGTAGAAAGAAAAGAGGACTCAGGACAGACCCTTGGGATACACCCATAGTTAGAGATGAGATCTTATAAAGATGGGGAAAAATGTGGCTAACTAAGTAGAAGAATTAGGAGAGAGTAACATATTACACAAACCCAGAGAGGAGAGAATGATCAATAATGTCAAATGTTGCAAGAAATCAAGAAGGATGAGAATTGAGAAAAGGTCATTAAATTTGGCAGTTAAGAGATCATTGGTAACTTTACAGGAGTAGTTTCAATTGAGTTATAGGGTCAGAAGCTAGGATACAGGGACTGAGAAGTGGATGAGAAGTGAAGAAGTAGAGGCAGCCAATGAAGATAGACTTTTTCTGATTAGGAGTTTGACTGAGGAGAGGCATAGGAAAATAGATTTGAAAGTATGGCAGGATCAAGTGAAAAAAAATTTTTAATGGGGACCTGGGCAAATTTGTAGGCAGCAGAGAAATAGTCAGAAAGAGATTGAAAATACTTTCTAACATTTGAAAATAGGTATTACACTCCCTGCCCTTGTCTTATCTAGTTACTAAACATCTAGCGATCTAAACATCTCTCCAAGTTACCTCTTTCTCCAACTTGATGTTCCTTGAATAAGTCACTCTATTTCCCTGTCTTCTCTTCCTATTGCCTAATTTTAGATGTCTCCCAGAACTTCTGCTTGAGCCTTCTTGCTCTTCTCTTAATGGGTTCCTTTAGTGAATTTATTTGTCTACTCTCATGGTGTCAAATATTACTTTTATGCAGCTGACTTCCATCTATATCTCTAGTACTGACCTCTCACCTATGTATATCTAACTGGTTGCTACTCCACTAAAACACATTTCCATTATTTTAAAAAACACAAAATTTAAAATCTCTTCTTCCCTTCCCCCTCCATGTCTCCTCTTGGTAACTACCTCATTCTGTCAATAGTACTACCAATTTGCCTTTTGCTTACCACCCAAATTAGAAATGTTAAAATTAAAATCTAATTTTTCTTTCAATTCAATCCACCAACCAACCAACCAATCAATCAATCACTTATTATCTATTACGTGGCTGGCACTGTGCTAGGCTGGGAATACAAAAAGCAAAAATAAAGCTCCTTAAGGAGTTTTATGTTGTATTTGGAAAAATAGAATGCACATATATGTTCCTAATTATAAATATTTATAAAATGTATGTAAGGTAATTTTAGGGGAGGTAGGTGGTCATGGAATTAGTGTTAGTCAATAAATACTTATTAATTGCCTACAATGTGCCAAGTACTGTGCTAAGTATCAGGGAAACCAATAGGAAAAAGAGAGTCTGTACTCTCCAGGAGCTTACAATCTAATAAGAGAAGACAATGTATAAAAGAAAGCTTAAAAGGGGGTGGGGAGAAGTACCCAATGCACCAGCATGGTGAAATCAAAGAAGTCCATAATGAATGCAGAAGCCAGGTGGGATATGAGGAAATGTCTGAGGAGATGACAGTCCTGTCCCCTCTCCTTAAATGGAAGAATAAAAAGACTGTATCTTGCAAGATGATATTTCCCAATGATAAATTTACTGGGGGCATGATGGAGACCTCAAAGTCCAAAATTAATACTGCCAGAAAAGTCAAAAAAGTTCAAACATGGTGCTGCTGGGTGGGAAATAAGGAGAGGCCTAGCGAATCAGGAAACATCTCATATAATAGAAGTAAAGCTTCAAAGGTATCTAGGAATTTCAAGGTGTGGATATAGGGAAGAAGTACATTCCTGGCATGGGAAAAAGCCTGTGCAAAGGGAGAGTTAGAAGACAGAATGCCATGTATGAGGAACAGCAGCAAGGCCAGTTTGACTGGAACATAAAAGTACACATATATTGAAATCTTGGAAAGGTAGGTTACAGCCAGATAGTGAAGGCCTTAAAATGTGAAAGAGGAGTTTGTATTTGTACTTGATCCTAGAAGTAATAGGGAGACTTTGGAGTTTACCAAACACAGACTGACATAGTTGGACCTTCCCATTAAGAATGTTACTTTGGCAGTTGGGTAGAGGGTATATTGGAAATGTGAGAGACTTGAATCAGGAAAACCCATTAGGAGGCTTTCAGTAGCCCAGGCAAGAGAAAATAAGGGCCTGAATATGATGGTCATTTGAATGAAGAAAGTAAATTTTTTTTATTTCTTTAAAATTAATTAATTTATTTTTAGTTTTCAACATTCACTTCCACAAAATTTTGAGTTCCAAATTTTCTCCCCATCTTGTCCCTCACCAAGATGGCATGCATTCTGAATACCCCTTCCTGTAATCTGCCCTCCCTTCTATCTCCCCCCACCTTCTCTTATCCCCTTCCCCTTCAATTTTCCTGTAAGGCAAGATAGATTTCTATACCTCATTTCCTGTATATCTTATTTTCCAGTTGCATGTGAAAATAAATTTTTTTAACATTTATTTTTAAAACTTTGGGTTCCAAATTTTCTTCCTTATTCTCTTTTCAACCAACCTCATTGAAAAGGCAAGCAACTCGATACAGGTTATACATGTGTAGTCATGCAAAACACTTCCATAGTAGTCATGTTGGGGAAAACTAACTATAGTTCCCTTAATCCTATCCCACCCCCCCACATTTATTCTATTCTCTTTTGACGCTGTCCCTCCTTAGAAGTGTTTGCTTCTGATTACCCCCTCCCCCAATCTGCCCTCCACTCTAAGATCTCTTGTCCGTTCTTCCCCTGCCCTCAATTTTCCTGTAGGGTAAGATAGATCTCCATACCCAATTGAGTGTGTATGTTATTCCCTCCTTAAGCCCAATCTGATGAGAATAAGAATCACTCATTCCCTCTCACCTTCCCTCACTTCCCCTCCACTGTAAAAGCCTTTGCTTGTCTGTTTTATGTTAGATAATTTACCCCATTCTACCTCTCCCTTTCTCCTTCTCCCAGTACAATCCTGTCTCACCCCTTAATTTTATTCTCCAGATATCACCCTTTCATCTTCAGCTCACCCTGTGGCCTCTATCTACCTACCTATCTATCTATCTATCTATCTATCTATCTATCTATCTATCTATCTATCTATCTACATACATATAATTTCTTCCCTCCAACTACCCCAACACTGATAAAGGTCTCATGAATTACAAGTATCATCTTTCCATGCAGGAATGTAAACAGTCCAACCTTAATAAGTCCCTTATGATTTCTCTTTGCTATTTACCTCTTCATGCTTCTCTTGAGTCTTGTTTTTGAAAGTCAAATTTTCTATTCAGCTCTGGTCTTTTCATCAAGAATGTTTGAAAGTCCTCTATTTCACTGAATATCTATTTTTCTCCCTGAAGGATTACACTCAGTTTTGCTAGGTAGGTGATTCTAGGCTGTAATTCTATCTCCTTTGCCTTTTGGAATATTATATTCCAAGCCCTCCAGAGCCTTAATGTAGAAGCTGGCAAATCTTGTGTTATCCTGATTATGTTTCCACAATACTTGAATTGTTTCTTTCTGACTGCTTGCAATATTTTCTCCTTGATCTGGGAACTCTGGAATTTGGCTACAATATTCCTAGGAGTTTTCCTTTGGGGGTCTCAGAAAGTAAATATTTAATGAACTTCTATTATGGGAAAGTTACTATGTTTCATGTTGAGAATATGAAGATAATATAACACAGATTCTGATCTCAAAGGATTTCTGTTTTGAAAACTTTTTGCAATCCCTATATATAAACTGACACCAAGTCTTGTCATTTCATTTCTCCAAATTTCTTTCAGATTTTTCCTGTCTCCTCCACTCCCACAGCCACCATGCTAGTTCAGGCCCTCATCATAAAATGCCTCAGTTACTTCTGGAAGAGGATGTGAGGTAGGAATCTCTCTTTCTTGATGTTATTTTGTACATTGCAGCCAGACTAATGGTCCTAAAAACATTGGTTTAATCAGAGCCATAATTAGTATCCTTTCTGCCTAGGGAATTTTTTTTAAACCACACCATAGAAAGAAGCATAAAGCTCAGTTGAGAAGGATATTGGAAGATTCTCTTCAGCTTGTCATTGGTACTTTCCTATTTTACCTAATTATCCTTGATTACTAGATACTAACCCGTTATTTCAACATTGCTGGGCGACTACAAGGACTACCTAACGGCCTCTAAATTTAGAACCTTGGGGCAAAGACATGGTCACCTCTGCTCAAGAAGCTATAATATTTCCCTATTATCTAAATAATTAAAAATAAACTTCTCTGGGGGACTTTGAAGGTCCTCTATAGTCTAATCCCTTTCTATATAGTTAGCCTTATTTCCCACTACTCTGTAGTAAACACTTCTTTTAAGTCAGGCCAATTTCCAAACTATCCTAATTTATATGCATGTTTAAACCAGTATCTAAGTTTTTGTGATGTTTTCCCACAATCAAAATGTCTTTTCTCCACCACTTTAAAGTCTTCCTTCAAGACTCAATTTCTCTATGAAGCCTTCCTGAGCTACCCCAGCCCTGATTGTTTTCTCCTTTCTCTGAACTCTTACTGCCCTCTTTAGTTAGTAGCACAATTTAACATTTCATAGTCTTATCAAAGTGGAAGGAATATTAGAGATCATCTAGTCCAACCTCCTCATTTGATAAAATGGGGAAACTGAGGCCCAGAGATGTTAAGTGACCTGCCTAGTCAGTCTCATATAGGTAACAACAGAACAGGATTTGGAAACTGTGTCCTCTAAATCCAAATCCATTATCTGTTTATTGCTGTTTTCACACTGCTTTTGGATAAAGTAGAAGGTAGAAAGGTAGAAAAATAGAAGGTAGAAAGCCCTCAAGATTGACAGTCTCAATCATCTTACTTAAAACAGGTGAGATCATTTACTTTGAATTTAAAGGTGAAGAAAGAAAAAAAATTGAGAAGAGAGAAAAGATTTGAATGAGTTACTATTAAAAACAAAACAGAATCCTAAGAGTAGCCTCAAAGGACTGAAAAGTAGCAATGAGATTCCATCTTACATAATGTAGCATGATTTTATAGTGACTGAAATAAGATCAATTTTCAGACTTTCCAGTAACTCTCAGCAGCCTTGGAAGTAATGGCAGATAGGTCAAATAGATGGTCAGAAGTACCCAGGGTTGGGAACTAGCTGAGTACATGCAATGGGTCAAGGGGCAACAAAATTTAATGGGTTGGCTGGAGAATAATTGAAGTAGATGACCATGAAATTTAATTATTCTGTAATTACTTCAGATGAATTTTGTTTCCCTACCTAAATTGTAAGTTGTTTTTTTTTTAACATAGGCACCGTATCTTGCATTTCTGAATACCCCAAAGTGTCTAGTATAATGGTAAGCATAAAGTCCAAGTTCAATGATGACATGGTAGTTGACTGGCATTTGAAAAAACTGATACAAAGAATTCAAAGTTATTATTATAGAGTAGCATGTCAGATACTTTGTTTCTATACTTTTCTATTTATCCTCAAACAACCTCTTTTCTGTCTTTGCAGAAGTTAGAAGATACAAATACAATGTATTTAGATTCAAATGACAAATAGTAACTAAAAAAATTATATGTTATATCAAGCCAAAACCCAAATACCAATTGTACACTTACATGTAAGCATTCAGTATAAGTGTCACAGCTCATCTGGATGGGATCTCTAAGATCTTTTAGTCCAACCCCCTTATGAGGCAATTGAGGTCCTGAGAAATTAATTTGCTTGCCCAAAGACATATTCACAAGGTAGTGAATGGCAAAATCAGAATCTGAACTCAAGTTCTGTGACTTCAGATTCTGCACTCTAACCACCAAGCTGGATTTTCATTGAATTAGAGAATTTCTGAGTCTGACAGTATTTCAAAAGCCATCCAGTCCAATCTGTACCAAAAGAGGAATCCTTGTAACATTCCCAAAAAATGGTTAAAAAAAAATGGCCTTTACCTGAAACCTCTAATGATGGGGAAACTCATGACTCCCGAGGTAGTTTTATCCCTCTTTTGGAATACTCTTAATTGTCATTAATTGTCACTCCATTCCCCTTCCCCCATACACCCCCTCCTCTTTATACTCTGCAAACGATGTTGGAGTATATCCTGCCATTATTTTCACAGTGTTGTGAGTATTTGTTATAAATACTGTAATATAAGATGAGTAAATGTCCACTAAAATGTTGTATATTATTGCCCTTGGACATCAAAAGCAATTCTGCTAATACTTTTATTCATCTCTCCAAGGAGAACTTGTGAGCCAGCCTTGCAACTTTGTTTTGTCTTCTGATTTCATTCATAGCAAGAATGTAAAAATTGATAGAACTGTGTTCCTCTGTACCAAAAGAGTCTTGGAACCACCTCTACTAGCAAATACTTGATCTTTTTGTCAAGCAGAAAGATATATCAGCTAAAGATAACACCTGTTTAGATGTCATTGGAGGATCTCACATGTAGAGTACTAATAGCCAAATTAATGTTTATAGATGGTCTAAAATTTGTATTACTATTAACACTCTCTGCCCCAATCTACCACTCTACTACTATCACTGAAAAAGTGGATTGGAATCGAAGAGTATGGAAGTTCACTTTGTATTTTTCTTTATTTCATGGGCTTCTATGGCTAAAGAATCCCTTACCAAGTCAACCTACTAGTGATAATCTCTTCACTCAATTCAGCACTTCCTCAGAAAATCACCTGTCTGTGACTGGAATAATTTTTGAAACTTTCTTATATGATAGAAACTGTCAGATCTTGTGTTCTACCAATTATCCCTTTCAGTAGCTCAGTTTTTTATGCAAGAAAATAATTCAGAGGTGAGAATCAAACCAAGTGAACATGGTGAGCACCAAATAACACCATAAAAAAAGAAACTGATTTTATTTTCATAGATAGGAGATTACTCATTACCAAGTCAGCTGACTGAACAAACAGACCACCACCTTGTTAGAGTAAATATTGAAACCAATACAAAGCTAGGAGAAAAATAAAATGTGAAAAAGGATAGGACATACAATTAAAACAAGTGCAACTTAATACAATTAAACAAATTATTGATACTGAAAATGGCCAATAACTGAATAACCAATATAAAATAATGTAAAACAATGAGGAAACTAAAAGCATCTAATAACCTCTGCTAGGAAATACTTGATTTTCTTACCAAGTAGAAAGATATATCTGCCAAGAGTAATGCCAGTTTAGTATATAAATTCATTGGTAAAGTCTTATTGAGAAGGATAGTTGCCAAATATGAGCTACATTTCCTCCTAAATCAGTGAGTAGCACTAGAGGGGGAAAGAAGTTTAAAGAAAACTTGATGAAAGCCCGCTAAACAAAGTTATCCTAAGGGTATTCAAGACTGAAACTGGAAGGGGTTGGGATGAAAGATTTTTTTATAATAAATTCTTTTCAATGTCAGGGACAGTGGGGCCACCACATATTAAAATAATATTACAGCCTACTATGTGCTGTTAAGGAAAATGGAAATGATACTGAATAAAACAAAGGTGGAAAGAGCAGCTGAACCAAACAAGTACACACAGAGGAGAGCTGTGCTAGAACGGACACAATTTTGAGGGCATTGCAAGGTCAGTTCTCAAGATAGAAGAGGGATGCAGACAAGCAAGGAACTTTTGTTATTATGATGTTAATTAATATACATTTTAAAAACAATTTGTGTAACAAATTCATTTCACATGCAATCCTCTTCTCTGTAGTTTTTACATTGAAGTATTTTTGTTTGGTGGTGGTGGAGAAAAAAATCTCAAACTTCACTTGAAAGTAATAATCAAAGAGCCATCAAATAAAGTTAACTTTAAAGTTATCATCTTCTGTTATCATGCTTCTGACACATTCATGGGACACACCTTGTTTTACAAATCTTCTGATTGCTAATATCGAGTAACACATAAAACAGGGAGGAATAGGTTCATAAAAGTTGTTCACCATTGTCGTGGTGAAAGTCCAGAAAACAGATACCAAGTCAAAGAAGATTTCCTAAATATGTGAGATCCTCTCATCCCTGTTTGTAAGTAACATTATGCTGATTTCATGAAGCCCTGAAACACTGCAGATACTCAAATGAGATCCATACTTATTCTAAACAGTAGGACCTAAATAGCTACATAGGAAAAACCAAGTGAATGAAGGAGGAAGGTCTTTTTTCGAGATTATGATCAGCCATTGGATAGGCAACCTACAGAGCTTGCCAATAAGTAAATGAATCTGGACCAGACAGTGAAAATCAGCAGCACCTCCCTCAGTCCACTGGTTTTGCTTCCAGCCTACCCCCAAAAGTCATCATCATCTATGTGGCATTGAGTTAAGATTTTGACACATATTCTTTAATTTTTCATCTAGTTAATAAAACATTTATTAAGTGCCTCCTGTGTGCCAAATTCTGGGAATACAAAGAAAAGCATTTAAAAATAGTCCCTGTCCTCAAGGAGTTTGAACAGGAGGAAAACAGACTGGAGTACCCTTTGGAAATTTCATGCATGCACATGTGCATGCACGTGGGCATGTGTGTGTATCTGCACTTATTTTTTATTTACTATGAACTTAAAAACCGACAAACAAAAATACTTCAATAGAAAAACAACAGAAAAGAGGATTGTATGTGAAATGGTGAACTTGTTACATAAAGTGTTTTTAAAATGTATATTAATTAACATCAAAATAACAAAACTTCCTTGCTTGAATGTACCCCTTCTGAACTTCCTTCTGCTCACTTCTGTGTACTTTTAAATGTTTCATTCACTCATTTTTCTTCACTTTTTGCAGCATTATAATTTTCTACCAGCTCCCCATTCCCTTACTCCCAAAGCCTCAGAATTATAGTCAAGAGAACAATTCAACACATTGACCATGTAAGAACATACACATCTCATTTTGCACTTCTAGTTTATCATTTTAGTCATCAGTTTTCCAAAGTTATGATTAGTCACTGCATTGTCAAGGGTTTAAAAGTCTGTCAGAATTGATTTCCTCTACATAATTGTGGTCATTGAATAAATTGTTCTCCTGGTTCTGATCACTTCAGTCTATATCAGTACATACAAGTCTCCACAGGTTTCTCTGAATCCATCACATTCATCATTTGTGGTAGAATAATATTCCATTAATCCATACATCACAATTTGTCCAGTCACTTCCCAATTATCGGCCACTCACCTTCTAGTGAGTTTCTAGTTCTTCTAGTTCTAGTTCTTCATAAACTGCTGCTAGTTGGGTATTAACAGTTTAATGGCTTTTGAGGGGTATAGTTCCAAAGTGCTTTCCAAAATGGCTAGACCAATTTATATCTTCACCAATAGTGCATTAGTGTGCTTACTCACTTACTCTTATATAGCCCCTCCAATAATGGTCATTTTCCTCTTTTTTTTTTTTTTTTAAGGGAATTGGGGTTAAGTGACTTGCCCAGGGTCACACAGCTAGTAAGTGTCAAGTGTTTGGTGTGAGGCCAGATTTGAACTCAGGTCCTCCTGACTTCAGGGCTGGTGCTCTATCCACTGCACCACCAAGCTGCCCCTACTGCACCACCTAGCTGCCCCATGATCATTTTCCTCTTTTGCCATCTTTGCCAATCTGACAGGTATGAGGCTGAACCTCAGAATTGTTTTAATGTTCATTTCCCTATGTTGTTAGTGATTTTGAGCATTTTATATGGTGGTTGATAGCCTGAATGTCTTGGTTTGAAAAAATGTGTGTTCATATCCTACTGGGTGATGGCTCTAGTTCTTATGTATTTGGATCAGTTCCCTATATATCTTGGATATTAGACCTTTATCAGAGAAATTTGTGGCAAATATTTTTTCCCAGTTAGCTGTTTCCTTCTAATTTTAGCTGCATTGATTTTACAATCTAATGGGGGAGTTGCAAACTACTATATGGAAACAAGATGCATTCAGAATAAAATGAAAAGAATCTCTCTGAGGGAAGGCACTAGCATTAAGCAGAACCAGGAAAAACTTCTTATAAAAAGTGGGATTTTAGCTGAGGCAAGAGAGAAATCAAGGAAGCTGGAAGGTGGAGACAAGGAATAAAAGAAGTCAAGGCATGGGGAATGGCCAGTGAAAATGTACAGAATTGGGAGATGTAGTATCTTGTCTCATGAAGAGCTGGTGGGAAGCCAGTGACACTGGATCACAGAGTAAGTGGAGGGCAATACGTAAAAACATGGGAAAGGTAGGAAGGGGCCATGGTATGGAGGGCTTTAAAAGCCCAAACAAGAGGATTTTGTATTTGATCCTGCAGATGATAAGGCACCAATGATGTTGACTGAAGAGAGGAGGGGGGATGGTGACATGGTCAGAGCTGTATCTTAGGAAGATCAGTTTGACAGCTGAATAGAGGATGAACTGGAGTGGAGAGAGGCTTGAGGCAGGTAGACCAATCAGGCCATCAGAACAATCCAAGTGTGAGGTGATGAGTACAGTGGTGGCAGTGTCAGACAAGAGAGGGAGACATATAAGAGAGATGTTGAAAAGGTATTATTGCCAAGATTCAAAAGCAGAGTGGATAGGAGGGGTGAGAGAGTGAGGAGTCAAGTATGACACCTACATTGCAAGTTTCATCATGAAGCCATGCTTTTATCACATTGAGTATTAAGTATACTTTTGATAAATACTCTATTTTCCTAGGTTTAGCCCTGATTATAGCCCATACATTTGCAATTGGATTTAAATCAAGTGAATTTCCAGGTCACTAAAGCATTTTTATCTCCATCTCTTAGATAAATTTCTTAATCTTTGGTGACATAAGATATGGTCCAATGTTGTATTATAGTTTTGCATCTCTATTTGGGAATTTTGATAATTCTGGAAAAGTTCTGGTTCTCAATATAGCAATATATCTATAAATTTATTATTCTCTCAATGGAGACAAAAATCCAGGCTCAGAAGAAAAAGAAACCTCCAAACATTTTTTAAGTAGATGTTTTACAGTCTGATGAAGATGTCCATATTTTATAGGCCACACCTGAACTTCTGACAATGGTCTTGGTATATCTTTGAATGAAAAAATGAGTTCCATTAGTAAAAGCTACCTTTTCCCAATCTTCAGTACTCCAGTTTTTGTATTGTTTTGCCAAGACATGCATTTTCCTCCCATTATAGCAATGATTAGCAGTCATTTGTTTTTACTGCTGAGGAATCAGCAGTAACTACTCCTCCAGCTTCCGGTTCCTTCTCAAGGTCTTTGCTTATTTTCTGAAAATTAATTAGGCTGTTTTTTTTAATTAGGCTGTTTTGAAAGAACAATTTATAATTTCCTGGTATTTTGTTGTTGTTTTCATTTCAACCCCATTTTCCTTTTTGCTGCAATGCGACTGTTCTGATTTCATTATGGGTTTGGATGATCTTTGAAATGTTTGACTTCCCCACAGCAACAGTTGCTATGATCCTGCCAAAAGTTACTGAAGTGTGACTCTTGAGGAGTCAATCAGTCAACATGCATTTATTAAGCTCTTACTATGTGCCAAACACTATCCTAAGTACTGGAGACACACAAAAAAGGTAAAAACATGGTCTTTACCCTTAAAAAGCTCACAATTCTAATGAGAGGCAATATGCAAAACAGTGTACACACAACTTATTTACAGTGTAAACAACTTTTGCATGTTTCTTTGGAATAATATCCATTCTTAAAAATCACAGAATCAAAAACACAACAAAAGAGATCAATTAAATACATGTGTATGGCACAAAAATCCAACACTCACTGACAGAGAACTGACCAAATGTGGGGAATCCAAGTCAATCTGGTTTCATCTAGTCAGGGTCAGACATTCATAGCCTAGTGTCAGTAGAAGAACACACATATGACTATTACCATTATAAAATTAAACCATATCAAAATTTTGTCTCAAATAATTCTCATACCACTGTAAGGTATAAAGAAGATGCTTGTATTGGGAATGTGAACAGCAAAGTCAATGTGTTAATTATTCTTGCTCCTAAACAAGCAAGCCAAGTTTGATATAAAATTTTAAAGTGTTGGTTTCACCAAAATTTTATTATGACTAACCACTGATTAACAAATGAAGCATTTACTTTGTAAATATATGACAACAGGTGGAACTGAGAGTTTACTGGTAAGCAAATGATGCCAACACTTCAGAAACACAAGCTGGTTTGTGGTCTGTTTAACTTTCTATTTTCACTTGACACAAAGTGAAAGATGAGATTTACTTAATTGTTGTAGTAAATGGACACTATCTAAGGTTTTAGGCCTAGCATTTGGCCTGCCTGGTTTCTGAAAGTTAAAACTTTAATAGGCTTTTTTTTTTTTGGTGGTAGGAGTTAGCTACTACATGTTTTACATTAAAAATTAATCAATTCACTTATTTTGATGTAACTGCTTTTGTAGGACCTAAGAGAATGTAGACGTAGGCTTTTGCATAGGCTGCAGCAGCAAACTAATAAAATTTTCCTAATAGAACACATAGGAAACACGTAGGAAAGCCCAAGAAGAAATAAACATTCTTTCAGTTGGGGGTGAGAGGGGTAGAGATCAAAAACAAAACTGAGCAGAATTTTAGCTCCAATTGCAAAATGGAGGAAATAGAAAATTAATCATTTTTAATAGATTCATAAAATTCCATAATTGGAAGGGATTTCAGAGATCATTTAGTTTAACTCTTAACCAAAGCATAAACTCATCTATGACATCCCCAACAAACAGTTATCAACTTTTTGCTTGAAGATCTTCTAGGCCAGAGAGTTAAAAAATTATTTGGAAGGTTTAGAATAGGACTTCTTAACTTGGTGACTATGGATTTATTTCTGAAAAATGGTTTTATAATTCTATTTCAGTATAATTGGCTTCCTTGGTAATTCTATGTATTTTATTTTATATTTTTATATTTAAAAATATCATTCAAATCCACAAGTTTTACCAGATGGCCACAGGGGTCTACAACACACACACACACACACACACACACACACACAACTTAGGAACTCTTTTTCTAGAGTGAAAATTGTACACAAGTAACAGAGGAAAATACACAAATAAAATTACTTGTTTTTAGTATTAATCCCATGTTTTCTGCACAACTACATAATCTTTTTATCATCACACTTTTCTACTGTAATTCATGAAAATGATGCTTTGGAACAAATTAAAATTCCTTATTCAAGGAAAAGTTTTCATTCTGAATTAGAAAATGAAATTCAACTGTCAACAAAAGTCCTCTGCACTCATCTTTTTTTTAAAAAGAGAACCAATTAAAATATATACTTTGCTAGTAACCAACTATAATAACTCAACAAAATAAATTTTCTGAAATGCTGGTTCTAGCTATGACCTTAAATGCCCCTTCTTTTACTGACCTTATTGAAGCAGAGCTTACAAATCACAAAATGGAGAATGATATACTGAGTAATGTGCTGTCCCACGTATACAAAAATGACATCAACAGCTCACCAACCACTGCTTTGTTTTGTCTTTTTTTTTTCCAGTAGGGATTATGCATTTGCAATAATATATTTATAGATTTGCACTGTTTTGCAGTATTTTAATGATGACTGGCTCTGATCACAAGTCCATGCAAGAAAGCAATGCTAATAGGTGTCTATCTTTGTATGTTGGTTCGAACATAAGTGTGGTCAAAGATTTTATTTAAACAGATGATCTATTTAAAACATTATTCTTTTAGAAGATATCAGAATTTTTTAAAGGTCAGACTATTTCTGCCTTTCAAGGGAAGGACCTTAAACTTTAACCTTTGAATAAGCAAATTGCAAAAAATAAGTTGAACAGACTATTCATTCTTTTCCCATTCTATCTTTTTTTACTACAGTCTTGCTACAATCAACTCACTTTCTGACAGTAAGAAAGAAAACCTTGGATTTTTTATTAATTTCTTTCTTTTTGGGGGGGGAGGGGGCCTAGGCAATGGGGTTAAGTGACTTCCCCAGGGTCACACAGCTAAGTAAGTGTCAAGTGTCTGAGGCTGGATTTGAACTCAGGTCCTCCTAACTCCAGGGCTGGTACTCTATCCACTGTGCCACCTAGCTGTCCCAATCTTTGATTAATTTAGACAGGTAGCAAAACAGTATTTATCAAGCTTTAAATTTTAAAATATTCCTTAAAAACATGATATAATAAAGCTAAAGAACCCAAAACAGCTAAGGTAGCACAGGAAAAAAAGACGAAACTCATATTTCAACAGTATAAACTGAATTAAAGAAAATTTTCCAAGTAGATGGGGTACATATTTTTCTTTTTTCCTGCAGATAATGACTGTGTGTGTGGGGGGGTATAGTTTCTGGGTTTTAAGAGGTCTGCAACACTCCACATTTTTGGAGTAAAACCTACTCACTTGCTTAAAAACAATCTTCATCAGTGACACTTTGAGCAGCAATGACTCCTTCAACTACAATAGCTAGACAATAATGGTTTAAATAAATCCAGGATTGATAACTTTCATTGTGCTCCATCTTTGAGTCATAGGATCATGGATTTAGAGTTGATGGGATCCTTAGGATCCCATCCGTGCAGTTCAACTCCCTCAGTGTCTAAATGAGAAAACTTAAGCACAGAGAGTTTAAGTGACTTTCCTATGGTAACTAACAGCGACAGTTGGAGTCTTTGCTTCTTCTGCCTCTAATTCCAGTGCTCGTTTTGCTATATTTGTAGCTATATAGTAACTTTTAAATAATAACTTATTTTTATCTAGTGCCTCATAAAACTTAAAATGTGTGTATGTGTGTACAAACAAAAAGTTCACAAATTTACCAGAAATTCTATTTTCCAAAAGACCCACAGAATTCAATCTAGCTTACCTGGAATTCTAGTGTTTAAAAGAAAAATTATCCATCACTATAATAACATAAGAAACCACTGCAACTATTCTTTTCAGTCGAATTGAACGAGAGACCCTTATGTCTTAGATAGACACAAACATAATGAAGGCTAAATTCTCCATTTCAACAGTTACCATCCAGCCTTAGGAAAAACTTAAGAGTAGTGTGGGCATTTTGGCAAGTGTTATAGAAGTGCAGCAGAAGGAGAGTGAGGCTAAGTATAAAATACAGTTTCAGAGGAAAGTAAATAGTTTAAGTTTCCCCAGTCCTAAAAACAAAAGAAGTCACTTCCCTTGACCTTACTAATTCTCAGACTATTTTTCTATTCTTATTCTATATTCTTCTAAAAGAAGTAGCCAGTATTTGGCCAACTCTATTTCTTCATTACCTACAAACTCTACCATCCCCACCAAATTACTGAAAGTTTCTCTGTCTCCAAAGTCACCAATGACTCCTTAATTACTAAATCCAATGGCATTTCTTTAGTCTGAATGCTCCCTGAACTTCCTGTAGCAGTCGATGCTATTGATTTTCTTTTTCTCCAGCTACTCTCTTCTTTTGGCCTCTGTGGTAGGAACACTGAAGGACTTGAGACTAGACACCTACCAATCTCCCCTCAGACACTTATTAGCTATTTGACCATGGGCAAAACACTAAATGTCTCAGAGCCTTGGAGTCCCCACGTACAAAGTTAGTATAATAATATGTGCACTACCTACCTCACAAGGTTGTGAGTATAATACTTTCACTTTCCACTTCACAAGGTTGTGATGTTTTGCAAACCTTAAAAAAGCACTATATAAAAATAAGTTATTATTACTATTAATAGTTTTCTTCTTTGAATCTTTTTCAATGGAGTTCAGATAGAAATAGTCTTTAGACACATTATGATCCTGTTATTATTCTTTTATTTTATAGGATGATGGGATCATACCACTACCATTCATTCTTCTTATCATTTTGGCTGGAAAACCCTAGAACCATTTTTTTCCACTTTCCCCTCATTCCTCAATCCCCACTGAACTATCAATTGCAAAGTCCAGTTGATTCTATCTTGACAATATTTCCCATCTGTCTCCTCTTTTCCATTCCAATGTCACCACCCTTGTTTAGGCATTTGGTCTATTGTAATAACTTTCTAGCTAGGTTCTATATCTCTAGTTTCTTCTACATTGCTTCACACCGCTGCCCAAGTAATCTTTGGAATGCACAAGTCTGGCCACATCATTCACTCTCTGCTCAAAAACTCTGACAGGCCACCCATGAACTATAAAATAACATGAGAACTTTTTAACCAGACCATTGAGATCCTCCACAATCTAGCTACAACCATTTTTTTCAGTATTAAATGTTTTATTGATGCCTCTATCTTCTTTCATATCACTGTCATTTTCCAATGACTCCCTCTCTAAAGAACTCTCCATTGTAACAAATAAATTCAGCTAAGCAAAACAAAACAAAACATTAGCTATGATTGAACATTTCTACCTCATTCTACACTCATAATACACCATCTCTCTGTTGAGAAGTGGAAGGCAGGCTTCACCATCAGTCCTCTCAAGTCATGGACGACCTGTATTGATCAGAATCCTGAAATCTTTCAATCTAAGCTACCTCTACTGTCTTATTTCATTATTCTTCCTTCACATACTCCACCCACAAGCCAAACTGGAGTACAAATTTTATCCCACCTTTTCTCACCTCTATCTGTACCTTTGTATTCACCGTCTCTTACTCCTGGAACAGTCTGTACTCTCAATTTTAGTTATTGCTATATTTCTCCTCCTTTAAAGCCTAGCTCATATACTACCTCCTTCAAGAAATTTTTCCTGTTTTCTCCAGAAAAAATAAATCCTACCCTACTTGATTTTCAAAAGAAATTCTATTTAACCTCTCCAAATCGCTTAATCACATTTTCATTTTTATTCTTAGAACTGTGTAATGTTTTTATATTTATATCACAGTACCTAACAAGTTGCATTGCATCTGTAGACACTTTTACAAGTTTGTTAAATTGAACTAAATGCTATAAGACCCCCATTAGCTTCATATATAGCATTTTGTCCCTTACGTGACATACGATATTGTGTAGTATAGTCATCAGTATTTGACCTTATCTTCCTTCCAAATTGCAAGCACCATGAGATAAGAGACTATGTCCTATGTAGTCCTCTTATCTCCCCCCAGAAGCTAACACAGTGAGTGTACTTAGGCCATATATAAGGTGGTGAAAACAACACAAGGCTTAGAATCAGCAGGCACAGGTTTGAATGGCTGTGGAGGTCATGGACAAGTTACTTAACTTCTCTGATCCTCAGTTTCCCATCTGTAAAGTATGGATAATACCTGTAGTGTCTCCTCATAGGGTTGTTGTAAGGATCAAATAAGACAATGTGCCCAAAACATTTTACAAATTTCAAATGCAGTTATCATTAACAAATGTTCACTGTACAAAATGAATACTTTGCGTCTTACTCTAGGAACAATTCAGCATAGTATTTATTGAGTGTGGACAGTATTTTGGGAACAGCACAGAATTCTGGCATTGTGAAAGGAAAGGACTGGATTTGCAGTCAGAAGACCTTGGTTTGAATGTCAACTCTGCCAATTACATGACCTTGAGCAGGTCATTTCCCATCTCAAGGCCACAGTGTCCTCATCATTTGTAAAAGGAAGAAATAGAACTAGATAATTGCTAAGATCCCTTCAAAGTCTAGCAAGGTTTTACTTTTGGCTTTACTGTCATTTATAGAATTCACCTTTTCCTCTTTTTATAGGGAGATATTCTAAAATTCCTTTCAACTTTAAAATCATATCAAACTAACTTTATTCTACCAGATGTTGAATTACTAAAGAAATAATATGGAAAACCATAAAATTGTTCATTTCTATTTAGCAGGTTCTATGCTGTTTTGCTGTTTGACAACTGAAGTTTCATCAAAGCATAAAGAAGGACTGTGAAGGCATAGATAGGCCAATTCTATTTCAGTTAGTGAGTATTACTATGCCACCCTTTTAATCAGTCCAGGGCAAGGATATCAACTTGTAAAACTGTCCTCTTTCTTATGAGTCAATTATACACTTTTATAAAGCAAAGCTTTCAAAACACGCAAGGTGACATCATGTCTTTGTGACAAGGAGCCACCACATTCATCTCAGTGATTATATATGCAAACAGTGAATAGAGTGCTAACCCAGAAGTCAGGAAAACAGGTTTGAAGCTGGCCTCAGACATTTACTAGCTATGTAGTCCTGGGTAAATCACTTAACCTGTGTCTTTCTCAGTTTCCTCATCTGTAAAATGGAGATAACAATAGCACCTACCTCTCAGGATTGTCATGAGGATGAAATTAGATAATGTTTGTTAAGTGCTTTGCAAACCTTAAAGCACTACATAAATGCTGGACACACACACACACACACACACACACACACACATCCTGGAAACTTCAGCACAATTCTAAAAGGGAAAATCCTGAGTGGTGGGTTCCCTTTTAAAGAATTTTTTTTTCTTAAAAAGCCTCAGGAACATTTAAAATGTCTCAGATTGCTTGGCTCATTGTAATATCTCATTTGGAATCTGGAAATCTGAATTAGAACACCTTTAATCTAAACTGAAACCTTAGGAATTGTTTGTTAAGATGGTAGACAATTTCACTAGTAAAGAAATACAGCCTAGGCTGGGAGTTATTAACCTTTCTGTGTCATGATGTCCTTTTGCAGTTTGGTGAAACCTATGGATCCCTTCTCAGAATTTAAAAAATTCATAATTGAAAAAAAGGCTACATCCTAGTTAGAGGTTAATGAAAATAAAGATGTAATTTTTTCATCTAAATTCACAGACCCCTGAAATCTAGGCATATGCCCTGGGAGGGGGATAGAAATGGGGATGATCTGTTCCCCAGATTGAGAACTCCTGATCTTGGCAGTGGAGCCATAACAGGAAAGAAATCTGTACCATTTTAAAATTGAAGAGAAAAAAAAACTCTAAAAAGTACTCTGAGATTTCATTGTTGTTATTGGAAAGGATCTTGGATATCCTCTGGTCTTCTATCATTTTACAGATGAAGAAAGCTTTTCAGTAACTTCCCTAGAGTCACCTAGGTGGTAAGTAGCAGAGTCAATCCTCAAACCTATTTCTTCTGACAGCAAATCTGGTACTGTTACCATTATACCAAGCTATGTTTCATAGACAAAGATTATTTAATCCACTCTTAATTGTTAATTAACCCTCCTTCAATGCAAGATAAGTAATCATTCCCATGGTGCAAACTAACTTTTTAGCTAGGTATCTACCTTGTTCAGCATCCCTAACAATTTAAAAGAGCTTACATCAAATCTAGATAATAAACTTCTAGACTTTGGACCTAAGAAGAAGTAATAACCAAGCCTGATAATGCCTTTTTCAGAAGACAAGTTCAAAGTACATAATACAAAGGGTAACATTGAAAAAAATTAGTAAACTTACTCTAATCTTGAGTGAGTACACAGAGACTAACAGTAGCTAACATGTATACAGTACTTTGCAAAGCATTTTCTCCAAAACAGTCCTCTGAGGTGGATAGTGCACATACCCCATCTCCATTTTGCAGACAAAAAAACACAGTTAAGTGTCTTGACTAAGGTGAGAGTTCATAAGTTTAAAGCCAGGACTCAAAAGCATATCTTCTGACTCCAGGTCCAGTGAATTAGTCAACCAATTTGCTTCTCACTTCCAACACAAATTTCCAATGTAAAGCTTTTGTTGTTGTTGTTTAGTCATTTTTCACTTGTGTTACACTGTGACCCCATTTGGGGTTCTCTTGGCAAACATACTGGAGTGGTTTGCCATTTCCTTCTCCAGCTCATTTTACAGATGAGGAAATTGAGGGAAACCCAGTTAAGTGACTTGCCCAGGATCATACAGTTAGTAAGTTTCTGAGGCCAGATTTGAACTCAGGAAGATGACTCTTCCTAATTCCAGACAGGGCATTCTAACTACTGAGTCACCCAGCTGCCTCTAATGTAAAGCTTTCAAAAGCAAATATTTTCCATTTAAGGATTCTGTTTAGTTTTTTAATCTAGATTTTAGGGAATTTAGGATTAAGATATTTTAAAATGATAATTGTATTATTTACACCTTTGTCTAGGTATTGTTTCTCCTTCATTTTTGAAGAGGACTAGTGACATCAGGATAGGTGATATCTTGATTTGAGTGTGATTTGGATTTAAGTGAGGTAGAGTTGTGCAAAGTTATCAGACTCCAGAATCACTGTAGTCCAGTGGCAGAACAATAGTCTAGATTACTGGAGATGACCTGGGATGCAGTGAATAGCCTTGGCATCTTAGATGTCTGACTAAACTCTAAGTGCTCCACAGAGCCTGCTTCAGCCACCTCATGGCCATTGGAGCAAACTGTTCCACAGATTTTGTGAAAGCCAGTCATTAAACTCTGAACATATTGAAGCTCTCAGTGGAAGAAAAGCTGACTGACCTTATGTGATATTCACATTAAAGTCCAATAAAAACTATATAGCTCTGCTATACTAACAGAACATTACCTCCTCAGACTGAGAAGAGAAATAGGCAGCCACATTTCTTTTCAAAGGTTCATGTTTTAAAATATGAAAGGCATTATGATGTAGTTGAGGGAAAACTGGCTGTAAAATCATGAAGAGCTTGGTTTGACTCTGGTGCATACTGACTATGGGAATGTGAGGAAGCCATAGAAACTCTCAGTGGTCCAGGCAGTTGTAAAACAGCATCTCTTAACTTTTGGTGTCATGGACCCCTTTGACAGCCTGCTAAAGCCTATAGAACCCCTTCTCAGAATGTTTTTAAAAGACTAAAAAAATACATAGAATTACAAAGGAAACTAATTACATTGGAATATAGTTATAAATTGTCTTTTGATTTCACAGACTTCAGGTTAAGAACTCCTGTTCTAAGACTAGATTAAAGTCTTGCAGAGGAGACTAAAGTTGCAGAGATGATCCTGATTTACACTGGTAGTGGTAGTTTCTTCACCTCAGAGTTGCCTTTTTAGGTTTTTTTCCCTTTAAAATTTTAAAATAATACAGATTTCTTTCCTGTTTTGACTTCAATGCCAAAACCATTGGTATTTAATCCAGGACAACATTGTCTGTAACTAGATTTCAGGTGTTCTGTGAATTTGGATAGGAAAAAATAATATCTTTAATGTCATTAACATCTAATTGGAATGTTTTCTGATGTGTTAAATGGTAGGGAGCAACTGGACTAGGCAATTTCTAAAGTTCTTTTCCAGGACTAAACCTCTGATCCTGCATGTAGAAAATCACACTTATTCTGTAGTCCTTATTAATGCCCTGTGCTTTCCCTTCTTTACGCTTGTGTTCATGCTGTTCTGTGAGCCTATGGCCTATTCTTCTGACACTCAGTAGTGGCAAATCTTCATCTTTTATAGGTGGTACAGTGGATAGATCACTGAGTCTGGAAGACTTCAGTTCAAATCTAGCCTTAGACACTTATTAGCTGTGCATGATACACAAAATAGCTAATCTTACCCCCTCAACCCTTCAGTGACAGAAATGCCCAAGAGGGCTTATTTTAAAATTCCATTTAAAATTATTGTATGAAAACTGGGTTATTTCATATCTGTAGTTCACAGTGACCTTAGTGAAAGAATCAACTATTCTCATGAGGAGTCTAAGTTTCTGAGATGTTCAAATATGTTTTTTTTTTAAAAAAAGACTATTCCAAAGACTTTCCCCCTTATAAGCAGTTTTGTCAAGAAATACACAGATTATAGGTACTTCTAATTATAACTCTCTCCTCATTCTGATATTTCCAATCAGAAATCATACCAAAATGGAAACACATACATACATACCCTAAACCAATACGTAATTAAATACTTCACAAGTTGTTGTTATTGCTGTTGTTCTAAACAGAAAAACAAATCCCTCATTTATCTCCTGGACATTTCTCAATAACTATCCTTGTGCTTGAGTCAGTGGTCAATATTACCTTGCTCCCTCCCAAAACTAAATCTTCCAAATGATTTATCTCCTCCTTAGTGCACTGGGACAATTAAAACAAAGGGCCTTTGTGCACCTGATGAATGCTATTGAAAGTCATTACAAGTTCTCTAGCCATAACCCTATGAGAATTATTACAAAAAACTTATGCGATGTCTAGGACTTCCCCCGACCTTGTCATACTCATTGGTTTTTTAGTAACTATATTGAATCTAAATTAATACTTCATTCTCAGAATCCCCAAGTCCATGTTAGAAACTAAATGCCAGCAAACATTTATATTCGTTTCAAAACAGATGTTCTGTTTTGAAATAAACTCATTCTTTCCCACATACCCAGTAATCCACTCTAGGAATGGCCCCCAGAACCCTCCAGCACATTCTTCTGACTCTCAGTAGTGGCAGATCTTCATCCTTTGTGGGTGGACTTGATTTTTGGAAAACAGTCAAATGTAATTTGCAGCTGAGTCTGATGATTAAGGTGAATGAAGTTGGAGAATGTGGTTCATGGTAAAAATCAGTCCCAGGAAGCAGCATGGCAAAGTGAAAAGAGTTCTGAATTGGGATCAGGAAGACCTTTGTTCAAATCCCACCTCTGACATTTAACCTCTGACTGTATGACCCTGGGCAAGTCACTTAATCTCTCTAGGACTAACTTGCCTCATCTGTGCTATGATACCTTACCTCACTGAGTTGTTGTGGGGCTCAACTGAGATGATGTACATAAAATACTTTTCAAATTTGAAAAATCCTGTACAAACACCAATTATTATAAAACAACAACAAACACCTCAAGAAAATTGTTTTCTTGAATGGCACCTCAACTATCCTTCAAGGCAATTTCCAGAGAGGTCAGAAATGTTTTGAGCAGTGGCAGCATCACTAGAAGAAGTGCATCATTTCAGAAATGGATTACTTCGAAGGACAGTGCTTATCTAGACATATTAAGTATTGAGTTTTTAAATTAAAAGTTCTGTTGCTTTATAATCACAGTTCCTGCTGACAGACATTTTCATGAGGTGCTGCAGTCAAAACCAATTAATATTAGTTGGCATTCAACCTTTTGTTGACAATAGACCCATGGTTAGCTAACGGATGCCCATCCTCAAAGCTTATCCTTGAAGTGTCTATATACTCTGATTTGATAGGACCAGCTTTGCCTTTGTAAACCCAAGGACATCTCCATGCCCCAAGGAAACTGTGAAGGAGGATTTAAGTAAAAAAAAAAATTAAATGCCTAACCCTATAAGAGTTACTAGAAAGAACCAGTGCAGTGTCTGGGGCTTTATGTTATCTGTTTATTAGTTATCCTGCCTAAATTTTAGTTTATTATTTATCTATTTATTATCTCAGTTATACACATTTCTAAATACTAAAAGTGACTCCCTTTCTACTTGTATAGACTGTCCTTTCACTGCACTAACAGGTACTATTTAGGTACCAGACTATTTTTTTCCTGCCTATAAGCTGACCACATACCTATACATCATATGTGTGTATATATATATATATATATAGATATATATATATATAGATATATATATCAAAGACAGAAAAATGTAGAATACTTTGCTTGTTTTATTTTCAGGAAAAAAAGTTCATCTCTTATGAAGATAAGTATACAGTTATCCCTTCCACATTGAGACTTTCCCCTTCATGGTTTCGATATATCATGGATAGACAGAAATTAAATGGGGAGTTTTGCAAAGCCGTAGATGACATATGAAGGCCAGTGGATGACATAGAAAAAGTTTAGAAACTCAGAAATGTATAAAATATATGTAGTACTGTATATATATATATATATACTATATACACACTATATACATATATATACACATATATAGTACTATAAACAACCCATAAAAGAAAAAGAAAAAAAATCAGAGTTCTCTGGTACGAACAGAAAACCAAAAAATTTTACATGACTAACCCCTCCCCTTACCCTCCCTCAGTCCCTCCCCTGTGATATGGAAGGGAAAACTGTATACTAAAAGACCACTACCTTAATGAGACCACTATCTAAAAACCTAAGCCATTCATCTAGTCCAGGATAACTAATAAACAGATAGCATCAAGTAGTGAGTTGCAAGGCCATCGGGGGGAGGAAAAAATGGATTTAATCTCCAGACAATGAATTTAGATTAATTCAACCCAAATGATCCATTTGAGGTCTGAATTACTCCAACTGGCTATTTGTACTGTCAAATCTCCAATCCAATTTATATTCTGTAGACATAGTAATATTGTGTGTTGTGTTTTATTTTTAGATTGAGAAAAAGTGTTGGTTTTTTTTTAGAATGGTTAGTTCTTAAAACTGGAAATGCATGTCATCACAGAGTGCCATAACTCTTTAGAAAGAACCATTTTAAATAGATTTTTTAGAATAAAGAAGCATGCATTTCTATAATGGAGTGTTCAATCCTGTAGCAAGTCAAAATTTTGACCTAGAAAAAATAATTTTACATCACTGGACCTAACTCTGGAGCTCATTCCATTTTTGGTCCAATTTCATGTGAAATGTACCAGCCATTCTGAGGTAGTTTTCTGAAGAAGAAGCCTCCTTGTTGTCATCTGAGGAAGTTCCTGACTTCCTTTATCTCTAGGCAAGGCTAAGTAACAAGCATTTAAAAAGCATTTACTACGTTCCAGGCTCTGTGCTAGGCCCTGGAGACATGTATAGAAGCAATGCCCTATATATGTTCACGCAGAAAAACAGTGTGGAAAGACAGAAAAAAAAATGGTGACTGAACAACACAGTAAAGTCTAGAAAAGCAAACAACCAAGGATTAAAGAGTATTTGCAATAGGCTTTTTCAAGTCCACAGAAATAAATCTTTATTCCATTGCTTACATTGACTCCCAAACATCATCCGAAAGCCAACATTATGATGGACTTCCTTGCTTATTATAATAATCACCCAAGACTACATCGGGACCAACTTAATGAAGATGGAAAAGGCAGCTTCCAAGCAAAAATTCCCTAGAAGATCTTCTAGATGACAATTCAAAACTAAGGCATTACATTTTTTCAAGCCCTGATACTGCTAAACTCCAGGCATGTTCAGTGACAACCTAGATTCATTCTTCTAAGTGTCAACATGAGGCATAGCAAAATCTTTATTAATTAGAACCAAACTCAAAAGAAATCCATAATTTATTGACTTTTTTAAAAATATTTTTTCAAATGTAAAAACAATTTTGAGCATTTTTTTAAAAATTTTTAGCTCCAAATTCTCTCCCTTCCAACCCTCCCTAAGACAGCAAGCAATTTGATATAGGTTATACATGTGTTTATTGATTTCTATCCCATGTCATCATTAGAAGAAATAAAACATAAATACAATGAACATTTTATTTAAAAAAACACATCAATTTCCAATTATGTGCCAAATATACATATTTGGTCCATTCACTTGCATCATCAACAAGGGGAATTGATGTTCAGAACGATGATTCAGAATATTTATGAGATACTGAATTACAGAAATCATATGATTTTAGAATGGGGTTCAAACTTTAATAAACTGGTTAGTGATAGAAATGAGACTAGAACCTATGTCTCCTGAATGAGTCTTAGGACATTTTGCACTATATCACACAGACTGTCATTAAAGGAAGATTCAGTTATATTCATTGTGCTCATAGCAAGGACCTCCAAGATCATCTAGTCCAATTTGCAATAGCACTCCCAGCAAATAACCATCCAGATTGCTTGAAAACCAGACTATCTCCTTAAGGGAGCTCGGTCCCATTTTTGGACAGCTCATTGGGAATTTTGTCTTTACATTAGGTCTGATTCTGTGCATGGTAACCAAAAACTGGAATGCAATGGAATATCATTGTGCCATAAGAAATTGTTAAACAAAAATTTTCAGAGAAAACTAGGAAGACTTCTGAACTGATGCAGAGTGAAGTTTATAGGACTAGGAGAACAATTCATACAAATATATCAACATTATTGAGAAAAAACAACTTTAGTATTCTGTTCAATACAATGATAAAACATGAGTCCAAAAGAAAGAAGATGAAACATGCCACTCACTTCCTGACAAAGAGGTGTTGAACTTAGATAGAAAGAGCTATTTTCAGACATTGCTAATGTGAGAATTTGTTTTTGCTGGCCCATGTATATTTGTTTTTCAGGGTGGTAGTTGTTTTTAATTTGCTCAACTGGGGAAAGGGTAATGGAAGGAGGAGATGAATACTACTCTTCTTCTACTAGTAATAGCTAACATTTACATAACATTTTGAGGTTTGCAAAACATTTTACAAATATTATCTCATTTTATCTCTGTAACAACCTTGAGAGGTAGGTGCTATTATTATCGCTCTCTTAAAGATAAGGAAACTGAGGCTGAGGGAGGTTAAGTGACTTACCCAAGATAATGGAGCTAGTAAGTGGCTGAGGCTAGATTTGAACTCAGGCCTTCCTGACTCCAACTCTAGTACTCTATTCTCCGTACCACCAAACAGTTAAAAAAACAACAACCTAATTCTTCTTCTCTGCAGTTTGCACCCACCGATTCTAATTCTTGAAACTGAACTGCAAGCAAAACAAATTTAATTGCTCTTCCAGATCATACTCTATCAAATACTTACAAGCTGCTGTTGTGTCCCTTTCCCCTTAAACCCACCACTCCTCTTAATTTTTCTATTTATGTTGAGAGCACTCCCATCTTTCCAATCACCCAAGTTCAAAACCTTGAAGTTATCACCAATTCTTTACTCTCTCTTTACTCTATTTAAAACTAATCTTCTCCAGGATAAACATTCACAGGCCTGTTCAACTAATTCTCAGTTTTTCAGCCTCTAACCATTCTGATAGCCCTTTTCCAGACTTTCTAACTCACCTATTCCTTCTCAAAATGTCGTTTCCAGAAATGAACACAGTACCAGATACAGTCTGACAAAGTCATAGTACAAAAAACTATTATCCCCATAATTTGGAAACAGACACCTCTTTTGTAGCTCAGAATTGCATTAGCTTTTTGGGCTGCCATGACACACTATTGATTCAAATTGAGTTCATAACACACCAAAATCCCCAGATCTTTTTCATAGGAACTGTTTTCTAGTCACACCATTCTTTTCCCTTCCCTTCCCCTCCCCTAACTTACTAAGGCAAGAAGGATCAAAGTAAAAACTGTTTTCTCGTTAGCTTTTAGTTACTCTTCATTACCCAATCATTCTGGGTAATTGGCATTTTATTAGATTTTTTAAATATTCAATTATTATCAAACTATTTAATGTTATTGAATTAATTCAATTCAGTAAGCATTTATTAAGTGCTTTCTATGTACAAAGCCTTGCACTAGGGATACAAAATCAGCAATCCCTGCCCTCAAGATGTTTATATTCCATGCTATGAAAAATCCCCTTGTTTTTTCCTATTCATTATAACTTGTAAATGAATTTAAGTAAATTCAGCAGTTATTTTTAAAATGTCTACTACCTACCAAATATACATATAGACACAAACATGTGCAAGCATGCGTGTTTGCACACGCACACACACACACACACACACACACACACACACACACACACCCCAGTCTCTCAAGGAGCTTAGGTTAGGGGAAGGAAATAGCATGTTCACAGATAAGTAAATACAGAATAATTTCAAGAGTTGGGAGGAGAGAATGAACAACTGGAAGATCAGGAAAAACTTAGTGTAAGAGGGTGGGGGAGGACCTAAACTGCTTTGAAGGAAGCTAGGCATTCTATGAGGCAGAAGAAAGGGATTAGGTTCTAAGAACAGTGTCTAGTCTGTATAAAAGCATGGAGATCATAGATGGTATGTCTAATATAGAAAGATGGAACAGAAAGTCAGCCAATTTGTGTGGGAGATAAAATTTAGGAAAGGGAATAAGCCTGGAAAGGTAGAGTGGAGCCAAACAATGAAGAGTCTTAAATGCCAGATAGAAGAGATCATATTTTATCTTGAGCACAACCAGCAACCACTGAAACTTCTTAACCATTGATATAGTCAGATTTGTGCTTTAAGAATATCAACTTGGCAGTTGCGTAGAGAATGGATTAGAGAAGGGAGAGGATGGATATAGAGAGACAAATGAGGAAGCTATTGTAATAGTCTATGTTGAAAGACTGAACTCAAGCAGTGATTCAAAGTGTGAATGGAGAGAAAGAAACAGGTACAAGGGATGCTGTGCAGAGAGAATTGATAGGACTTGGAAACTGACCAAACATGGGGTGGGGGAGGGTAAAGGAAAGTAAGAGTTGATGATTACTGGAAGACTATTGACCTGGGAACTGAAAATATGGGAGTGCCCTCAACATAAATAGCAAAGTTAGGAGAGTGATAGGTTTAGGGGAAATGATAATGATTTCTGTTTTGGATGTGTTGAGCTAGAGATGCTTATGGGACATTGAGGTGGACATGCTCAGCAATGGTAGTTAGTGATGTTGGGAGTGAGGAAGGCTAGATATATGAACTTGCAAATAACATGTCTTGAGATTATAATTTAATCCATGGGAGTTGATGAGATTGCTGAGAGAGAAGAAAATGGGGCCTAAAACTGTGTTTTGGAATACACTCGTACGAAGGGGGAGGACACGGATCCAGCAAACAAAACTGAAGAGGAATTGTCTGGGAGGAAGAGGAACCAGGAGAGAGTAGCCCCATGAAAACCCGAGGAAGATCCAGGATTCAGGAGAAGACAGCAGTCAAATGTCAAAAGCTGTAGAAGGCCAAGAAATAAGATGGAGAAAAGGTCATTGGATTTAGCAACTAAGAGATGATTGAATAAAAAAATTACAGAGAAATATGTACTTTAGTAAATTACTTTCTAGTATTTTGGTAAGTTATTTTCTAAGAAACTAGAAACAGAATTTTCAAAATGAAATTAGAGAACTTGGATTGCAAAGATGATATTTGAAGTTCACTTAGCTAGATCCCTAACAAACAACAAGAAATGGAAACAAACTTATTACATAAAAAATCCTGATGTGTGAATCTGTGGGCATTTCAAAGACTCATATCCCTTAGAAAACACAATAAATTACTCCCCTAGATGCAAAGTAGACTATGCAGTAAGTAGTTTCTTGGTGCCAAGTATTTCCATTTATTTACCTAATACCTATCTGAACAAAATACTGTACCTGAGCATCAAACTGTAACAGAGAAGCACACTGTTGGCCAATATATTCATGCAAGCATTCTTGAGCCAGTAACTCCCCAAACTGCTTGAGTGCATTCTTAAGAATATGCACACAACATTAATCTCTGACATTTTCATCTGGGTGGAAGATTTTGGATTACGTAGCCTGAAATGTAAAAGACTTGCTGTTCTTGGATACCAGTTGAAAAAGTTAAATGCATAAAAAGGAAAGCTCATCTCCAGAGAGCAGGCAGAGGCATGAATAGTTAATTACAATAGATTCCAGACAACTAAGAATAAAGTTCAGGGAGAGGTCTGGGTAAGCCCCGTTACCCATGAGCAGGCTGGTAGCTGGGAGAAATAGGCAAATGGGATCACAAATAGGAGATTTGACTTTAGATTAAAAAGGGAAAAGAGTTTGAACACTCTATGACAGGAGAAAGAGTGTGTGTGTGTATGTGTGTGTGTGTGTGTGTAGACTAAGCTCTACTTAAAAGCTCCACTGGGTTGGGCATCAAAAGACTACAACTACATTAAAAATCTTAAAAGAAGAATTCAAGTGGCACTAAAGATTACTCAAAATGAAAAAGAACAAAAGATAACTATTGTGGTAAGACATGACTTTGTCTTCATTTGTGGATATTTTCATTTTGACTTAGATACAATGTGGAAAGAAAAGAAAAGATTGGGTTCTTTTGAATCTCTGGATCTGTTAAGGAACTTTTTCTTTTTAAAGTATAACCTAGGGTGCACAGCTAGGTAGCACAGTGGATAGAATGTGGGGCCTGGAGTCAGGAGGACCTGAATTCAAATCCAGCCTCAGATGCTTATTAGCTGTGTGACCTGTTTGCCTCAGTTTCCTCATCTGTAAAATGAGCTGGAGAAGGAAATGGCAAACCACTCCAGTATCTTCACCAAGAAAACCCCAAATTGGGTCACAAAGAGTCAGACACAACTGAATAATGACTGGAAATCCTATGGTAGCTTCATGTGGTGAAATAAGCACTGGATTAAAAATTAAGAGAATCAGCTTTAGTGGAAAGAGAACTAGACTTAGTGCCAGAGAACCTGGGTTTGAATTCTAGCTTTGCTTATTTTCCATGTGACCTGAAGAAAATCGTGTCTCCTCTCTGCACCTGGCTTGATGAAATTGAAGGTCTCTCCCATGAAGCCTGACTTGGCCAGTGTTATGTGAACTCTGAAATGTTTTTTTTTTCTAATAGTGAGGATGGGGTTGCATTGATCTACCCCCAGGTCTTATCTGGCATCCCTTGTTATCGATGGCTCAAACCCCACAGATGCCTGATCAAGATTAGCGGTATAGGACCAGAGAAAAGATATTGATAAAGATAAAGGAGTCATCACCACATCCTTGTTCTCATTAGTACTCTGGTTTAACCAATTGACCTTAGCTATAACAACCTAGGAATACATCAGGTTGTGGACCATGTTTGATTCCAACAGGACGAAGGGCCTGTTGAACAATTTGGGGTATTTTTTCTTGTTTATTTCCCCCAATGCACAAAAGAACCATTTCCCAGTACACACTCATACTAACCTCACATATACAATCTGTTGCTGTCTTGTCCTCATTTCCTTCACAACATCCCTTACATCCCTTACATGTATTGCCTTCTCTCCATTCACTGGTCACCAACAAAGTATGTTTGGATAAAATATTAATTACAGGGCCTGGGGTCCTCATCAGTTCATGCCTAGTCTACTGCAATAGCTTTCTGGTTGGTCTCCCTGCCTCAAATCTCTCCCACTCTAATCCATCCTCCAATCAGCTGCCAAAGGGATTTTTCCCAGAGCTTGGGTATGGCTATTCCACTTCCTTACTCAATAAAATCCAATGGCTTTTTATTACCTCCAGGATCATATAAAATATTCCCTATTTGGCATTTAAAGCCCTTTGTGGCCTTACCCCTTCCTACCTTTCCAGGTCTCTTACACTTTACCGTCTTCCATGCACTCTATGTTCCAGCATCCTACTTGCTGTTCCTTACCTCCTGACTCTGTGCCTTTTCATTAACTGTCCCTTATGCCTGGAATGCATTCCTAACCTCTACCTCCTGGCTTCTCTAGGTTCTTTTGAGATTCAGCTCAATCCTACCTTCTGCAGAATGTCTTTAACTGGTTTCTGTCCCAACCCTTCTCACCCAACTCCACTGTCAGTGCCTTCCCTCTGAGATTTACTTTTCATTTACACTGTATATATCTTGTAAGTTCAATTTTTGCATGCTGTTCCCTCAATTAGAATGTGAACTCTTTTTTTCTGTTGTTTCTCTTTATACTCCCAGTGCTTAGATACTGTCTGATACATATTGGCCACTTAAAAAATGTTTTTGACTGACTGATTATGCAAGGAACTAACTAGGAGGGCATTATCCAAGAAAACATAGACAACAAATCAGAATGACAAAAGTGATTACTTTCCACTTTGATCTAATGCCTTTTTAATTTAAGCATTTCAGAAGATGATGGCCTATTTGAGAACAAGTCCATGAGTACCCCTCATGTTTTGGGATGGCTATTTCTACGAAGCCATAAAAACAATAAAGTTTTCCAAATAAGAGCCAAAGAGAAGCAGCTTGTCTATGTTTATATAAAAGAGACTAAGGGGAGGTCATTCTTATCACAGAAACATATAGAATGGGTAGCCTTGAGAGCAGAAAGGGAAATTATATTGCAACTCATGCATGAAGTAATCTGTCAGTTGAATCTACATACACAAAGAACTGAGATGATATAGGTAATTGAATCAAAAAGCTATCCCACTTACCTCAATTATTTGGCTAAAGTATAGTCTTAAATTGAGGTTTAAATAATCTAGATCATGTCTTTAGCTCTCAACTTCCATTAGTAGATATAGGAGCATAAATCATGCTTAAATAGACTTCTGGGAAATTTTTTCAAAAAGAAGAACTGTATACAATATATGCTTATTTCTTAAGTGAAAAAGGAAAAAAAGGGAGGAGAAAGAACAAGGACAATACAGAATAAAATATTGTGAAAATCCAATGTCAAGGGGTTTAGTAAAACTTTCAGACAATAACTCATCCATGCTGAGGAATAATTTGAGCTGGGCAAGTAATAAAAAATGCTGATATCTTATTTTACTTCCTCCTGACACTCTTGTTGGGAGGGCTGGTTAGAAAAAGCAGAAGGAGTTGGTAAATTTTAGTTCTCATTATAAGGCTTTTTAATCATCATCTTTATTATAATTTTATTTAAAGGACTAGATCCTTCTCCGGTCCCCTCCAATTCTATCCAAGGCTACATATTCTATTTATTCTTTCTGCGACCACCCAAAATGGAAAATGCCCAATCTTAGAACAAAACAACAGCAGCAAACTGCAACCCAACCAGTTCTGAGATTCTGGAAGATCCAGCCTCACTTAAGTCCTGCCAATTTACATTGTGGGAAAATGGCATTTTGATCAAATGCCTTATTAAACAAACAAACAGAAAAGAGTGAGTTGGCACAACTGTGGGTTATGTGCTGACAGAGTCAAGGATAACCAAAGTCAATAAAATTTCCTTAGCCAGAAGGCCTTTTAGTTTCTCATTTTCAAAAATGTTTTATTTTCTCATTGTTAGTCAATATTTCAAATTTAGCATCTGAAATTAGATTTTCAAGAGTAATACTCTTAAATTAATCATACCATGAGTTTCCTTTAATTAAACAGTTCTTTGTACATTTCAATACACAAACACATATACATATACACATACCGTCATGACCACCTCCCACTACCACCACCAACAACAGTAACAACAGCAACAACAGCTGTTTTTTGTTTGGGAGTTTGAGATTGCTATTTGGGAGTACAGTGGTACATTAGAACAAGCTGTGGACTTAAAATCAGTAGCCCTGAATTCAAATTCCAGATTTGCCTCCTACTGTGTCCTCTTAGGCAATCATTTGCCTTCTCTGGGCCTCAGTCGTCTTAACTATAAAATGAGGGGATTGGATTAAGAAAGTGCTATGGTCCCTTTAAGCTCTAAATCTATGCTCCTATAATCAATTTAAAACAACCTTGAAAGTGCCATGCCTCCTTCTTTGGGACTACTGGGAATTTATGCCAGGCACATAGAAAACAATGCTGACTTCACTTACTTTCCTGGATGTACAAGGGCACTGTTTGCCTCTCCTGTCTCATTACAGTATAAGCTGCTGGTAAACTTTGAATTAAGCAATTAATGTGATATAATTAGTCACAAGTTTAATTCATCGAGAAACTCAGGTACATTTTTGAATCTGCCCACACATGTTTAACCTGAAAAAGAGAAATGTGTAATTACATTGTAGCTCCATCCATTTCCTTGTTTTTTTTGGGGGGGGGAGGTTGTTGGGCACTAATAAACATAGGTTTAAACTCACAGCCCCCAGGTGAGAAATGTTATTCCTTCCTCCAGGGGTCATTCTGCATCATACCTCCCCCAGCCCCACAGACACCTCTGAAATCATGTTTTGTTTTGTTTTGCTGTCAACTATGCATATCCTTTGCAAAGTTCTGAGTAAGGTGATCTCTGCTTGTTCAGTCCTGCTTTGGTCAGAATCCAGTATCCACTGGAGACCTCCCAGGTCCAAGCAGTGAGTGCTCTGTTTGGCCTTCTGCAAGCCTAGGAGACTAAATCAGGTAAGATAATAGTTGTAAAGCACTTAGCACAGTGCCTGGCACACAGTAGGTGCTATACAAATGCTTATTTCCTTTCTTTTCTCTCCCCTTCCTTCCCACTAACTAGGCTTCCAAGGCAACCCAGTAAAAGGCCAAATGGCACTATACTTTCCCAAATCTTCAGAGATCTCAAAAAGGGCCCCAAATGTAGCACTTCCAGTTATGATATTTAAAACCATTAAGCATACCAGATAGTCAAGAATTTTCTTTTAATGAGGAAAAGCACTATCTAACCAAAACCACATTCCAGAGTTGCTTCTGACAGTGACTCGCTGCATGACAAGCTGTCTTCTCCTACTTTCTTGTAAATTCCTGGGTTTTAGTTCTTCCAGGCTCTACCAGGTTACAATTTCTTTTTTGCTAATTACACAGAAAAAAAATTGAAAGAATGTCACTGACTATTCAAAGAACCCAAAGCCAATTTACTTAAACAAAAAACTAAACTAAAAATAGCTTGTTTTGTTCAGAAGGCAGCCTATTCTGTCTTGATACTTTTTCCTACAACAGGGATTAATTATAGAGGGTCATTTCATTTATTAAGACTTAGGTGGCAGAAATGGCTGGACTACCGTCTGTGAGAAGATCTGCATTTTCAACCTCAGCTCTTACTGTAAACATGACTTGTCAATGATTAGTTACTTTGGCTACCTTGGAGAAAATTGGAAACTGCTGATCTGTTGGATGCATGGCCTCTGGGCACCAACAACTTCTCCTTCTGGGTATCTGGAAGCTGCATTACAAGGGTGCAAAATGTGTGCTTGGGGGTTGGTGGGAGGTAGGGAATCCATAAAGGTGTGTTCCATCTAGTCGCTAATCAAGGAAATAACAGATCTTTTCGAAACCTCTTGAGTTAATAGTTCAAATAGTGGAAGCTTGGGAGGGTTTCTTTGCATATAAGTTCTAAGGAACAGTAAATACAGATTGGCTCATGCTGAAATAATGTTACAGCAGTGACACATACACAACCCCCACTCACCCAAGGCCAAATTTTAGACAACTACTCCTATAACAGGTGCACCCTGGAGGACACCTGGGAGCCTGCTGGCCCCAGGAGTTCTGTGCCTAACTTGAGTCTCTTCTAGATGAACTGGCTAGAGGGTGATGGCATTGGACTGAAGTGAAAAGTGCCTTCCTCATGGAAAGTACTCTCCCAGGGCATGAAAGTCCAAGCCTAAGTTCTGGCTATGATACATATTTCCTGTTCCACACCTAGGGGACAAAGGTGGGGGGAGGGGAGGGATAATTTCACAAAAACTGGATGGGACTTTAAAACACCAAATGTTAGAGATGGAATAAACTTTACAACATAGAAAATTAGAGCTGGGAGAGACCTTAGCATATAGAAGAGAACGTCAGAACTGGAAGGGTCCTTGAGCTACAAGCCTAACATTGAGTTGGTTGTCTATCCACTCTGATTCCCTGATGGCCCAGGGAAGCAAGTAGGTTTTTTTTCAAGTTTACACAGTTAGTGGTAGAATAGGGACCAGAATATAGGTCTTTTGGCTTCCAGGGCTTCCTGTGCAGAGTTCTTTCCTTTATATCTTCCCACTATACCATTGCCTCCCCTTGTTGCCAAAAGAATTCTTTCGCCTCCGGGAAGGAATGTCAAAATGGAATCACCTTTAAGAAGGAAGAAATGTCACATTGCTCTAGGTCACCTGATAGGATCAAGTGGTCTTGTATTCTCCCTAAATATGTGTTTCTTTCTGTATTACAAGGCTTTGTTCAAATCTTTGATGGGGAGAAGTTCTCTGAGTAAAGCTTTTTCCTAAAAGAAATAATAGTGTTTCTGTGAGAACAAAAAATACTGGTCAACAGCAAACCCAACAAGAAAGCATGTGAAGTAAGTACTGCTCTAGATGAGAAGAGAGGGAAAATGAATGATCAGAAAACAAACTGTTAAAGGTAAGGAAAGCTGTGGCCAGAATAAATCCTTTTGTGTCAGTACAAGAAAATGAAAATGATTTTGTTTGGAATCCTAAACTCAGCCAAGAAAAAGAAACCAAATAGCCCAAGGTTCTCCCCCTCTTGCCTTCATGACTTCATTATTTCACATTCTCCAAATTGCTCTGAGAGCCTTTTTAAAATGATCATTTCTAGGGGAAAGGCTGCAATAAAACTAGGTGTTCTGTGCAGGATCTCCTACTCACTATGAGGATGTACTCACAGAAACAAAAAAGAAAAAACAAAAACAAAAACAACCATAGAACATAAACCATGGAATTTTGGAGCAGGAAGAAAGCTTAAAACATAGATCACAAATGGGTCATTTGGAATCTCAGAACTTAGAATGCTGACACAAAAAGGCATGTTAGAATACCACTGCTAGAACCAGCATTAGGAATCATCTAAGTCTAATCTTTATCCATCTTTTTACTATAAATATTTTTGCACATGTAGGTCCTTTCCCCTTTTTATGATCTCTTTGGGATACAGATCTAGCCATGGTATTGCTGGATCAAAGGGTATGCACAGTTTACTTGTCCTTTGGGCATAGTTCCAAATTGCCCTCCAGAATGGCTGGATCAGTTCACAACTCCACCAACAGGACAAGTCAATCTTTTTAAAGATGAGAAAAACTGAGGCCCACAGGAGGAAATGTCTTGCTCAAGGTCATAGTCAGTGGTATTTTATAATATAGTTAATAAACAGCTACTACAATGTGCCAGGTTCTCTGGGGATACAAAATATAAACTTCATTTTATAAGGGCGCTTTATTGTATTGAGGTAGGGAAGAAGAGGAATAAGAAGTCATGGTATTATTACATTAATAAATTATCATAGATCTAAAAAGCTAGAAAGGAGCTTATAGAGATACTTTACAAATATCTCATTTGAAAATAGTCCCTCTCCCATCTTTTCTGTCTAGAGGCTATCAAAGTATCTTAATGTACTTTGGCTAGAGTATTTGTTACCATCCCTCTATGTGGTAGAGGAAACATTCAAAACTTTTTGCAGACTCATAAAAATGGATGAACCAAGCCCTGAAATGATCCCCAATGGCACTATTTGTAAGTAATGTTGAACCCATTTGGTATATTAGGGAAACAGATGCAATGAGAATAAAGGAGCTAGTTCAGGCTCCTTTGGGACTCAGGACTATCGGGACTCAGGACTATGTCTAACCCACAATCTCAATCTAGATAATAACCTTGCATGCCAAAATAAAAACAAAACAAAACAACAACAACAACAACAAAAAAAACCCCTTGATTTATACTCTCATTGTATTCCCAAGGACTAGATACATAGTGGGTACATACTTGTTGACCCTGGATCTCAGTCCTCTGCAGGAACAGAAAGGAGGGGCTGGATTCCATATGGCATTTGCTGACTGTGCATTCCCCCAGATCATTCCATATCTATAATTCACTCTCTCCTCACTGCCACTTTTCAATTCCTTTACTTCTTTCAAGTCTCTGCTGCTTTCTCTGTGTAGCCTTCCCTGATCCCCCTAACTGTCACTGTTCTCTCCCTCCTCAAGAACACTTAGAGCGCTTTGTGTGATCTATTCTCTGTCTTCTTTCCAAGGATCAGAAGTGGGGGAGGGTAGATGTTGAGTCCAGTTTTAACACTCTGGAATAGAAAAGACTAAGATTTCTGCCAGATGAAGTTAGACCTAACACACGAAGGAAAAGATGGTAGATTTGACTGGGGAAGAAATTGGATCCCAAATATTTCTGGTTTAACTCCTTACCCCCTAGAGAGGGAATTACAAAGCATGAGAATGTGAAGGGCATGAATGAGTCATTAAGTCCCTGGGGTCCAGGCTTAGGGGGTGAAAGGCCCAATGAATTACCCAAGGAAGTAACTGACTGCCCTGTGAAGGAAAGCTGGATGGAAGCCATAAAGTGGGGGTGGAAAGATCCAGTGGTGTTGGGGACTGTGTAATCTCTGGGGTTTTATTGACATCCAAACTTTTTGGAGTTCATCTCAACTCCCAAGGTCAAAGTTTGCCCATCAATAACCATAAACACATCATAGTCGACAGAACTCCGTTGGTAGTATTCTTGTCTCAGGGCCAGGTGGTTAGAGATTCAAATCCCAATCTAGACTGTGGGCTCAGGCCCAATGCTGAGGCAGCAGAGTGAGACTGGGGAGCCAGGCTGGCCAAAGGGGGAGGGGGGTGCTGATCTGCTACACTAATCACTTCTGGCCTTCCTCCTAACTGCTTTTTAAAAATATTCTGGCACCAGGCAGCAGGTTACTTTCACTTTTCAGCTGCAGGAGGAGAAGCAGACTGGCCCTATAAAGCACTTTGCTTTTTCAAGGTTACTTGCCCTGGACCCTTTCCCTACAAAAATCTTCTAGAAACATTCACATTATTGAACTAAGGATTTTAGTTGGATTGCAGTTTTAAAGTTTGATTCCATTTGGGAGATTTTTTAAAACTGGAGCTAGAGGCCTTTTTTACCTAACAACTGCAAAATTATATAACAGTTTGATACACCTGGAGGGAGATCATATCAGCAGCAAAGGTTAATAATACTATAAACTCATTTCTATAGCACTTGACAGTTTTCAAAGAACTTTCCTCACAACAACACCATGAGGTAAGTTGTATCCTCATTTCATAGAGGATTTGAAAGAGAACTGAATGACTTACCCAGTCACCTAGCTTAGTGAGTGACACCTAGGACTAAAGCTGAAGTCTTCTTCAGTGTTTTTACAAGCCATAAAATCACAAAATTTCGGAAAGAAGCCAGGGGGCCATCAAATTCAACTCATATCTGAAAATGAATCCCCTTTATCAAATACATATTCAGCTTTTGCTTGAAGATTTCCATTAAGAATTACCTCCAGAATCCCATCCTCCTTTGATAGAGTCCTCACTCTTAGGGAATTTTTCTTTATATCAAGGATACATTTGCCTCATTGTAAATTTCACCCATAGCTCCCAGTTCTGCCCTCTGGGGCCAAGCAGAACAAGTCTAATCTTTCTTCCATGTAACAACTCTTCAAATACTTCAAGATAGTTATAGTCTTTCCCACTAAGTCTTCTCTTCTCCAGACTAAATATACTCAGTTCCTTCCAACCATTGCTTCCATGGAATCAAATCAATGACTTGCACCTTCCTGGTTGCCTTCCTCCAGACATACACCAGTTCAATGCTCTTCTTACTACACCATCATGTAGCTCTTGAAATTTAATTTTGTGAGTGGTACCCTCTCACAAAAGAAAGAACTGTGGAGATTCACTGTTTTTATACACAAAATTCTTTTTGTCTTTGGCTGTGTATATGAAAATGCTCCTTTTTTTTTTTGGTGTTTAAGTTCAAAATAAAAGAACTAAATTAAAATAAGAAGGATTTGCTCTTGGTGAGAACCCAAACTATCTTTTTTAGTTAGATAAAAGGACCTCATTTACATGGTAACAAGAATAAATGCCCAAGCTACTTAAAATATCTTCTCTTGGCTATTTGATAGCTGATGAAAACTGTATAAATAATACAAATCAAACTTTGTCCATAGAGCTTAATTTCCTTGGGAAAAGCTCAACAGTATATGATTAATTCTTTTTTTCATAACTTTGTGATGACACAAAATGATTTAAACTAAAGTTCTCAGGATAGCCATCAGTCCTTTATCATCCAATGATTCCTTTCATCTACTAGATCTCAAAAGCCTAGAAAAAGATAAACAGGCATCACTCTCAGGTAGTCCAATTCCAAATACAAATTAGCAAATACTCGGAGCCTAAAAGAAATGAGGCAGGGTCTGAAAAAGATACACATATAATCTAGAAAAAAAGAAGACATTTCTCATTTTTGTTACCTATAACCTTCTGATATGTAACTCTTTGTTTTCAAATTAGCTTGGAAAGTCAACATCTCCTTAAAATATTAAAGTTTCCTTTAACCAACTACAGCATCATACTACAAGAGGGTTAGGTGGGTGAAATATGGCATTCTGGAATGTGACAATGTGGCACTGGGCTCCGGAAGCACCCAAAACATTTCCAGATATGGAGCTAGGAAAGATGGCACTCACCAGTGTCAGCAACATGAGGAAAATGCATGGGAAGGCAATTTTCCCTGGAATGGTTCTTACTCAAGGAAGGACCAAGATGATCCAAACAAAACCCTATTAATGTCTCTGGCAATACTTAAGGTAAAGGGTTTCTAACCTTCACATATGAGAGATGAGTTTGAGCTCTTGCTCAGGATTTCTCTAATGAGAAACTCTAGGCACATTTTGAGTTACAGGGGCTATACGCAAAGCCAAGTATCCAGGATCAGAAAACTGAAGTAGTTTTGTTGTTGAGTTATGCTGAGACAGTATTTTAGTAATCCATTCTCTAGCCTCATTGAGAAGCAGAAACTACAATAAACCTAGTTTTCATCAGGGACATTAAAGAGTTCAATCCATTCTCTCAATCCTATTTTCAGGCCAGATGTCAAGTAGAGATAGGGAGTTGGGTGAATTTTACAGCATTGCGATACCAAGCTATAGGGTAAGGGGAGAGTATCGAAAGCAATGGTGCTGTCCAACCTTTCACATGGGTACAAGTCTAGCTACAATTCTGCAATTAGTTTGTGGACTCACTTCCTCACACATACAGAGAACTCTAGGTGGAAAAGTGAAGGAACTGGGATGGTCAGGAAAAACTGTCTCTTCATTATTCCTCATCACAACCATTCACTATTATCTCCTTTCTCTTTAACACACTGATAGAGAAAAGAAGGGAAAGGAAAGGGAAAAAAGGAGCAAGAGGAAAGAAGTGAAAGAGAGATACAGAAAATGGGTAAAAGCACCATTCTGACTTTAGGGTTAGGAAAAAAAAAGTTGGTAGAGTAGACTCAGGCCCTCAAAATAAGATGGCAGGAAGTCATCCTAACTACCTATCCTTTCTAACTTAAGTGAAAATTCAGGATCCCATGAAGGTCCTAGGATATAGCAACATCAAATCAATTCAACAAAATTCAACAAATATTCATCAAGTACTTCCCAGGACCTGAAGTGCCCTGTGCTAGTTACTGGGAGTACAAACATGAAAAATGACACATGTGCTGCTCTCGCTGACTTTATAAAATAGCAAGAGGATAAGATACTTATCCTTACACAAGTTATAATATGAAGAAGCACATAGAAGAAGTCAAACAAATGTTCAGCAAGTGGGAATCATTTCTAGCCTAAGTGATTAAGAATGTGGCAACTAAGCTGAGCCTTGATGGAAGGAAAAGATTATCACAGGTGAGAAAGGTACAGGGAAGCTATCCCACTATCTCCAAAACAACAATCATTGCAATTTAAATTCTATGGGAACCACAGTAGTGAATGTCAAACCTTCCAAAATGAACAACATGGACATCATCTGTAAGAAGCAGAGCAGGAAAAAAATAAATCCTCACATGCCTATTGCTGTATCCTTACTTTATTTGCAATAAGTTAATTCCTAGCAATGAGTCAACCTTATTCCTGAGGAATGTTGGACTGAGAAAACTGAGGTTATTTGGATGGTGGAAATTGCTATCCTTACTAACTGCCCACTAGCTACAGTGGGTAACATTGATTAGATTTGATGTTGTTGTTGTTGTTCACTGAAAGAATTAGAGAATCCTGATTTAGCCTGGACATCTTTTACCAGGAAGAACTAAGTGAAGCATCTAACAGTAACTCACTCCCTCTCTGGTTCTTTAAAGTGTATCAAGAAATTAACAGATATTTACTGTACATCTACTGTGCAGGACCCTTGGGCTAGACCAAAGTGGGTGGGAGAAGGGAAAATAAAGAAATGAATAAAACATGATCCATGTCCTACAGTTTAGTTGGGGAGATGAGTTTCAAACACATGAAATGATGATGGAGGCAGCACATGACCAAGTATTAAATAGTGTTATATGTGGAGAGCATTGTGGGAGAAATGAAAAAGTAAGAGAGGTGGAGACAGAGAAGAGACCTACTATGGTACAGTGTAAAGAGCCCTGGTCTTAGAATGAAAAGACCTGGGTTCAAGTCTTGCTTGTAACACTTCCTAGCTTTTATTACCATGGGCAAGTCCTTTAAAGTCTCTGGACCTGGGTATCCTCATCTGTAAAATAAGACTAAGCTATCTGCATAGGAATCATAGATATATACCCATGTATACCCATTTGGAACCTTTAAGATCACCTAGTCCAATTCTCTCATTCCATAGATGAGGAAAATGAGACCCAGAGAAGTTAAGGAACTTGTTCAAGGTTATATACTACCAAAAACACAGGATTGATTTTGTAAACTTCAACCCCCCTCCCAAGAAATGAATTGTTATAGACAGTAGGTGCTGGAGTTAGCAGGAGGGAGAGGTCAGCATGACCTGGAGAGAAAGCTGTCAAATTCCAGATCATATGGATTTGATGAGTGTCAAAATTCTCTCTGGTACACATTTGTTGTTTTCTAAAGGTCTGTGAGCTTAAAGGACTGGTCTTTCTGATCAACTGTGAAATAAATTGAGGAAATCTTACTAGTAACATCTTCCTAACAAATCCGTGCAAAGGATGCTTTCTTTTATGTTGACTAAATAACATGGCACAGATCAAAATGCTGTGCTCTGTTGGAGCCCATACTCCGGTACTACTGGGCACATCAGCAGTTTTTCTAGTTAAGAATTTTGAGAATTAATTCCTCTTAGCCTTTTCTCCGTGGCATTTTTTTAAGTTTAAAAAAGAAAGCCCAAGCAGATTAAGCCCTGAAAGGAATGATGTAGAAGTGAAAGCTAAGTCACATCTTAGCACCTAGACAAGCACCTTGTCTAGATTCCTTCCAGATCTGAAGCCCATTTGGTTTTATAAAGAGGGATGTCAAGGTCTCTATTCGACAAAAGGCTGAAAGTGATTTACTAGATCCATTGGGTAAAGCATTCTAAATCTCTGATACCCAGCTCTTTAACGCAGCGCGTGTGTGCGCGCAGGCACGTGCACACACACACACACACACACACACACACGGGGAGGAGAGGGATGAAGGAAGGGAAAGAGGGGGAGAGAGAGAAACAGAGGAGAAAAGGGGCAAGGGGGAGAGAGAGAGAGAAAGAGGGGGAGGGGGAAAGAAGGGGGAAGAGTGAGGGAGGAGAGAGAAGCAGAGGGAGGGAGAGAGAGAGAAGGAGAAAGGGAGGGAGGGGGAGAGAGAGAGTAGAAAGGGGAGGGGGAAAAGAGGAGAGAGAGAGAGAGAGGAAGTGAGAGAGAGAGAGAGAGAGAAAGAGAGAGAAAGAGAGAGAGAGAGAGAATATTCTACCACATAAAAAGAGAAGAATACAATATGAGGTCCAAATATTACAGATATTCAATTCAAGAAGCACTTCCTAAAAGGCTACTATGAGTGAAGATGGGATATAGGTGCTGGAAATACAAAGACCAGAACAAAAGAGTCTCTACAGTTATGGAGCTTCTATCCTACTGTAGGAATACAACCTGCACACACTGAAGTAAATATAACAACACTTGAGGAGGCAGAGTGCACTAACAGCTGGGGAATTCAGGAAAGGCTTTAGGGGGTGGTATCTGAGGAAGCTTGGGGGGGGAGTATATTTCAGGCATGGGTATGGCACAAGGATGGGAAACAGAATTATATATTCAGGGAATAGATGGTAGATTAGTTTGGCAGAAACATTTGTTTAAGACTGTTTGGATTAAACAGAAGTAACATGAAATGTTTGAAAAGATATGTTAAAGCCAGATTATGGAGGGATTTAAATGGCAGGCTAGGAGTTTGTATTCTATTCAAGAGGTAATAATAGGGAGTCACTAAAGATTTTTGAGCAATGGAGTGACATGGTCACAAGTGACTTAGGAAGGTTATTTTGGCAGGTTTATGCGTATTGGTTTGGAGAAAAGAGACACTAGAATTAGGGAGACCATTTTAGGAGGTTGTTGCAATAGCTATGTGAGAGGAGATGAAAGGCTGGAGAGTTCGGAATAGGGCCTCAATTAGGGCATTGACTGTGTGAATGGATTGATAGGGGCACACGTGAGAAATGTTGTGGAGGTAGAATTGATAAGACTTGGCAACTGCATAGCTACAGTGGGGTGAGAAAGAAGAGAAGGGGAAGGGAAAGAGAAAAAGCATTTATATAGTACTTCATGCCATGCACCATGCTAACTAAGCACTTTACAAATATCTTATTTTATGAAAGAGTTAAAGATGACTCTGAGATTGTAGACTGGATCAGTGGCATTGTACTCAACAGAAATAAGGATGTTTGGGGATGTTAATAAAATAGAGATCTTTAGAAAGGAAGACAATAAATTCTATTTTGGATATGTTGAGTTTGAGAAAGTCAATGACATGCTAAGTGGAGGTATCCAGTTGGGGATGAGGGGGACTGAAATTCAGGAAAGGAATTTTGGCTGAATATGTGTACACATACACACACACGCACACACACATGCACACACACACACACATACATACACTGGTAATCATCTGCATGGAGATGTTAATTAAACCCATAGGAATAAATGAGGTCACCAAGAGAAATAGTGTAGAAACATAAGGACGATGGCCCAAGACAAAGCCTATTGCCATAACCATGCTAATATTAACATTGATGATTAATAATTAAGCAGCTCACAAGTAATTAGCACTATAAAAAGTGCTATCTCAATTAATAAGTGCAAGTATTATTATGTCCATTTTAAAGATGAGGAAAGTGAGACTCTGAGTGGTGGTTAATGTCTTAGCCAAGATTACACAGCTAGTAAATATAGGCCTTGAACTCAGGTCTTCTGATTTCAAGTTCAAGTTTAGTTCCTTGACATTAGTCTTCCTCTTATGAAACAAAAAGCAATTTTCTAGTATGCCACATTTTCCTATTCATTAATTGAAGTGAGTTCCCTTCTTCCAGGTCAATTCCACAGCCCACCGCTTTTATAACAATCCCCTTCACTTCTCAATTTAAGTTTTATCTCCACCATAAAGCTTTTGCTGAATATTCTAGACTACAATGATCTGCCTTCTCTGAATGCCTAGGACACCCAAAGTCCGTACAATAATTCTGGCATCTGAACATACGTGCTTTATGATGTTCTCTAATTATTTTGGGGGGCTTAAATTTTGTCTCCCTAACAAAGCTGAAGTTTCTCTAGGATAAGGAAACTAGCTTCTAATTCTCTTACATCCCTGGGAGCTTTAGCATAGACCTGGGCCCACAGGCAGCACTCCCTCAGTCCTTACAATGAACTGAATTTGCACACCTGCCATCATGTACATCACAGTGATGTCTTCCAGGGTGGTAGGGGAAAACTGGTATGCATGCTAGGAGGTTTTCCTATTAGGATCAAGACTGGCAAAATCTGTTCTCTGTCTCTCAGTAACTCAGCCAACCAATAACAGGACTTTCCAGTCTTAGTGGAGTTGAGCGTCTGTCTCTGCTTTTGTTAAGTGGATGTTATTTGCTTGTCTCTTCCTCTCCTGTCACCTTTCTAGGCCTCAGAATTTGTCACTAGAACTTTGCCCTGGCTGAGGAAATAACAACAGAAGAAATTATGACAAACTAGTTAAGGAGAGTTGAGTTTCATAAAGGAAACAAGCCAACGTACAGTTCACTGTTGAAGAATTTTAGTAAGAAGCAAGACCAGAATTCAAGGAAATGTGTCACCAAAATTGGTATTATTAAAAGGAGACTGTCACCAAGCTAAAAGATTCACTGACTCTGATCTCTAACATACTAATTATCACTATTTTTATCTCAGGGTTACAATGACCTAACACCAAAAGATAAAAACTCTAGGGGGAAAAAAAGCCCAAACCTTGGAGCTGTAAAAAAATCCTTCAGAAGATTCACCAGAGTTCCACTGATAGACCTAAGATATCAATTTTCAGCCCCAGTCACATCTGGAACATGTGAGGTCATACTTAAGGCATTAGTTTTCAATATGATTTGGTAGCTGGGAGAAAGAGCAACTGGGTTTACAAAATAAAGGTCAAAAGAATGAAATACTTTGGGTCTCCAAAGCCCACCAGCCCAAGGTTTTCTAAATGCTTAAAGACTTTCGAGAGGCAATTTGATATGGTAGAAAGAACACTGGACTTAGATTCAGGACAGAGCTGGCTTACAATACTGCCTCTATAATAACAAAAGATAAAACATAATTTCAATTACATATGAAGTTGGAATTTTACATGAATAAAATTAATGTAATATGGATAAGAAGGGAAGCAGTTGATGAAAAAAATCTTTGTATTAAAATATCTCTGAAAAAAGTTGTACATCCAAGATATAAAAGCAGGTAATGGAATTGTTGTTCAGTCATTTCAGACTCTTTGTGATCTCATTTGGGGTTTTCTTGGCAAAGACATTAGAATGGTTTGTCATTTCCTTCTTCAGCTCATTTTACAGATGAGAAAAGTAAGGCAAACAGAGATAACTTGCCTGAGCTCCCACCACTAGTAAGTGTCTGAGGTCAGATTTGAACTCAAGAAAGTGAATTTTCCTGACTCCAGGCCCTGGCACTTTATCCACTCTACCACCTAACTGCCCCTAGTGATGGAATTATATAAGACCAAAAGCCATTCCCCAATAGGTAAGTGGTCAGAGGATATGAACAAAAACTTCTCAAAAGAAGAATTGTGAACTATTAATGCACATATGAAACAATGCTCCAAATCACTATTAAAAAAATAAATGAAAATCAAAATAACTCTGAGGTTTCAGTTCACATGCAAGAAATTTGCAAAGATGATAAATGATGAGAATAGTTAATATTAGAGGGGTTGTGGAAAGAGAGGCACACTGATGTACTCTGGTACAGCTGTACATTGGTCTAATTCTTCTGGAAAATAATTGGGAATTATATTAAGAAAATGATTAAAATGTACACAAACTTTGACCATGCAAATCAGTGATAAACAGCAAAGTTCCATATACTTAAAAACATTTGTACCAACAGTTTTTACGATAATAAAGAATCAGAAACAAAGTATATGCTCATCTATAAAGGAATGACTAAAAAAATAGTGGTATGTGAATGTAATGGATTATTATTGTATAGAGATGTAAGACACAATGAATATGATATGGAGTAACATGAGAATATTTATGAGCTTATATAAAATGAGGTTAGCAGAATCAGAAAAATAATATACAGAACAACTATACCAAAGTAAAAGGGATAATAATAACAAAACCAAATTGTGAAATGGTAATGACCAAGCTTAGCCAGAAAGTAGCAGCATGAGAAAACACTGCCCCTCACTATTTACAAAGGTGAGGGAATATAGGTGTGGAACATTGTCAGACTTTTTTCAATGTGATGGTTAGTTTTGCTAAACTTTTTTTTCCTTTTTTTTAACTTTTAAAAAAAATGATGACTCTTTGAGAGGTGGAAAAGGGGAAAAGAGGAGAGGGAAAGGATATATTGGGAAAGATAGATAATATAAAAACAAAAACAATTAGCAACAATTTATCTTAAAAAAGAATATTACTTGCAACAAATGCTCACTGGAAGTGTTAAAAAAAAAAACAAAACAAAACCCCTCTCTGAGCCTCAGGTCCCTCATCCATAAAATAAGGATAATAATACCACCAATGCATTTTAAAACAGTTGTTTCTATGTTAGGTAGGGTAAAATATGTAAAGCACTTTGTAACTCTTAAAACACTATTGAAAAAATCTAAAAGCACTATATGAACATTAGATGTGATTGCCCTTATTTGGAGCCCAGGGATTTGGATTCAAATTCCAACTCTGCCCTTATTACTGGCATGATTGTGAACAAGTCACTTAACTTCTTACTCATCTGTGCAATTAGGAAGTTGGACCAGATTGATCTCTAAACTCCCTGCTAGCTCTAAACCAATGATTTAATTCATGAAAAGCAGATACAAAGTCTCAGAACTGAGACAAAGTCTCAGTTCCATGAGAATCCACACAATCAATTATGTTGGGAGAGCTTCAACTTCCCCAAGCAATTATAGCTATTAACAGGACTCTTGGAATTTGGGAAAAGAATCTTAAAGATCTCATAATCCAAATCCCTGATTCTACAAATCAGACCACTGAGGTTCAATGAAGTTAAATGACTTGCCCAGGGTCATATAAACTAGTGAATAACAAAGCTGGGCCTAACTCCTAAGGTTCCTGATTCCTAGTTCAGGATTCTTTACATTAAATCACTCAAGGAGTCTGAATTCTGGAGAGAGAGGCCTGAAGTATCTACCCTGTATCACATCATAGGTGGTTCTTCTGACCAGTGACCAGTGGTTGGGGCTTTTATTTTTCAGCAGACAATTGTGATTTCATAGGTGTGGGGAACTCCCAGTATCAAAACTCTCATCACCAATGCAAATTAGCAACTAATCTATAAATTATAGTGGAGACTAGAGATTTGCCAGGGAGCATAGGAAGATTAATAAACTTGAGCACTATCATAAAGTATGTGTCACAGCCAAGACTGTAAAATGAGGAGATTAGACTAGGTAGCCTCCAAGTATCCTTCCTGGACCAGATTGTGATTTTTCCCAGATTAAGTCCCTTGCTGGGACTTAATGTTATGGCATTTATAAAGTCCTACCTACAGGAATGGAATTGTCTCCTGTTAACCCCTTTTTAAAAATGCTAATATTTTCTGTTTAAATTTTTATTAAAATTCAGCATTGTCTATTTTTAAAAAGTTCTCCATATAGCAACTTTTATTTTGCCTGGTCACGTATATAGTTTTCCACCCTTACAGGCTGGTCTAGGGTCTCAGTAATCAGTTCAAAAAGTCCTATAGATTTGCATTGTTATATAGAAAATGGGACTTTGTGGGGTAAATTAAAGTGTAAGATGAGGAAGTCAAGATGAAGGAGCCTGAAGTTTCTGCTGGCACCAAATAATCCCAAAGAGTCTGGTCTTCTTGGAGAGCCACATAATGCCTGCTTTTCAACAAGCTCATTACAAAAATAGGTTCCCAGTTCTGCTCATGCTAGCGCTTCTGCTACCGGGCCACTTTGCCAACTTTGCATCAAAGAGCTGTTTTCACTGCAACCCCAAATCAATGGATAAACATGGGGATAGCCACTAACAGCACCACAAGGTACTTGGGAACACTTGTTGGCTTAGAAGTAGCAGAGCTGGTTTGCAGGCCAATGACAGCAAACCAAGTGTTTGAAAAGTTTAAGAAAAGCACCTACTATAGGACTTAATTAACTTTATTTTACAGGTTTAGATAGCCAAACCAGACAAACCTTTTGTGTTTTCAGAGGGCTGTTATTTTTTTTCCCATGGAGGGACTTTGGAAGGCTATGAGCTGGCACTGTGCTGGCTTCCTCCACCCACCTCTCCCAAAACACCTTGGGTCAGTCTTGTGACTACCTAAGTTGGGCTCATAGACAAAGTGGATCATTTCCCAATTTATCAGGTCTGTCTTTTCTACTCTCTTTGAGACCTAAATCAGAATGAAAATGATAATAATAATGATGATGATACAATCATTATAGCTGATATTTACATAGCATTTTATGGCTTGCAAACTACATACATTATCTCATTTGATCCTGAATGGTAAGTTGTTGTTCTTTAGTCTTTTCAATCATGTCTGACTCTCTGTGAACCTATTTGGGGTTTTCTTAGCAAAGATACTGAAATGGTTGGCTATTTCCTTCTCCAGCTCATTTTACAGATGAGGAGACTGAGGCAAACAGAGTTAAGTGACTTGCCCAGGGTCACACAGCTAGTAAGTATCTGAGATGGAATTTGAACACAAGTTTTCCTGATGCCAGGCCTAGTACTCTATCCATTGTGTCACCTGGCTGCCCTGGGTGGTAAGCACTATCGGTATAATTAGCTCCATTTTACAGATGAAGAAATTAACGCTCATCTATGATCTCATAGCTCAAGTATCAGATGTAGGATTTGAACTTAGGTCTCTTTTGATTCTAAGTCTCATTCTAACCACTGTGCTGTGCTGCCATGGATATCAATATTGGTCAAATAATTTTCTTCTTCTCTTCCCCAATTTTAAATTATGTAGATATGAATGAGCATATATCACATTATGACACAATATAATATGCCTTCATGGTCAATGGCAATCATAATAGTTAAATTATTTATGACATATTCATCTCAGCTGTTAAGATGGTAGAAACAATTGGCTCAGTCATGCTTAATTTCACAAATTTGTGTAGGGATGCTATGTTCATCAGACCAACCAGGATATAGAGTTGAAATATATAGAAATTACCTTGTCAAATCTCTTAATTTTACAGATGAAGAAATTGAGGCCCAGGAGTTTAAGTGACTTGCCCAAGTAACACAAATGCTAAGCAGCAAGCTGGAAGGTAAACTCAGGTCCTCTAACTCCAAATCTAAGTTTTCTTGCCCCTACATGTGGCTATCAGATTTATGAAAAGTAGTCAAGGAGGACTTTCCTTCTTAAGCTCAATGCATAAGGGTCACCCGTCAAGCTGGAATTAAAGTTTTCTGGTGAGGTAGCTTCCCATGGAAGAGGATGATTAATAAGAGGGCTCTCTGCCATTCTGACAATGAAACACTTACGGAATAATTGTTAGTATTCATCATTCCCATTGGCTTTGCTGCCTGTCATTGACTAACCAGCTGCCACTCTTGGAAAGTTAGAGGGAAAGACACTCTGGGTGACTTAGACAAAGTTAAGGAATCATTCACAGGCAGTGCTGGGATTAGAGATGAAGTGAAGAATTCCTTCCTTCAAACTACACAATGCTTAATGGATTCAGATTTGGTAAACATTAGCTTTTTATCATCAATATTTTTAAAGATCTAAGGTTCCATTTCTGTAAGTTCTCTCTCCATTACCTTGGTCCACCATCCTTCTATGCCTCTGTAATTAATTTCGTGAGTGGCTATGGCTGAAAAAAATCATCACCTACTGGCTGACTTTTCTGGTGATGCACCTCTCCAAACTCAGTGAGGCTGGACAGGCACAGCCAGGCCCACAAGTGAAATCTGCCAGCTCATGAAAACCTGCCAGAGCTTGCATTCCATTGGAACATCTTTGGGAAACAGAGGTTGCAATGACTGTGGAAGGAGAATGACCATTAGAGTAGGCACTGACCTGCCCTTTGTTCTTGTAGGTGACAAGTAGTTCTGAGTAGAATTTTGCTTTTATGGTTGCAACTGATACCAGTGGTAAATAAAATCTTTTTTTTTTCATTATCAGACTGCTTCATAAACAATTAATAATTTGTTCTCACAAACCACCCTGCCCTAAGAGCTATTTAGGACTTTTAGTCTTTCTTTGCAAATGACAGGAGAAAGATTAACAGGACACAACCCATCACAAGCAAGCCCCTTCTTAACTTTCTATACTTTACTTCCTTTCATGTATTCTACAATCCAGTTTCATTGACCTACTTTGCTATTCCTCACACATGTCAGCTTATTTCCCAACTCTAGGCCCTTTCACTGGCTGTCCCCTGTACCTGGAATGTTTTTCCCCCTTATCTCCACCTCCTTGTTCCCTTGGCCTCCTTTAAGACTCAACTGAAATTCCACTGCAAGAGACCTTCAAGTCACTGCTAGTGCCTACCCTCTGACATTACCTCTCATTTGCCCCAACCCCCTATGCACACATATGTAGATGGTTGTTTGTCTCCTTCATTAGAATGTGAGTTTCCCAAATGGCAAAGATGTGTTTTTGTTTTTCTTTGTATCCTCAGAACTTAGCACAGAGCCTAATACATAGTAAGAGCTTAAATGCTTGTTGACTGGCTAATGAGCAAAAACTCTCAGAGCCAGGATGTAAGCCAAACATCTTTTAGGGGCTTCTAGGCCTGTGTTTCCTAGATAGAAAACTGAACACTGGGTAAAAGTCAGAAACTTCTTGACTGTGCAGGTTTGGGCAGTGTTTATGAGACAATAGGAAGGTCACAATCGTCTTTAAGCAAGAGGCTTATCTGTGATGTAGAATGTACCACACAAAAATTTCTAGAACTTTATCTGCCTTGGGCAGGTCCTTCAGCTCAGATTTCTGTGCCCTTTGGATTCTCTGTGCTCCAGTAAAAATCAGGTTCTTAGAGGCTTCACTTAACACAGCCATACTAAGGAGGCAAGAGCCAGCTGTATGAGTCTTTGTCTGCTGATTTCAAGGGGCATTTATGGTGCACAAAGCATTCTTCTTTCCATATCCAGGACCATGTGACAAGGCATTAGAGTAATTAAATGGATACACAGCAGAAATAATGCTGGTTGATTTCAGCCAGAGATGCTGGGAAAGAACGCAGGCTTGCCATGGCTGGTCCGGGCTTAAGTGAAGTTAAGCATTGGCTGGCAGTCAGGCTAGCAGGTGGGATATGGGAGATGCTAGGACCCAAAAATATAGTCCTGCTAAAGGGATTCAGAGAACCCTGCATCCTCTCTGCTACTGCTCCTGAGAACACCCATTCTGAGGGAGGCTTGAACAGTATGATGGTTAGAGGTATTACTGCAGCAAAGGACTATGGTGTTCCAAGTTTTTTTTTTCTTCTAACTTGGACAGAATAATGTCTACCTTGGAGACACTAGGATTTATTGTAACTGTTTCCCTGTGGAGTTGCTTGAAGAGCACAGCTGTTAAAAATAACCCAGAGGAAATCAGCATAAAATCTAACTGGGACCCAAAGGAGACCAATTCCCAAGTTAAGAGTGGCACAGAGCTTGTAACTATCTCCCAGGGCCAAAAACACTAGTAAAACCTTATTGATCCAAGGTTCATATCATGCTGTTATCTAACATGTGTTTCAAATGGAGCCTCACAGCAGGGTGATTTAAGGACATTCTTTCAGGCTTAAAGCCAGAAAGGGAAGGCAGTATAGTATAAGTGCAAAGAACTCCAATTCTGGAGTTAAAGGACCTGGGTTTGAATTCTGGGTCTGTTATTTACGAATTCTGTGACTTTGGGCAAGTTATTTCTCCTCTCTGGATGTTGGTTTACTCATCTCTAAAATCAGGGAGATGATCTCCAAGGTCCCTTCCAGCTACACATTTTATAGTCTCTGTCTCATAGCCATAATGTTTCTTGTGTTGTTATTCAATCGGTGATGGCTTTGCTATGAGCCACCCAAAAGTATTCTCCACCCTCCCTTTTTGGAGGATGGTGGCATTACTATGACCCTGGACAATTCTTTTGCCTCTCTGGGTTTCAGTTTCTTCTACTTTAAGATGAGAAGATTGGATTAGATTAGTGCTAGCTAACATTTTTCAGGATGATACTCCTTTTTTAGGTAAAAAACAACAATGTTAAGGACCCCTCTACTACTACTACTACTACTACTACTACTACTTACACACTCACACACCCCTAATTCAATTTAAAAATGCAAAATGCCATGGATACAAATACAAAAATGAAACAGAAATATTACAACTATTAAGTTGTTACTGTTAATATCTGTTGATTTGAAAAACACATGATGAAGAAAACCAAATCATTAGTATCAAAAATGAAAGGGACAAATTCACCACCAAAGAAGAGGAAATTAAGACAATTGTTAGGAGCTATTTTGCCCAATCATATGCCAATACATTTGACAATCTAAATGAAATGGATGAATATCTATAAAAATATAAATTATCCAGATTAACAGAAAAAGAAATAAAATACTTAACTAACCCAATCTTAGAAAAAGAAATTAAACAAGCCATCAATAAACCTCCTAAGAAAAAATCCCCAGAACCAGATGGATTCACAAGTGAATTCTACCAAACATTTAAAGAACACTTAATTCCAATATTATACAAACTATTTGGAAAAACAGGCAAAGAAGGAGTCCTACCAAATTCCTTTTATGACACAAATATGGTGTTAATACTCAAACCAGGAAGAGCCAAAATGGAGAAAGGCAATTATAGATCAATTTTTCTAGTGAATATTGATGCAAAAATTTTAAATAAAATACTAGCAAAGAGATTACAGCAATATATCACAGGGATCATATATTATGACCAGGTGGGATTTATACCAGGAATGCAGGACTGGTTCAATAGGAAAACTATCAGCATAATTGACCACATCAATAACAAAATCAACAGAAATCTTATGATTATCTCAATAGATGTAGGAAAAGCCTTTGACAAAATACAGCACCCATTCCTATTAAAAACACTAAAGAGTATAGGAATAAATGGAGCTTACCTTAAAATAATAAGGAATATTTATCTAAAACCATCAGCAAGCATTATCTGTAATGGGGATAAGCTAGAAGCCTACCCGATAGAATCAGGGGTGAAGCAAGGATGCCTATCAGCACCCCTATTATTTAATATTGTACTAGTAATGTTAGCTATAGCAATAAGAGAAGAAAAAGAAACTAAAGGAATTAGAATAGGCAATAAGGAAACAAAACTATCACTCTTTGAAGATGATATGATGTTATACTTGGAAAATCCTACAGAATCAACTAAAAAACTACTTGAAATTATTAACAACTTTAGCAAAGTTGCAGGATACAATTTAAACCCACATAAATCACCAGCATTTCTATATATTACCAATAAAATCCAGCAGAAAAAGAGAGAAAGAAAAATTCCATTCAAAATAACTGTAGACAATATAAAATATTTGGGAGCCTGCCTGCCAAGACAACCTAGAAACAACATGAACACAACTATAAAACACTTTTCACACAAATAAAGTCAGATCTAAACAACTGGAAAAATATTAATTGGTGATGGGCAGGCCAAGACAATATAATAAAAATAACAATTCTACCTAAATTAATCTATTTATTCAGTGTCATATCAATCAAATCATTAAAAATTATTTTATAGAGCTAGAAAAAATAATAACAAAATTCATCTGGAAGAACAAAAGCTCAAGGATATCAAAGGAAAGAATGGAAAAAATGCAAAAGCAGGTGGTCTAGCTGTGGCAGATCTCAAATTGTATTATAAAACTGTAATTATCAAAACAATCTGGTACTGGCTAAGAAATAGAGTGGTAGATCAGTAGAACAGATTAGGTACAAATTACATTATAATAAATGACCATGGTAATCTAGTATATGATAAACCCAGGGATCCAAACTTTTGAAACAAAAACTCATTATTTGACAAAAACTGCTGGGAAAACTGGAAAACAGTATGGCAGAAACTAGATACAGACCAACATCTCACACCCTATACCAAGGTAAGGTCAAAACGGATACATGATTTACATATGAAGGGTGATATCATAAGCAAAATAAGATTTATGGATAAGAGAAGAATTTAGTACCAAACAAGATATAGAGAGCATTACAAAATGTAAAATAGATAATTTTGATTACACAAAATTAAAAAGTTTTTGCACAAAAACCCCAATGCAACCATAATTATAAGGAAAGCAGAAAACTTGGGGGAAATTTTGCAACAAATATTTCTTATAAAGGCCTCATTTCTCAAATATATAGTGAATTGAGTCAAATTTGTAAAAATACAAGGCATTCCCCAATTGATAAATTGACAAATTGGTTTTTAAAAAAGGATATGAACAGGCAGTTTTCAAAGAAATCAAAGCTATGTATAGTCAAATGAAAAAATGCTATTGACAGAAAAATATACATTAAAACAACTCTGAGGTATCACCTCACACCTATCAGAGTAACTAATATGACAAAAAAAAAAGAAAATGTATGTTGGAGGGGATATGGGGAAACAGGGACATTAATGCACTGATGGTGGAGTTGTGCACTGATCCAACCCTTCTGGACAGCAATTTGGAGCTATGCTCAAAGGGCCATAAAATTGTGCATACCATTTGATCCAGCAATACCTACTAGGTCTACATTGAAAAGATACACAAAGAAAGGGAAAAGTGCCTATTTGTATAAAAATATTTATAGCAGCTCTTTTTATGATGGCTAAGAATTGGAAACCCAAGGGATGCTCATCAATTGGACAATGGCTAAACAAGCTGTGGCATATGATTGAAATGGAATATTACTGTGCTATAAGAAATGACAAGCAGAATGATTTCAGAAAAACCTGGAAAGACTTACCTGAACTGAGGCATAGTGAAGACTTACATGAACTGATGCATAGTGAAGTGAACATAACCAGGAGAATGTTGTACACAGTAACAACAATATTATTCAATGAAGAATTGCGAATGCCTTAGCTACTCTCAGCAATACAATGATCCAAGACAATCCCAAAGGACTAATGATGAAGCATACTATCTGCTTCCAGAGAGAGAACTGATATTGACTGAAGCATGCTATTTTTCATTTTCTTTCTTTCATTTTTTTCTTTTATTCAAGTCTTCTTGTACAAAATGACTAATATGGAAATGTTTTACATAATTACACATGTATCACCTATATCTGATTGCTTACCATCTCAGGGAGGGGAAGAGGAGGAAGGGATAGAATTTGGTACTCAAAACTTTAATTAAAAATGTTTAAAAATTAGAAAAAAAGAAAAAATCTGATGAGAAAAGGCTACTATGAGTTCAACAAACACTTTACAATTAATTTACATTTTGTTAATCATATCAATACTTTTATGTTTCTGAAAAATAATAATAGCTAGCATTTACAGTGTTTTAAGGTTTTGGAATGTTTTTTACATATGTTATCTCATATGGTACTCATAGCAACCTTGTAAGGTGGATGCTTTTATTATCCCCATTTTACACATTTTACCACATCAGTTACAATTAACTGATACACATTTTACACATTTACTGCCCATGAAAAGCAGTAAAATTTTACACATTTTCTTTTTTTGTCATATTAGACACTAAGGCTGGAAAAGAGTAAGTGATTTACCCAGGGTCACATGGCTAGTAAGTGTCAGAAGCACCATTTGAACTTAGGTCTTCCTGAGTCTAAGTCCAGCCCTCTACCCCCAATGCCTTCTAGCCACCTCTAGTCATACATATATGTGCTGGGTATATTATTTTAAATTTGTCTATAGAAAACACGTTTGCTTAATTTTTATACTAATTCACACAGGGTAATTTGTTGGAGCTAAAATGATGACTTTGTATTGTTCACTCGTGTGCAACTCTTTATGACCCTATTTGAGGTTTTCTTGGCAAAGATACTGGAGTAGTTTGCCATTTCCTTCTCCAGCTCAGTTTACAGATGAGGAAACTGAGGCAAATAGGGTTAAGAGACACTCCCAGGGGCACACAGCTAGTAAGTGTCTGCAGCCAGATTTGAGCTCAGAAGACTCATTTTCCTGACTCCAGGCCTAGCAGTCTATCCACTGTTATCACCTAGCTGCCCCCAAAATGATGATTCTCAGTAACTATATAGATTCATGGCCCTAAAAAGGAATAATTCCCTGTGTAGCCTAAGAACTACTGGACTAGATGATATCAGAGTTCCCCTTCCAGCTTGGATATTCCATGATCTCATTTTTCATTACTCAACTTTTTGAAATTAATGTCAAGGAAACAAAGCATAAATCAAAAAGTTAAAGAAAAAGGGGAAATCTAGGAGAGAGAAAAACATTTCAATGTTAGTCTGCATAGCTCATCTTCACAGAGGCAGTACAGCACAATGGATAAAGTTTTGAACTTGGAGTCTATGAAAACTAGGCTCAAATATCACTTCTGACACCAGCTAGCTCTCAGTTTCTTCATCTATAAAATGGGCACAATACAATTTATTGTGCCTACCTCACAGAACTGTAGTGACGCTCAAATAAGAGGGGAAATAAAATTGGCTTTGCAAAGTTCAAGGCAGTTTTTATATAAATGATTATTTGTATAAATAAAATTTATTTTATGTAGATAATTTTATATAAATAATGTGACCTAGGGTAAGTCACTTAACCACCTTTGGCCTCAGTTTCCTCACCTGAAAAATGAAGGTGTTGGACAAGATGGCCTGTGAGGTCTTTCCGGTACTGGGTCCATCATCTTAAATTCCTGTATAGCATTTGACCATTTACAAAGGGTTCCACTCAAAACAACTGTCTGAATTCCTCTGCCTCTGACACGGACAAGCCCTAAGAGAGAGTGAAGGGCCCAGAAAGTGCTGCCAGAAACAAAACTTCTGATGACCTTGCAGCATGGATTTATGACAACTAAGTCCCTTTGGTTTTCTCTGTGACCAAGATGTCGGGCAACGGCGGCATAAACTGGCACACAAAAGCCGTCAGGGAAACCCAGGCAGCATGGAGGGAAAGGCACAAAGAGAAGGCCACGGAGGGACACCTGCCCTCTGCAGCTGTGCTGCTGCTCCAGAGCTGCGAGGTTCCACCTATCTCCTCTGCCCTCCCTCGTCCGAGCACTATCGCTTCCTGTACAGACAGTTAAGATTACTAGCAGCTTTCAGACACCAACTGTGAAAACCCCATTTCTCCCTAAGTTTTGGATGCGTCCTCCCTAGAACTGCCTAATGAACCAACTACCTTCGTGCCCTGACAGTTCAGCTGTACTGCCATTCTTGATGTTCTAACAACCCTGGGACATAGGTCATCCAAGTTTTTCCATCCTCATTTTACAGATGAGCAAATTGACTCTCCAAAAACTTAAGGGGGAATGTTTTTTTGTTTTTTTTTCCTCACCAAACTCCAATAGGAGACAAATTCAAAGTAATAACTGCTTCATTTTTGCCTTTGAATCTACAGCACTTATAAGTCACAGAGGAGCCGACTGTCAGTCGACATCAGTAAAGAGAGTTACCATACCAAGAGTTTCCCACACTGGTGAAATCACAAATCCAAGCCAAAAAGTAAAAACAAACAGTTAAAAAAAAACCCAACACAACAACAGTGCTTAATAAATATTTTTTGAAGCAAATTAAGGTCATACAGCTAATTAATGTGGGATCCAAACTCATGTGCCCTAACCTGGCCCAGGTAGTTTCTTCCCTTATCTCCTCCTACCTCTTTAACCACTCTAATAGAAAGTATATAATATTCCTGGTAATGAATGAAAATTTCAGGTTGTGCTAAATGGCTCCAAACTTAACTTAGTAATGCTGCAAGATATATGACCATTTTTTTTAGTTTATGTTTTTTTCTGTTTATTTAGTTTCATTACTGCCCATGAAAGGCCCTGGGCACTCATTTTTAGCACACTTTAAAATGAAAATCGTCTAAATTAAGAAGCAATCTAATCTTGTCCAACATTGTTTCTGGCATGAAAGATGAGAACAGGTTTTCAGAAAAGAATATGGTCATTACTGGATGACACTGGACATTCACTTCACTGCTTGTAAGTCTCTCAAAGAACTCAAAATTTTCCACTTTCAAAGTGCTATTTCCCAAGGGGAAAAAAATACTCGCTTTCATTATTCTGACATAAGAAAAATGTATGATATTCTAAGTCATTCTCAATTTGGCCAAAACTACTCTGTAATCAGATTTAAATTGTGTTGTAGGCTCCCCCCTCCCCAACTGAAATTATCCTGAAATTTGAAAATAGCCAAACAATTAGTGTCATAGGTCAGGACTCAGCCTCCACATTACTCTTCTGAAAGACTAAACTGCCTAGTTCTCATAACTTTTTCTGATTGGTAAAGAAGTGGAGGAGGAAAAATGTTTAAAATATGTTTCCAACACTTTTTCTAACCTATTGTAAAGCAACAAGATTACTGTTCTCCATTCATGTAACAGGCAGAATCATTATTTATAGGGATAAAAATGAACTTACATTTGGACTTGGCCTCGAGAAGGACATTTAATTTGTTTTCTATTCTGATGTCTTAGGGAGAAAAGATGTTTCAACCCCATTTCCCTGCTCTCATTTTGCTTCCAAACGTACACAAATTTAAAGTGGCTTTCTTCGGAAAAGCTGTTTTGACCAAAGTAGAGATGCAAAAGACTTTGTAGATTATATTATATTTTGCTTGTTATTCATTCAAAAAAGTGAAACAACAGATATAGCTTTCTTGGGAAATCAAGTGGTTTTGTTTATCAAATTAGCTAGAATCACCTAACATAAAGTCTCATGTCCCTAGCCCTCACCTATCACAGCGTGCTAATGGCAGTAAAAATAAGAATAAAACTATTTGACTGATATCATTATGTAGGAGGAAGGAGAAAGCCTGAAAGAGATAAGTTAGGCTTTCCATGGTGCAGTTTGACATCAATTCTGACTAGGGTATGTATTTGTACCCATAAAAACTGGATACCACAACTACCTCCACAGAGTATCTAACACAGGGAGATCCCATTGCCAAATTATGCAAAAGTACTACAAATGAAGAGATTTAAATAATTTGCATTTAATCTGGCCAAAGGGGGAATCTGATCAAATTTATTCCATTTTGGATACACTCTGACCGAGTTCGCATTTATGCTATGGGCTAGGATCAGCCCTGTAATGGAAGAGATCAGAAAAAGGGTGAGGGAATTAACTGAAATAGCAATGTTACTCCAATGTTCTCTGACAATGAAAATGCACTTTGTTCACCTGATCAAGGCAGACTAGAGCATAAGTACCATGAGGCTATCCTGACTTCGTACTCTCCCATTTGATCTGGTGAAAACTTCAGCTGATATGTAAGGTACAATTTGTTTGTTGACATCATTAAGATGACTCCAGCACATGTGCATGTTAGTATGAATGTGGCTACACACACACACACAATCTGTCCCCTAGTTCACTGTGCTCCAATACAGAGAAAGCTGTCCCGTAGTCCATGGTGTACATGTGCTAATCACTGAAGCATGTCTCCCAGGCCACAGGACCCGAAAAGGTACACACTCAGAAACAGCAATGAAACCTGCCTGCCTCCTCTCCTCCCCCGCAAAGCACATACAGACTTTATATGAGTTGCCCTGAAAAAAAAAATGAGTACAATGACCCTGCAAAGGCATCTTCCATGAAACTATATGTGTTGTTGGGGGTGGGGGACACAGAGAAGAAGAGAAATCTACTGGTAATTATGGAGGAAATTTTGTAGTTATTTATCCATTCTTTTTAATGGGTGCTAATGATGAAATCATTTCCCATTCAATTATTGAATATGCCAAGATGCATTTATCTTACTTATAAATCATATCCATTTCTTAAGCCTGGAGTTGATTAATACATCCAAGTATTCACTATTTTTCTTTTACTTATTCTGCTAGGGAAAAATTCTGAAATACCAAAGCTTGTAATTGCATTGTTGGGGAAAAAGAAGCAAAAATGGGTCAAGGGTGTATGTGTGTATGGGGGGTGAGGGGAGGAATTGTGGGTGTGTAGATGTTCCATCCCTGCACACAAGTAGGCATATGTGCATGTGGACTTATGTATAGAAAAAACAAGGCAACATAATGAGAATCAGGCACTAGGACTTTTCTCATGATAGCCCTGGGATTCTTGATCATCAAAGTGGGGTTTTCTAGATATGCTTGTAGGCTGGCAATTAGGGTGAGGGTGGGAATAGGGGTACAGATGACTTGGTACAAACATTTCCTAGGGAATTCTCACTTTGGAGAGAATGAGAAACATTGGTCCCACTTCCTAAGTAATAATGCAAGACTCAAAGAATCTTCAGACTTTAGAGAGGTTAGAATAGAACTTATCAATTGTCCCCATTTTTGTAGCCCATCAATTCTCCATCTTTGCCCTTGCCCTCAAATTTGGTCCAGTAATCTGCAGACTTCAAAATGTTATACATGTCGATTGTTGTTATTATTATCTTGTGACCTTTTTTGATGGAGTTCAAACAGGAATGGTCCTGAGACAAGTTACTATCCTGCTATTATTTTATATTTAATGTTCTTCAAACAATTGCATGGGAAGATAAATGACTTTTTTTTTTGGTAATTTAATATAAGTATTGAGATGTAAGCTTATCTGTAAGTTCACTGAAAGCATCTTCAGAACTTCTATAGGATGACAGCTCTGACTCTTTACATCTGGAGGGGGAGGGAAATTAGGTATGATGATCTAAAGACATATAGCCCACTTCTCAGCAATGCAAGAATCTAAGACATCTCCAAAGGTCTCATGATGGAAAATCCACATCCAAAGAAAGAACTATGGAGTTTGAAAGCAGATCGAAGCATACTATTTACTATTTTTTTCTTCTGTTTTGGTTTGTTTTCTCTTTCTTGTGGTTCCTCTTATTGGTTCTAATTCTTCCTTACAACATCACTAATGTGGAAATATGTTTAATAGGAATGTATATGTATAGCCTATATCAGATTGCGTGCCATCTTGGGAAGTGAAGGGGAAGGAAGGGGGAGAAAAATTTAAAACATAAAAGTTTATGATAAAAAAAGACATGTAGTCCAAACAGGGGTTGAGGAGAGAAAGGGGGAGCCCCGTCCCTTTCCCTAGGCAACCCTCTACTATTTGTGTTCCTTCCAATACATACACATACCCTGTGGTTTGAAAAAAAAGTGAGGCTGGGCAACTTGCAATGAAATGGGGGAGAGGGGAGGAGGGAGTCCTGATGGCTTCTTCTCTGGCTATTTTTAAATCAGTTGCTGCTATTTTTAAAAAATGTCACTGGTTTTCATTTGCTGAACTTTATTCTCCAGGCTGCCCCCTCCCACCTGCTTATACCCTCTTTCTTTCTCATAAGTACACATACAATCTCCCTCCTTGCATGAAAATGTACATGCTGTTCCATATTCCAGCAATATTCACTGTTTCTACCACTTTGGTCCTGCTTCTGTTCATATCTTCTTTTTCTCCTCCATCTTTCTCTTCCTATATTCCCTGTCATTAGCTTATCTTTTTTTCTTCCACCAAAAATATCCACCACCACCATTCATTTATGTAGCCCCCAGCACCACTGAAAACATAAAACTTGCTATTTCAAACTCTCTCTTCCCTCTCCATCTCCTTCTAGGATGTCTTTGTGGAGATTTTCCCTGGTTGTCTTAAACACATTCCCTCCTCATGCTTTACAGAGGGGCCCTTCTTTTCCTCTGGTCTGTCCATAACCACAATCACAAATGCTACTTTCCCTATTCCTCCCCAAAGGTTGATCCCAAATTTTCTTCGCCCATCCCGAAGGCTAGCTTAGGATGGAAATCTTCCAATAGGGAGGCAATCTGATTCTCTGTCTCTTTCCTTCTCCTATTTCTCTCTACTCTCCAAATGTCTGTGCATCCCAAGAAGTAAAACAGGTCTTTAAACACTTAAGTCATTTAAAACAATTGTCTGAAGCCATGCTTTCCTTACTTTCCTCTCCCCTCTCTTCCCCTCCCTTCCCTTCTCCGAAACTCCACAGTGCAAAGTGCAAAGTGCAAGCCAGTTAGTCCCCTCCTGGGTGAAATCCATCCCTCTCTGAGCACATTCCTGCAGAGTGAAAGCAAGAAGGCAAACAAACGCCCCTGTTGCTAAGTTTTGCACTTCATACCCTTTTATATTTACAATCCACCCCGAGCTAAAAATAGCAACACCAGAGCCATTTATAGCTGGCCGGAGGTGCCCTGGAGCTGCTACGGGGCCCTGGTTGCTGGGAGCCTTTGCATACTTTCTACCTGAGTTCATCCTTCACTAAAAGAAACCCCTTTTTCTTCCCCTCCCCTCTCTGCCCCACAGCAGCCCCATCTTCCTGTGTGTTTCACTTTAAAGGTGGCCACCCAACACCAGGAGAGGAGACAAAATACACACATAGCAAAAGCAGTTCCCCAGAAAGGATCTATTCTGTTAAAAGAAAATAATTCTAAATTTAACCAATGCCAAGTAAAATGAACCTTTCCACAAGCAAAATAGAACAGAAAAACATAATTGTACATGAAACTGTGAATCTCATCTATGTTATTATGTAGTGATTGAAAAGACCCATTCTGGATGAGAGGTAGGGAGAGTTCCAGGAAACCAGTAACATTATTCTAAGCGTTGGGTCAAGAATCACAGGACCCCAGAATGTTGATGCTAGAAGGGCCCGTCCTTAGAAATCATCTGGTTCAATACCTTCATATTACTGTGGAAGAAACTGAGGCAGTGGCATCATGGGACAGTGGAAAAAACACTCAACTTGGTGTTTAAATTGTGGCTCTGCAACTTCCTACTAGTATGATCTTGTCACTTAACCTTTCTACGCCTCAGTTTCATTATCTGAAAAATGAGGGGATCAGACTACTAGATGATCTTTAAGGACCCTTTCAGGTCCAGATCTATGATTCTATGAGCTCACAAATGGAGTCACTTGCTCAAGATTACAGAGCTAACTCACCCAAGCATAAACTTTAACCTATGCATTAGTTTCCTTCATAGACATGTGCTCATTCATATGTGAGCACACAGACACCATACAAGCACATATTGTACCCATGTGTGCGCATTTGAATATGTGCTATTCTCTAGACCTTTGGGTATAAAATCTATGAGGCAAAATGCAAATGGGAGTTTGATTAAGGCTAACCAGAAATTATTTTTGAACCCATGGAAAGAGTATGTCCTTTTCTCACTTGCCCACAATGCCCACTTAAGCCAATATAAACACTCTGACTGGCATTCAGATTCTCTACAATCAAACAATCTATCTTTCTGGCCTTGTTTTATATTAGTCCCTTCTATGTACCAGCCAACCTGGACTATGCACTATTCTCTGTGCATGCTTGGAACTTGTTTACTCTTCATGCTGTAACTCAAGGGCTGACTTCTCAGGAAGCCTTTCCTGATCACACTGGTCAGCAGACCATTCCCCATTCATACTTCATACAGCAATTGGTCTGTGCTGATCCAAAGCCCTCAGCTTGTATTATTCTGAATTATAGTTATTTGGGCTTGGTGTCATAATGCTCTCTTCCACTGTGAGCTCCATGACTTTAGGCACTATATTTCAATGGGTCCTAGATGTCACAGATGAGAGTATTCCTTGTATTTTTTGTCTTTGTGTCCTCTACTGCTTACAACAGTGCCTGGCACATAGTAGGAGCTTAATAAATTCTCACTGATAGATTGGTACAAATCACAACTCACCTGTATCTTATCTGAGTCTTATATCTTCCCCCAAGCCCAGCACAGGTGCTCTGTATGTGATAAGTACTTAACAAATGGTTCTGGAATTGAATTAACACCAATCTCAAGAAAAATCAACCCTAAGGGCAGGTAGGTGGCATAGTGGATTGAGCACCAACCCTGGATTCAGGAGGACCTGAGTTCAAATACAGCCTCAGACACATAACACTTACTAGTTGTGTGACCCTGGGCAAGTCACTTAACCCCATTGCCTAACTAAAAAAGAAGAAAGAAAAAAAAAAGAGAAATCAACCCAATGCAAAGCCTAGACCCCCTAACCTCAAACCTGTGTCCCAACAAAAGCACAAATTATATGATGAGAACTGGACTAGGAGTCAACAGACTTGGGTTCCAGTCCTGGTTTGGCCTCAAAAATGCTATGTTAAGTCCCTGCCAGCTCAGAAATTTTATGATCAAGAATAACAATAAAAATATATCAAAAAACACCAACTGTATCAGGCACTGTGCTGGGGGCTGAGGATACGAATGTACATAAAAGTAATAATCCCTTATATTTTATAAAATGTTTGACAGTTTTCCGTGTGTTTTAACAAGCATTCTCACAGATAAATTTCAGTGATAATTATTTTCAGTTTAGAGATTAAGGGAAATGAGGCTTGGAGAGATTACCACAATATGATTTACCCTAGATCACATGGCAAGTAAGAGAGTTGGAAGCAGAAGCGTACATGACAGAAAATCTTTGTAGGTGAAGGTACAAACATAGTGCTTTAATCATATAGGGCTCTTTCTTCTTTATCACACTATCTTTGCATTTTAGTGTAACTATATATCTTATCTCTCTTGAATGTGACTGATTTCTCATCACCAGAGTTGCCTCTAGATGTGAGTATTGTATCACTTGGGACAAATTTATTTGAGTTGTGGGGTAGGAAAGGGAAAAAAGAGACAGGGGAGACCCAAGGATATTCAAAAGCCATCATTTGTCAAAATTGCCATTGATCCTGGGTACCCAATATGGTAAAGGTCCCTAGACCATGTGGCATGCAGTCTGCCCCAACTGGGCACAACAATGTCAATGTTATTGAGGGGATAGAGTAGAGGTGGGGGCCTTCTTGGCCCAACAAGTGATAGAACTCTAGAGGAGGGACAGCCCAAGGCTAGGGTGAGAGAGTAGAAGAAGACACTTCCTCTGCAGAGTGTACCTGCATCCTTTCCTGCTGCCATCTACTTTCCCTCTCCTTGCAGTCCTCCATAAGCCACAAACAGTGACTGCTTCAGAGAGGAAGCATACCTTCTAGGTCAGCACCTGGGACAAAGTCCTGGTGGCCCTGTGCTCCTTATGGTTCTGCCTAGGATACTATGTGGTTCTAGATACATATTTGGCAAACACCATTCCACCACTGTGGAAGTAACCATGGTGGAAGTAGGAAGTGGCCTCCCAGCTTAAAAAGAACAACTTTAAGGCCAAGTTAGCTTGCAACCCCTCCTCTCTACCCAAGCCTGGGAAAGCCCCTCTCCCCTCTCCCCCTCCTCTCCTTTACCAAGTGAACAACTGTACTTCAAGGACTTTTTTCCCCCTAAAAGTTGTCTTATATGTTCACGGTGACCTGATCTCACCCTGGCAGGGGTGGGGCCCACAGAGAAATTTGCCCCTGGCTGCCCTGCTTTAGAGACAGCCCAGCCCTGCCATCTCTCTCTTCTCCAACCAGCTGCAGCTCTTGGTTCTGAAGTTCCCTGGATTATTTCTCTTAAGTTAAAATGGAATTTGTTTCCAGGAAGACACCCATTATCACCAGGCCGCTACCCTGTATGGCTTACCATAGCATCGCACGATCTTAGAGCCGATGAGACTTAGAGAGCCATCTACTCTAGCCAAAGCCATACCTGCAAAGGAATTGCTTCTATGAAATTCTCAACAAATGGTCATCTAACCTTAGCTCGAGTGGTCATCTAACCTAACCTCCAGTGATGAGAAACTTGTTCTCTTCTGAGACTGCTCCTTTCATTTTTAGACATTTCTAGGATTTTTTAATTTATATAACGTGTAAATAAAAACATATTGTCTTTTGCAGTAGCGCTGCAAGTGGAAGACATTTTTCCTTATCTGGTATTCTGGGGCCAAGCAGAATGTCTAATTCCTTTTCCACATGACAGTCCTACAATACTTAAGAAATAGAGATCATTTTCAGCTCCTCAACATCCCCCCCAACCCAACCAAGTCTTCTCTTCTTCAGGATACGCACATCCAACTTCTTCGACCAATCCTCAAAGGGTATTACTTTTAGTCCTCTTATTATCCTTACTATTTTCTTCTGTATCACCTGGGACAAATTTATTTGGGTTGTGGGGTAGGAAAGGGAAAAAAGAGACAGGGGAGACCCAAGGATATTCAAAAGCCATCATTTGTCAAAATTGCCATTGATCCTGGGTACCCAATATGGTAAAGGTCCCTAGACCATGTGGCATGCAGTCTGCCCCAACTGGGCACAACAATGTCAATGTTATTGAGGGGATAGAGTAGGGGTGGGGGCCTTCTTGGCCCAACAAGTGATAGAACTCTAGAGGAGGGACAGCCCAAGGCTAGGGTGAGAGAGTAGAAGAAGACATTTCCTCTGCAGAGTGTACCTGCATCCTTTCCTGCTGCCTTCTACTTTCCCTCTCCTTGCAGTCCTCCATAAGCCACAAACAGTGACTGCTTCAGAGAGGAAGCATACCTTCTAGGTCAGCACCTGGGACACTCTGATTATTGATATCTTTATTATATCCTTTATTATTGTTTATTATCTCTTATCATTTATTATTTATTTTATTAGTAAGATATTAATATCTTCATTAAAATGTAGCACCCAGAACCGGACACAATACTCCAAATGTGGTCTGACCAGTTAAGAGAACAACAGGCCTATCACCTCCCTTGTTTTCATCAGTATGCTTTGTTATTTAGTTTGCATATCAATTTTTAGTTAATCTATGGCTCAGAACCAAAGCTCTGGATTTACATGGACTATATTCAGTCTTGGGAGCTTCTTACAAATCACCCCATTTGGGACTTACTCTGGGAACATAAAAATATAGTTTATGTCTGTGTCTCTACAGAAGAGGTAAAAGAGCCCTCAGCAACTTGCAAGAACTCAGGCTGACAATACATGAAATATAAGACTGGCTTTGTTTACTATCCTACACACACACACACACATGCACACACACACATTAAAACAAAACAGAAACAAATAAGACTCATACTGGAGCTCATAAACATCAAGACAACTTTCCTTCCCTCCCAGGTGGACGTTCACTTATCACAGGAGCACCTGTAGAATTGAGGTTTCCTATTTCCCTTCCCCACAGGAACAAAACACTTGAGTTCATTAAAGAGTTGATCATTCTGTCACTGGTGATCCCCACCTTCCCCAGGAACTGAGCCTTCTTCCTCTCATAGCAAACTACTTGGAATCATCACTTACTTCCACTGAGCTCTACCTTCCCAAGGACCTAGACCAGGGTTGGGGAACCTGTGGCCTCAAGTCCACATGTGGCCATCTAAGTCCTCAAGTGAGGCCCTTTTGACTGAATCCAAACTTCACAGAACAAATTCCAATAAAAGGATTTTTAAAAAGAAAATTGGTCCCTTTCCCCTTAGAAGGCAAGATCCAAGTTTGTCCTTCCACACATTTTCCTTTTTCCAGTGTACTTCACTTGGTCCAGGAACTTGGTATTATTCAGGAACTACTACTCAGCGTCCAGGATATCTGACCTAGGAATTCCTTCACTTGTACAGGAAATCCTCCATGTTCCATGGTATCTCTGGATGATACTAATCCTGGGAGCTCATGGTTCACTGAAAGGGTCTCCCAGATGCTGTCTTCCCCTTCAGGGAACCAAGTATGGGTCTTTGTATAATGCCCTTTTCTCTTCTGCCCTCTATGCTCTTGTGCACTCCATTTCCATCTCTATTTCTGTTCTCTCTTTTAAAGTCTATGGGTGTGGCTCAGGTGTGTAGCCAGCTATAATAGCTTGATCAATCATTCTCAAATGTGGTGTTAGAGGTAGTTCATACTTTATATAAAGAGATATCTTTAAAGCCAGAACAAAGGCCTAATTCCTGGATGTCCATGAGGGCTTTTATATTGTATATAAAATGCTTGAATAAAATTCTCGTCAGTGGGTGGTTATAAGTACCAAGATACCTTAGTCCACACCCTAAGCAAAACATTACATAGTTACTATCTTAGCTTCCTAACTAGAATGTAAACACCATAAGAGGAAAAAACCATGTATCATTCCTCTCTGTTCCTCCAAGCTCCTAACACACAGCCAGATACATAATTAGTATTCAATGGATATTTCTTGATTGATTAGGAATCCTGTGATTGCCAGGCTGGGAAAGGCAGCTGAAAATGTTAATGTCCAATGCGCTGGATAAAGAGATTATTATCAGGGATGTGGGACAGCTGGATTCCCTAGAATGGGTTTTGTGGGGTAGGGAAGATAAAGAGGAGACTAACTCCCCATCTCTATCCCCCGAGGCTCTGTCCTGGGTTCTCTTTTCTCTCTATGCTCTCTCTTACTTGGTGATCTCATCAGCTCCCATGGGTTCAATTATCTCTATGCAGATGATTCCCAGATCTATATAGCCAGCCCTAGTTTCCTCCTGCAACAGGAATAGCTGACATTTATATAGTGCTTCATTGCCATTATAATTTATTACCAACTGTTTCTACAACCATTATCTTGATTTGATCCTCACAACTACCCTGTGAGGTAGGTAATGTAGGTATTATTATCCCCAGTTTCCAGATGAAGAAACCAAGGTTTAGAATAGCAAAGTGAATTACTCAAGGTCATATGGCCACTCAGGACCCATTCCCCCTTCATGGTTCATTTTACCTTTACGTGTTCCTGATCACCACTCCTATTGTCCTAATCCCACTGTCTCTGCACCTCATTGTCTTCTTTTCTCCTCCAAATCTTGGGGATTGTTTTCACCCTCCTCTAGGCAAAAGGTGTAAGATTGCTAGAACACCCTCATATAGGCAGTAAAACCTCATTCAGAGGGTAGACCTTACACTTTGCTGCCTTCTCAGTCTCCCGTCTTCACCTATATCATGACCACTAACTGTGACTGTCCTCAAAGGCTCTGCCATGGAGCTTCTTCTCTTTCCACTCTAAACTACCTCTCTTAGTAATCTCATTAGCTCCCATGGGTTTAATTTTTTGTATGCAGATAATTCCCAGATCTAATATAACCTTCTCTGGTGTCTCTACTGAGCTGCAGTCACTTATCACCTTTTGGATATTCCATTGACATCTCAAACTCAACATATCCCAAATAAATTCATTATCTTCTCCTCACCCAATCCCTTCCCTCTTCCAAATTTCCCCATTACGGTCGCTCTCGCTTGAAAGCTTTGTGCCATCCTCAATGCCTCACTCACATCGCCTCCCATTCTACGTTGCTAATTCTTGTGACTTCTGTCTTCATAGAAACTTTTGTATATGCCCCCTTCTCACAATTCACTTAATCAACACCATATTTCAAGTTCTCATTACCTCTCATCTGGACCCTTTTAAGAGTCTTCTAACTGCCATCCTTGCCTTAAATATTTCCCCACTTCACTCAATTGCCAAAGTGATTTTCCTAAAGTGTAGGCCTGACTATGTCACGTCCCTCCACACCTCCTCTATTTAATGAGTTCTAGTGACTGCCGTGACCTCCAGGATCAAATAGAATCTCCTCAGTTTGGCATTTACAACAGCCTGTCCCCTTACTATCTTTCTGGACTTCTTATACCTTGCTGCCTTCCATGCCCAGGATCATAAAGCAGTTACTACTGGTGTATTTGAAAGAGCAGAGGACTTAAGTCACAAGCCTTGGCTATACCATTTACTAGCTCTGTAACCTTGCGCAAGTCAATTCAACTCTGAGAGGCTCTACTTCCTCATCTATACTACCTACCTCACACAGTTGTTCAGAAGATCATATGGATAATAGGCATAAAAATGATTTGGAAACTGCAAAATGTTATGTAAGTATAAGGTACCATTGTTATTATTTTAAGAATCTAGAAAAACCTCTCTGATTTTCAACAAAACATGAGCCCTCATCTTCATCATTATTATCAATAATAAATTATTATTATCTTGCTACTAAAATCCTCCTTGGATGCCTCTTTATGATTGAAGGTGATCCCAAGTTTTGAATGGTTATGTCAGCAAAAGCACAAGATCTGGCAGGTCCCACCAAGGTGGAAAGGTTTCAGTAATGGCCTTGGCACTGGGCTGTATATTTTCTGTACAAGGACCAACTTGGCTAAGTTGGGCAAGATATCCTCAAAAGGTTAGCTACTAGGTAATGAATTGTTTCAGCCACAGAACTCATGAAGACCCTGTTAAGGCATTTATATGTAGGAGGAGTAATGTAATAATTTTTATTACCACTAAATATAAGCCCTTATTTATTAATGAGCATTTGAGAAATACCTACTATGTGCCCATAGAATTGTGATATATATTATGAGGCATACAAAGAAACAGAAGACAGTTCTTACCCCAAAGGAGCTTGTAGCTTAGTCAGAGAAACAAGACTAAAAGAACAACACAAGTGATTTTATGTAATCAAGTGCAAGATTACATAGTACAAACTAATTTTGCTATAGGAATTCTGAGAACAGAAAGATCATTAGAACATAAGGCTAATTCATGGAGGAGGAATATTGAAATGGGTCAGGAAGGAAGGGTGGCATTTGTGCAGGTAGAGAGGAGAGACTGTGGGTCATCTCCTTAAACCATTCTGGATAGAAACTTAGAATACCGACTCCTAAATGATTATAAAGCAGTTGACTGAGACTTCTCCAAGTATTAAGGCTCAAATTGAGTCTAAGCACTCAAATTGATTGGCCTATCCAATTACTATTTTTTTGGAGGAGGGGGGTACATGGGCAAACTTTGTTGGGAGCAAAATTTCCATTCCCAGTTCCACAGAATGATTTCTAATAACAGATTTTGAGAGTAGGGTAGTTGGTAGTTGTTCACTGAAACATCTGGGACATGGGAATGAGGGGAGACATTAGGTGTTCTCTTAGTTTAGGAGAAGCTAGGAATATCATAGTAGGTATACCTGTTATGTTTCTTTCCCCCGTATTCCATACACACCTTCCCCAAAAAGGTTTCAGAATTAAAACAGCTGTTTCAAACTTCCTCCTCCATGGAAAAAGTGGGAACATCAGTTTGCCTGAAAGTTAAGATGTAACTGATGAAGAATGGGAAACGGGGGACATTTAAAGCGAAGAGAAGAGAAAAAAAAAGAAAACCAAAGTGCTCCATGGAGACAATGTTTTTGTCCCTGGGAGGAGCCTAATTTATGAATTTTAATTGTAAGGAAGGGAGCAATACTTATTTTCTTTCTGCTTTGCCTATGTCCAAGGTTCTCTACACACTAAAGAACCCAAAATTATCTTGTGTTTTCACTATATATTGCCAGTGTAAAAATGATGCCAAATTCATTCTGTTAGTAAAAAACTGGAAACAAAGTGGGTGCTTATCAATTAATGGAGGGTTGAACCTGGTGCTTAATTCATACAACCGTGTTGCCTGGGTCCACTACAGATTTGTCATCTGATTTCAACTAGGTAAGCTCTTACGACGTCAAGACAATCCCTTCCTTCCTCAATAAACAAATCTCCATTCCCTTCTCCACAATAGTTATGCCAAACCTTTTTTTTTTTCCTACTCAAGCCTCTCACATCATCCTCCCCCACTTCACCTTCTCAGCAAAGGAGAGCGTCATTCTTTACTGAGAAAACGATCTGTTTTCATCTTTCCTTTTCTACCTTTCAGATCCATTGGCATCATTCTCCCACTCCCTCTTTTCTCCTCTTTTACTCTAGTCTCTGACAAAGAGGTGACTTTTCTCCTCACCAAGGCTTGATCTCATCATGTCCTATCTCCTCCATATTGCTCCTTCAATCATCTTTTCTCAGTTTAATCTTTAAACTTTACCTTTCTGTTGGGTCTTTCCCCTAGGCCTACAAAAATGCCCAAGTACATACTCCATCCTTAAAAAACCTTGGCCCTACCTTTTCTGCCCACAGCCAAACTCTTAGAAAAAGCAATTTACTCTTCTTGCCTTTCACTTGTTTTTAAATACTTTACAATCTGGGTTTTCGCCTCACAACTCAGCTGAAACTACTCTCTTTAACATACCAATGATCTCAAAGTTTCTTCTTCTCAGTCTTTACCCTTCTTGACCTTTCTGCATCATTTGACCTTGTTGATCGTCCTGTCCCCTTGGGTACTTTCTTCTCTCTGTGTTTTTGTGACACTGCTTCGTCTTGGTTCTCCCACTTCTCAGTCTTTTTAGCTTGATCATCATTCATATCCTGCCCCCTAACTGAGGGTTAAGCTGTATCCTGGACCCTCTACTCTTCTTTCTATATATTCTCTCTTTTAGTGACCTCACCAACTTCCGTGGGTTCAATGATCCATCTCTACACTGATCACTCCCAGATCTATATTTCTAGTCATGGTGTCTTTTGAGCTCTAGTACTGCATCACCAACAACCTTTTGTTCATTTCAAATTGAATGTCCCATAGGCATCTCAAATCAACATATCCAAAATAGAACTTATTCTATTTTTTCCTCCAAAAATCCATCCCTCTTCCAAACTTCCCTATTTCTGCTGAAGTAATCACTGTTACTCAGGTTCACAAACTTGGTGTTATCCTTAATGTCTCACTTTTCCTCACTCCATATAGCTAATCAGTTGCTTAGTCTTGCTGATTGTCACATCAGTCCTTTCTACGCATAAAGGCACAACTCTCATTCAAACCCTCATTACTTCCTGCTAGAAATATTGCAATAACCTCCAATTAGCCTCCAGTGTCTCCTCTAGGCTATCCTCCAAATTGATATTCTTGAAGCACTGACAATATAATTCCCTAACTCAGTAAATTCCACTGGCTTCCTATTTCCTATAGGATTAAGCAAAAATTTCTCTGTTTGGTGTTTAAAATCCTACACAACCTGATTCCAACCTACCTTTTCAGACATATTCTATACTATTCTCCTTCACCCAATCTTTAATCCGACTAAACTTGCCATGCTGTTTATTCCTCACATGCAACATTCCATTTCCAATCTCTGTGCCCTTTATAAACTGCCCCCATGGCTCAAAGCACTCCCTTCTTACCTCTGCCTAGCTTCCTTCAAAGTTCAATTCAAGCAACAGCCTCTACATGATGCCTTTCCTAATAGTCCCCAGCTGTTAGTGCCTTTTCCCCAATTATATAGTATTTTTTTTTTTTAGGCATTTGGGGTTAAGTGACTTGCCTAGGATCACACAGCTAGTAAGTGTCAAGTGTTTGGTCTGAGGCCAGATTTGAACTCAGGTCCTCCTGACTTCAGGGCTAGTGCTCTATCCACTGTGCCACCTAGCTGCCCCTATAGTATTTATTTTTTGTACATATGGTATTTTGCAATATTTATGTTTGTATTATGTCCCTGCTCGTATAAAATGTAAGCTCCCTGAAGACAGGGGCTATTTCATTTTTGTCTTCCTATTTCCTTCACAAACTATAGTGCCAGACACATAGTAATAGCTTAATAAATGTTTGTTAACTAATTGATCAATATAAGAACATAATAATAATATTATTTTGCCATTAGAAATGACAAATATGAGGAGTTCAGAGAAACAACATGGGGAGACAGGTGAAATGATATGGAGTAGAGAAAGCAGAACAAGGAACACAATCACTACAATCACACAATAACTATAACAATATAAAAGAAAATCACACTGAAAGGAAATGACTCCATTAGTTGCAATGACCAATCTTGGGCCAGACAACAGATGATGAAACAAAGGTTCCTCCCCTCAGTAGAGTGATGGGGGACTTTGGATAAGGAATATTGCAGGTGCTGCTGAAGCCAATGCCTTATTGGTTTATTTTGGTTTTGTTTTCCTTTGTTAAAAGGGAAGGGTTGAAAATAGAGAAGGTATATGGGCATATTGGTTAAAAAAAAAGCATCAGTAGAACTTAAAGAAAAATGAAGACTAAGAATTAAAAAAACAACAACAACATCAAATCATACCAACCACCTAATGCCATCTCTTCCTTTTTTCCTCTTCATTTCACATCAGTTTCTTCTGAAATATGCTGGTGTATGAAAGTTTTAGCCTTTAGTGAGAGTTTATATTAGAATCTTAACTTTGGGAAAACAATGTTTTCTACATCACAAATAAATCCACTGGCTCTAAGGTGCTGCTTCATTTGATTTAAATTATCTTTTTCTTTTTAAGTCCCAACAATAGTGTCTCTGTGATTTCCATTATGTTGGGCTTGAACCTGTGGATTAGTGGCTATTTAACAACATAACTACTTATTCCCTGGTCCAGTTACCGGGATAAGCAGTCAACCAGAATTTGCTGACATTAAACAGTCACATTTGACACCAATCACCATTTACAAGAATGAGTGATCTACTCAGGAGGAGGAGGATTCTGGGAAAGTACAAAAAACAATTTAGTCCTGTTTGGAGATGCAGTTTCTAAAGAAGTATCTATGGGAGAAAGGAGTAAATTTAGAGATGACTTAAAGGTTTTTGTTCAGCACTGGATTTATGAAGATAAAATTCAATAGGCTTTTCTACTCAAAGGGGAAGCATAACTTTTAATTTAATGTTTTCAATGAACAGATTTTGTTTGTTGGAAATAGAGCTATAACTCTTGCACATAATAAAACAGCCTATTCAAAGCCAGTGTCCTTACAGAGCAGTGTCTGAGAACATTTGTGTCTGGCCACAGGGCCTGCCCAGTGCAGGGCTGTTTCTATTCTATCAGTTACTGAGCCACAAGTCTTATTTGCTAAAAATATCATTATGGTCCTTCTTATTAACTGTTACACATCTTTTAAAAAAAAATCAACCTATAACATCGCTGCAAAACAAATCAAAACCTCCTAAAAAGGAGACTGGGATTTCCTTTTCCTAAATTCCATGTATTTTGTGATAATTCCTTCAATTCAATTCAGTTCTTAAGTGATTTATTAATCTGCTTACTATGTGCAAGACACTGTGACCTTAAAGTTTCAGGCTAACATTAATGAGTAGGATTGATAGCTTATATGAGGATATAACGATCTCCACATTTCAAGATTGTGCCTAGCTTTCCTTATTTGAATAATTAGCTATTAATTTGACATGGGTTGGCTCAGAGATAAAGTGTGAAATTGGTCCAAGTATAACCATATTCCTAAGACTGTAACCATGAGACAATTAGGAGCATGTTTATGTAACTCGCCAACAATAGGTAGTTTTTGCTGGCCTCTACCACTTCCATTTGAATTGTCTTAGGAAGACTCTGAAGATTACCTGGAAAAATAAAGGTACCAGACACTGAGGTCCCCTCTCAACTACCAAGCATTCAAACTCTACTGCAGAGAATGCAACTCCAATGGGCTGGCCACATAGTCCAAATGCCAAATATGCATTTACCTACTATTTTGTAAAGAACTCACACAAGACAAGCGCTCACATGGCGGTCAGAAGAGGCAATACAAGGACACTCTCAAGAGGTCTCTGAAGAACTTTAGTATTGATTGGGAGACATAGGAGACATTGGCACAGGACCACCCAGCATGGTGTGCCCTTATCAAAGAAGGTGCTGTGATCTATGAGCAAAGCAGAACCACAGTAGCACAAAGGAAATATGAGATGTACACATCTAGAGACATCTCCATCCCATATGTTCAAATGGACTATTTGTGCCTGTCCTGTGGTAGAGCCCTCTGAGCTCATATTGGACTGATAAGCCACAGTCGAACACACTGTACCTTGACTCCAATATTGTGATGTCATTTGGTCCTCTTCGAGCATGAAGGATGAACAACCCCCTCTTTTCTTTTTTTTTTCCTTTTTAAGCAAGGAAGGCAATCTTTAGAGGTCCTCAACCTTTTACACTTCCTGACTATTCTGTGTGCTATGGTGATGGGCATCACAGAAACATACAGAGAGAGAGCTTATAATTATTGACCTGAGCAAGGGTGAGTCATGTTCCCCAGTATGGTTGCGGTCTGACTCTGCCACTCACATGACAGTGGCCAGATGCCAAGGATTGAGCCCCATTAAGGCTCCCAGGTGGAGAGCACACTGAATAAAAACAACCTGAGAATTCACTGTCCTCAAGTTGGATTGCTGAACAAAAGGAAAATCCATCCCATTGGTTTTGAATAACTGAGAACCAACATATCACTGATTGGCTTTAGGAGTAGCTTCCTATTCTGACTCATCTAAGATTAAAAAAGGCCCCAAATTATCTCTCCCCAACACTATTCCACAACTAGAATTGGCTATATTCATTTTTATACTGAAGATTTTTAAGTCTTCCACAGTTCTTATACCAACATGGAAATATCCTCTGAAGGGGGGTGAGCTGTAACACCTTAAATTCTTACCAACCAATGGGACACCTATTCATAGAAGAAGTGCTGGATGTGGAGAGAATCTCCTTCAAATCACGCATCTTCCACTTGACATGTCTATAAGTATACAACTCACTTAATTTCACATAGTTTGTTTTCTCATCTTTAAAGTGAGAAGGGGTTGTAATCACATGCTACAATTTGTTAAGAATTTTAAAAAAGAAAAAAAATTTAAATGGAAACAATGAGGGGATGAACTAAATCAGTGGTTCTCAAACTTTATGGTCTCTGGACCCCTTTACACTCTTAAAAATTACTGAGGATTCCCCATAGAGCTTGTGTTTATGTGTTTTATATCCATTGATATTTACCATATTAGAAATTCAGCCATCTTAGTATTATTTAGAAAACAGTTTTGACCTTGTGGATCCCCTGAATGGTCCTGGAGAATTCTCCTAGACCACATTTTAAGAATCACTGAATTAGATGATCTCTAATGGCCTTTACAACTCTAAGTATCTGATCCTGTGATCTAGTCCAACACTAATTTTTTATATAGCACTCCCTTCAGACTTACTTTCCCAACTTGCACTTCCACAGGTAGTCTGTGGTACACCAAGAACAATGACCACTACTCTTCCTCAGAATCATAGCGACAAACCTGAGGGTCACTGGAGTTTCCAGTACTGATGCTCAAGAGCCCCCACCAGTGTGTTTCCTTCCCATTGATCACTAGCCCAACTTCATTAGCTTTTAGAAAGGGTATTTACTAAGTTGCTAGGTGGTTTAGAGGATAGAGCCCCAAGCTTGGAGTCAGGAAGACTCATCTTGGTGAATCCAAATCTGACTTTAGACACTTACTAATGATGTGACCCTGGGCAAGTCACTTAACTTGGTTTGCCTCAGTTTCCTCATCTGTAAAATGAGCTGGAGAAGGAAATGGCAAACCACTGCAGTCTCTTTACCAAGAAAACCCTAAATGGGGCCAATAAAGAGTGGGAAAAGACTGAACAACAATAAATTTACTAAGCAGGTATACAAAAACAATCCACACATACCTCCTAACTCAAAAAACCTTGCATATACAAGGTTCCTGGGAAAAGTGGGTTCAAATTTATAGTAAAATTATACTAAGGTACACATGTAGAGAACACATGTTTGAAAGTTGGTAACTCACAGCCCCTGCTTACTGAGCTCTTTTCTCCCTTGGAAGGGGCCTCATGGAGTTTCCCTTAGGTATAGCTATCCTCTGAGCTTTAAGAATCAGCACCTTTGTAAAGTACTCAACACGTCTCTGTGCCAGGAGGGATCACACTCCTCAAAGCTTTGTTCCCTTGACGCATCTAGCTAGTTCTCAGTGGATCTCTTAGCCCCCAACGCAGACCCTGCCATCCATCACTGCTGCTCCAGGGACACTGCCACCCTATGGAAAGGCTCAATCTTCTGATTTGTCAAAGGTCACAAAGTCATCACTTGTTCCCACACCCATCCCCACAAAGGTAGCTCCCTCTCAGGAGTCCTCCACCTCTGGATTCAACCACCGTTCAACCAACTGGTTCCAAATAACTTGTTGTTTTTATACATGATCCAAAGGGATATCTGATTTGTTTGGTCAATCAGAAGATATTTCCTGTGTGGTGTCATTCGTCTTTATCGTGATCAAGGCATTATATTTATGTCAAATTTATTAAGGACTGTTTGAACCCAATTTATACTTTTGATTGATTCAGTCAAGTTGTCTAGGCCTTCTCTGATTAACTGGGATTGGGTGGAACTCCTTCCTTACATATAAATAAGGGAACTGAAGGCCATAGAAGGGAAGTGACCTGTTCAAAGTTACATATAATGAGTTAGTGGTGGAGGCAAGACTAGAACCATTATTGTTGTTGTTGTTGTTATTAGTTATTAGCTAAAGGCTCTTTCTTCTATGGGTGAGTGGGAATGTGTCAAAGCAAAACTTTACCAACTGAATAACTCTGCCTAGTGTTAACCTCTGCAAAAGTGTGGTATAGGAAAAAGAAAATAGGACTTAGATTCAAATACCCTGGGTTTGAATTCCACCTCTGTCACTTACTTACATGCTATGTGAATTTGGGCAAGTCACTTTCCCTCTGTGGGCCTCAGTTTTTCTCTTCTGTAAAACAAAGGGGTTGTATTAAATGATCTCTAAGGTTCCATCCAATTCTAACAATTCTAATCTAGGTTTCTTTCTTTTCACTTTCTTTATTTTTCGGTGGCTGTACTCTGCAATTCTCTTAAACTGAGGGGATGACGGAGGGAACTTCCAGGGTGTCAGGATTTCCAACAGGAGAAATGAAATCTGTTGTGGTGAAGCAATCAGTAATGCTTCTGCACTGTGACAAAGAAGCTAGGAAGGCAGGCTGAAGTAATTTACAAAGACAGGAGCTATGATTACTTTTCCAAAGTCAACTGGACAACATTCCACTTTTCCAGGTATTCGAATAAGATATAAAGTTTTCATGGGCTAGGGCTAGTGAATGAGTAAAGGCTAATGCAGAAGGAAGTCCTTGCCAGTGAATGCACAAGCCAGTGCCCTAGGCTAGCCTGTTTCCCATTTGACCCATTCAAGTTGGTACCATACAGATGAAAGAACTTTGACAGAAAAAGGGAGTGGAAACATAATATTATTTTGAAAAAAAAAAAGAGCAATGCTATAGGGGGAAGAACATTGAATTTGTAACCAAAGAACCTGAGGTAGAATCCTGGCTCTCCTATTTACCAGTTGCAACCTTGGATAATCATATCCCCTCAGTGGGACTCAGGGGCCTTTTGCAATGAGGGGGTTAAACAACAATCTCTAAAGTCTCTTCCAACTCAAAACTTTTTTCCTCTGGGATTTCCAATAAAACTATGCTCTATTGTCATCTCCATTAAGAAAAGAAAAAAAATCAAAAAACAAAAAACAAAATCCTAAGCAATCCTTATTTCAGTTCCATAGCGCCCCTGGGGGCCAGCCTAGCCTGATCTCACTATACCAGAAATATTGGAAACCTTATAAGGAGCCTGTGGAACCTTGGAAAAAGAACCATTATTTTGCTAAGAAAGGTTCACATCACTTAGAGAAATAAAATTTATCTTTATTAGAAGATGGGGAAATGGAGTTGAGAAATTCAGTTTCAGAAATTAAGGTAAATCCTAAATGTAATCAGAATTCATGAAATAAGGAAGTATATTATTAAAAAGATGGAAGAATTCACAATAGATATGAACCTTAACTTCAGTGCATCATTGCTATCTCATCTATTTTTACCAAGAAGTATTGAGCTCTGGTTTTCTTATTTACACACATTTCTCAGTTCTGTGTATGTCAGAACACAGAGAGACCTGAACTCATTCCATTAGCTATCCAAGCAACCCCAGAATCATAGGTCCATGTCCGTAGACGAACATGGGTAACAGTTAGCTGGATGGCTTTCAGTCATCCAATTTGCAAAAAAAAAATCTGATTTTGTGTCTGACCTCAACATATTCATTCATGCATTCATTAAACATTCATTCTTCCTCCCTGAGTCTCTCAGAGAATGTTATTTATGCTCATAATATTCTAATTCTTCTGTTATAGTTGTACAAATCAATTTAATTTAGCAAGCATTTATGAACTGCCTACTGTGTGTCAGGCATTATGACAGGTGCTGGAAATGAAGATGACAAATGATACAGTCCTTCTTTTTCCTAAAAGCTCCCTGCAGGCAGTGACCATGCTTCATCGCACAAAATAAGAGCTTAATAAACATCTGCTGAGTGAATGAATGAATGATGAGGTGCCAGGTCACATGCTAACTACTTTTATGGAGATACAAAGGTGAACAAAATATGCTCCTTGCCCTCAAGGAGTTTATAATCTAGTAGATCTCAGATAATATACTAGTACAATTAAAGGCCCATTCCTCATCCATTAAGGACTTGAAAGTTCTGTCTACAAAATACAGGCTCTGGCCTTGTCCATAATAAGAGATGGAGAGAGATTGTTAGGATCAGAAGTTATAATGGTTAACTCAAGGCAAACTTCCAGGCATCGGGACATCTCACTCTCAAATGTTCACGCTTTCCCAGTCCCCAGATATCCAACCTTAATTTTCAGTTACCTGGGGAATGAAAGTTTTATGGCTTTCATAGGATCACCAATGGAGAATTACCTTTCCTAAGACACCATGCAAAGGGCATTTTGGTAGGCAACGAAAGAAAACAAGAGAATCTAGTTGGCAAGTAGCAATTATCACCTCCCAAGCACCAAGTAACGGCGATAACCTTGCTGGACAGGACTCCACGCTTAGTTTTCACTAGAAGCAACTGAAGCCCACAACTCATGTCAAAAAGCCTTGTTCAATACTGCAACTGGCAAGCTTTCAAGAATGAGGCCTATCCTGTGACTGAAGGAAACTCAATCATGACTTTTCACTGTACACATTTTCAGCCTCAGGCTGGCACTGAAAATTTGCAAGCAGCCAAACTGTTTTGCCAATCGAATGTCTAGACAATGCTGTTTGTTTTGTCCCAGGCAGATACTTCTTGTTTTTCTTCAGTTTAATTATCAGTCCTCACAATAATTTTATGCAAGCACTGATTTATTTTGCTTCTTTTTCAGCTGGTGTAGCAAACCTTAGAATGCTGAGGAAATTTTCTCCTGCAGGGGAAAAAAAAAGTGCCCTTCCATTCTTATGGTAACTAGCATTTACATAACACTTTAAGGTTTGCAAAGCATGTAATGGATATATCATTTTATCTTCTGAACAACCTAGGGAGGTAGGTGCTATTATTATTCCCATTTCACAGATAATGAAACAAAAGCCAAAAGAGGTTAAATGACTTGCCCAGGTTCACATAGCTAGCAAGCATCTGAAGCTGAATTTGAATTCAGGTCTCCCTAACAGCAGGCCAAACTCTCTATCCACTGAGTCATTTAACTATTCACTATCATAGTACTTTCTCCCTCTACTAAACACCAACACCCCCCTGACATTGTTAGTTATAATTAGTTATGGTAGATAGTTAGCATAAGGTAACTCAGAAAAACTAGTGCAGGTTTTTTCAATAATTAGCTCTGTGACCCTAGCCAAGTCATTTCCTGTCATTTGTGAGAGCAAAACTTTGCCTTTCTGTCATATTTTACAGCTTACAAAAAATGCTTCCTATGGAATAATCCTGGGCAAAAGTAGGTGACCCCAGGGTAAATAGCTTAACCTCTCTGAAAAGTAGCTTCCTCATGTAGTAATAACAGCAGCTACCTCCCAAAGTTGTTGCAAAGATCTAACCCTAAAGTACTATACAAACATCAGCTATTATTAGTGACTGGATTGATTGAGGCCAGCATTAGAACCAGGACTTGAACCTAGGTCTCTCGGACTCCAAGTCAAATATTCTTTCTGTGACATCGCAATTGACTTTCTGAAAAAGGAAGGAGTTTCCATGTGTGATATTCTATGACTCTGTTATTCTGTGAGTCTAGTAGACCTCCTTTTGCTTTCTGTACTGTAAGTCCCTTAGCGGGGTCCCTGCTACTGTCAGACGAGAGCTGTTTAGCTTTGGCTCAACTATTTATCTATGTGGTCCCTGGCTACAAATAGAAAAGTTAATACCCTTTTATTCTGCAAATGGGCGTGACATGACAGGAACAAATTATTCACATTTCTGCCATGCTTGAAAGTGTTCAATCTTCCACAGGTTGTGAATAATGAAATTTCTGGAAGCCAAAAGGTGAGCTGAGTGGGACAAAAATCTATTATCACTCAGAAGGCTGTATTTCCCCTTCAGGTAAACTCAAAGTAGGGAGCTATTACATAAAAGCTTGAAGATTCAGGAAAGAACTTGTGGTTGGGGGAGGGAGTGAGGGAAGAGGTATTGTGTCTTCTCTACTTAATTTCCTAGGTGAGATAAAGGACAAAGTAGTAGACTTGCAGTTAGAGAGATCAGCTCAAATCCTGCCTCAGACACTAACTGATGTGGGGCAAGCTACTTAATCTCTCCCAGTCTCAATTTCCTCATTTGTAAAAATGGGGACAATAACATAGCACCTGCCTTACAGGATTTTTGTGAAGATCAAATGAGATAATGTATGTAAAGCACTTTGCAAATCTCAAAGTGCTATATAAATGCTAGTTCTTATTATCCATTTCATTTTGCCAATATGGGCATAGCCTACTGAGATAAACCAAAAGTTAAGAGAACAAGATTTTAGAATATCATGGAATGTAGAAACAGAGATCTTAAAGATCATAGAATCTAACCCTGCTCATATCACAGATGAAACTGAGACTGAGAAAGACTGAAAAAGATTGGCAACATGTTTTTTCTCTGAATTTTGTGGTCAGGATGAACTGGTTACTTTCTTGAATTTGTCATGAAGTCATAAGAAAAATCATTTCATCCTCCACACTCCAGAATTATTTCTCAGCAACCCAAAACATTTTTTCTCCCAAACAAACAAACAAAAGTCCCTTAAATATCACAAAAGGCCCTTCTTACAAACCTATTTATGGCAAACGCCTTCTCCTGGCTGTTAGAACAGCAATTATGTTTTCACGGGCCCCTAATTTGTCATTTCACTGAAGCTCAAAGCAATACAAATTTACCTCAAGTCAATTAGCCACATATTTCTAACTCATGGCCCTTTGCAGGAGCAGGAACTTTTGGATGACAGGCCAAACGTGAGGAATTAATTGGAACCAGTCACCTTATGAAGATATCTCCTTATCATCGGTATAAATTGGTGCTACTGAGTGTATGCCTGAGAACAAAACTAATCTACAGAAAAGACATATTAGCAAAGGACTTCTTTTTCACTCGGGTGGATGAATAAAGTACAGTGAGGCATTGGGGTGTAATAGAAAGAAAGCTGGAATTAGAATCAAGGAGACCTGCATTTGAATCTTAGCTCTGATCTTTGCTGGTAAACCCTGATCTGCCAAACAAGGCAAATACTAGTTGCCTTTCATGAGGTTGTCATAATGAAGGGGCTTTGTTAACCTGAAAACTCTCCAGAAACGTGACTAGTTATTGTCTCTGTTAACTGAAAGAAAACCAGAGGAGTGTTGGAGCCAAAAGTGCCAACCAAGCGCAAGGGGCTTTGTGTCAGTACTGATGTGTAGACAAACTGAAATAGCAAGGAAGCTAATGTCACATTCCAGATCAAATCTTTCATGCGGCAAAAACTCCTTATTCTATCCACAGATTCCTGCTTAGTTTATAATCTCCCCAGACACCTTCCCCCAGGACTGAGACTTTGAACACCTACTACCACTATAATCATCTGAACACTCCCAAAAGCTTGACACAAATATATTCTTGTGAAGGAAAGTTTGTTCTGAAAAATTTGTATAATGGTGTGACAAACTCTTAAGGAATCAAGTCACAGAGTTCCATGCTACTGACACTCAAACTGATTGCATATGTCTTATTGCTCATAAGGACACAGTGTCATTGAGGACAGAGTATTAGTCTTGGAATATGGAGACCTACATTCAGAAACCTAAACCCAATATGGGGATAATAATTCTATTACCCCTTTGACCCAGCAATAGCACTTCTAGGGCTCTATCCCAAAGAGATCATACAAACAGGAAAAGGACCCACATGTATGAAAATATTCATAGCAGCTCTTTTTGTTTTGGCAAAGAATTGGAAATTGAGGGGATGCCCATCAATTGGGGAATGGCTGAACAAGTTGTGGTATATGAATGTAATGGGATGCTATCGTGCCATAAGAAATGATGAGCAGGCAGACTTCAGAAAAACCTGGAAAGACTTGTATGGACTGATGCTGAGTGAAGTGAGCAGAACCAGGAAAAACATTGTACACAGTAACAGCCATGTTGTGTGATGACTAACTTTGATAGACTTAGCCCCTCTCAGCAATGCAAGGATCTAAGACATCTCCAAAAGTCTCATAAAAGAAAATGTTATCCACATCCAAAGAAAGAACTATAGCATTTAAATGCAGATCGAAGCATACTACTTGCTATTTTTTTCTTGTTCTGTTTTGTTTCTTCTTTCTCGTGGTTCCTCCTATTGGTTCTAATTCTTCCTTACAACATCATTAATGTGAAAATATGTTTAATAGGAATGTATATGTAAAGCCTATATCAGATTGTGTGCAGTCTTGGGGAGTGAAGGGAAAGGGAGGGGGAGAAAAATTTAAAACTCAAAAGCTTATGGCAGTGATTGTTGATATATCAAAATAAATTAATAAAAAATTTTTTAAAAAATAGTACTACCTATTTCACAGGATTGTTATAGGGCTCAAATGAGATGATGTATGTAAAGCACTTTGCAAACCCTAAAGACTATGATAATTTCCCTCCTCCTTAGACTTCAAGCACCTCAAGGGCAAATATTAGATACATCATTTTGCATCTTTGTATTCATAGCATCTAGCATAGCATCTGACGTACAGTAAGTGTGTAATAAATATTTATTGAACTTAATTGAAATTTAGCTTGTCTTTAGGTACTCTGAGACCTAAAATAAGGTTACTTTTTTTTAAATTTCACTATAAGTTTGAAAATGAAAAGTCCAGGTTATTTTATTTAAAAAGAAAGAAATTCAATAACATTCTGTTCTACTCAACAATCATTAGTTACCTACTCAGAGAGAGCACTGTGCTGGGTGTCAGGAGAGATTTGTTGTATGACTTTTCGTGACTCCATTTAGGGTTCTCTTGGCAAACTGGAGTGGCTTGCCATTTCCTTCTCTAGCTCATTTTACAGATGAGGAAACTGAGGCAAACAGGTTTAAGTGACTTTGCCCAGAGTCACACAGCTCTGACTCTGAGGCTAGATTTGAACCCAGGAAGATCAGTCTTCCTGACTCCAGGTATGGCACTCTATCCCCTGTGCCATCTAGCTGCCCCATCAGAAGAGATATAAAGTTTCTCTAAGACACAATTTCCTGCTCCCTCTGAGCTTTCATTCTAGAGAGGAGAAATGGCATATTTTATATTATAGTTTTTAAATATTTTATATTATATTTTATGTATATTTTATACTATATAATACAAAATAATATGTAAGTTCATAAAAGGGGTGTCAGTGAAGTGTCAGGTGATTTCACTTTACTTGGACATACGGAGGAGGATACCATGGAAGGTTTCCTAGGAGAAGTGAGATGTAAGGTGGACTTTAAAACTTGAGTAGGAATTCAATGGGCAGAGTGGGTCAGACAAGGAGGGGGCATTCATAGGGAGATCATGGGATTTAGAGCTCCAAGGGAGTTTATTCCTTGCAAAGGGGATAGCATTAAAAAAGACTTGAAGGTAAAAAAAGAGTTTGGGGCATGTAGGGAGACATTGAGTAATCCAGTTTTGCTTAAGTGCAGAGCAGATGGAAAAGAGTATTGTAAGATCAGTCTAGAAAGGTAAGGCAGTATCAGACTATGGGGGGCCTTGAAAACTTTATCAGCTCCCTATTACCCATGGTATAGTGACAATATATTCAATAATGTATTTGCAAGATCCTTGAAAAGTAAAAAGTGCTACAAAACATACATAGTTATTATAATCTGATAAAATAAAAGTCTACCAGACTAAATATCTACTAGCTAAATCACCTCAGAAGAGAATACTTCAGAGCAGTTTTGAGGTACATAGTCTAGGGAAAAGAATAATGTTGAGGTAATCTATTGAAGGTTTCCATTCCTTCTTCTGTAAAATGAGAGGATTAGGTTTGATCTTCCAGTTCTGACATTCTCTGATTATATTATTCTAAGAGAAATAAATGCATACAGAATTTGAAGTTACAAGGTTGGTGCATGGTTCACATTGTGGAGATCTCAGTCCTTGGTGGTTAACAGAAGCCTCTGAGCTTTCTCTCTTGGGTTGCTACTCCTAGATCCTCAGGGAACTAAGCAGTAGCCCCGGGGAAAAAGAATAATCTAAGAGCAGAAGGCTGGTACAATAACTAATTGATGCTTAGAAAGCACTTTGCAAATGCAAAGTGCCACATAAATGAACACAACAATTAGACTGATAACAGGGTTGAGCAATTAAAATGAGGAGGAAATGGTTAAGGGAGTTGGTTTTATCCTCCAGTGGGTCTATATGGGCCCTTGAAAACCACTTAATAAGCTTTTAAGATGAAAAAGAATACAGACTTCCATTCCCTCCCCCTTCAATAGCCTGGATTTAAGTTAAAGAGTTAAAAAAAAAAATGAGGCAGGTTCTAAAGAGGAATGAAGGGAGCAGGTCAGAGAGCAACCCAGGTAAGAGCTCTGTGTTCAAAGAGAGATAAACATCTGTAATCCAAGTTTTATGGGCAACTGCAGAAACAACCAGTTTCCCAGCAAGAAGAGTTCCACACTTCTTTACTCAATATCTAGGGTGAAAAAATGGATGGCATGCTTATCAAACCTGCAGAAGAGAAAAATAGGAGGGATAGCTAACACATTAGCCAGCAGTCAGGATCAAAAAAGACGTGAACACACTAAAATGATCAGCCAAATCTAATAAGATAAAATTTAACTGAGATAAGTATAAAGTCCTATATTGGGGTTCAAAAAATCAACTTCACAAGTACAGGATGAAGCAAGTGGGGCTAAAAAAATAATTTATGTGAAAAAGATCTGTGGATTTTAGGAGATTACAAAATCAATATGAGCCAGCAGTATAACATGGCAGCCCTAAAAGCTAATGGATCCTGAATTACATTAATGGCAAAAGAATATCTGAAATAAAGGATGTGATAGTACAGATAAAATCCACTGCTTTCAGACCACATTTGGAGGTCAGTATTCAGCTTTGGAGTACTGTATTTAGTTCTGGTGGAGCAGTGGATAGAGTGCCAGGCCTGGAGTCAGGAAAATCCCTCTTCTTTGGTTCAAAATGGGCCTCAGACACTTACTAACTGTGTGTGACCCTGGGCAAATCACTTAACCCTGCTTGCCTCAGTTTCCTCGTCTGTAAAATGAACTGGAGAAGTAAACGGCAAACCACTCCAGTATCTTCGCCAAGAAAACCTCAAATGGGGTCATGAAGAGTTGGATACGACTGAAAAACAACTAAAAAAATTTAGCTCTGGGCTTCATAGTTTAAGTAAGGATATTAACAATAAACTGTTGTGACCAGAATGATAAGACTGGAGGCTATATCATATGTGGGTCAGCTAAAAGTGCTAAGGATATTTACCTAGAGAGGAAATATAAGGGGGGCATGGCTGTTTTCAAGTATTTGAAGGGCTTCCCAATGGATCAGAGATTACAATTTTTTCTGCTTAACCCCAGAGGACATAACTACAAGAAGCAGGTGGAAGAAGAAAGATTTAGTCATGATGTAAAGAAAAAAAAAACTTCCTAACAATTAGAATTAACTAAATGTGAAATGAGTTTTTAAGAAGGCAATGAATTCAACATGATTGGTGGGCCACAGGTGGAAGTAGAATGACTACTGCTTGAAAATATTGGATGGGGCATTCATACTCAGAAAGGGGTAGGACGGGAAGATCTCTGAGGGTTCTTCCAACTTGGATTCAATGATTCTGGCTGGGTTCAAGTCTCTAAATGAAAAGGGTTCAGAAAAAACAAAAACAATCCAAAGGGACAAGGAAGAGGACATCCTAAAACAAATCCCAAAGAGGTCAGGACCAGAATGAAATCTAACCTTTAATTGCCTTTGGGGTGGGAGTAGGGGGAGAAACCCAAAACCTTGTTTCACATCCAGCTTTCCAGCATTTCATCGAGAGAATTCTAAGGCATCTATTTCCTGTATAGGGCCTGGCTTTGGTGAGCTACATGCTGCCCTCTTGTGGAGAAGCAGAACCACTAACCTCTGAAAGGTGCTGCCAACTCAGGCCAACGCTGTATTTCATGCCTTTAACATATATCCTGGAAGCAGCAGAGTAAGACAAATTCTGGATTGTTGTGCTGTGTTAATGTAGTTTCTGCCAACATTTAGAGCTATAAATAGGGAGATGTGGAGAGAAAAATAGCCAGAGCCTCTGTAAAATCCCCTGAAGTTTACTGGCTGGCAGAGCAAAGAAAATGGTCAACGTCTAAAAAAAATACAAAGAACAGATACTGTTTCTTCTCAAAGTGAGCACTTTTAGGTGAAGTTTACATGGTTTCACATTCAATCCCTCAGTGTTTCTAAAAAGAAAAGACCATGGGGAGGAGGGAAATGTGTAGGGTGAATGTATATTTATTTAAATGTAATTAATCATAAGACTTTGTTCAAAGATCTCCTAGCCTTTCCTCAAAAATAATGTCTCGAATACTACAATGGATTCATGGGAGGAAAATGAGGCACAAGGGGCTAGAGTTGTACCAAGGGGCGAACTGTTTTGTCGATTCCTTTCCCTTTCTCCCCCCCCCCCCACTTCCCCAGGTCACAGAATTTTAGCAAGTCAATCATCAAACATTTATGATACATTTACCATGTACCAGGCATTGTACTAAGTGGCTGGGGATACAAAAAACAAAAAAGCAAAAACAAGTCCCTACCCACAAGAAACATATATTCTAATAGAGGAGACAACCTGCAAACATATATATATATATATATATATATATATATGTATACACACACACACACATATATGTGGAAGGGAATCTCTGAGGGAGAACATCGGCAGTGGGGGGCAATGGAAGGGGACAAGGAAAGGCCTCTTGCCGAAGATGGGATTTGAATGGAGTCTTGAAGGAGTCTAGGGAAGCCAGAAGGCAGAAGTGAGAAGAGAGAATATTTCAGGTGTGGAACACAGCCATGGGAAAGGCAGAGAACAGGGACAGAGTATTGTGGGAGAGTAGCAGCAATTAGACCAGGGCAACTGGATCAGGGTGTGTGAAGGGGAGTAAAGTGTCAGAATACCGGAAAGCTAAGGAGGGACCAGGTTGTAAAGAGCTTTAACTGCTAAAAGAGTATTTTATAATTGATCCTCTAGGTAATGGGGAGCCCCTGGAGTTTTTTGAGTAGGGGATTGACATTTTAGAGCTGTAAGAGATCTCAGATTGTGAACTGGTACAAACACTTCATTTTACAGATGAGGAAATTGAGGCCCAAAGAGGAAAGGGGACCTGTTCAATTCCTATTGGTAGTAAATAAAGAATTCGAATATGAATCTTCGGTCTCCAAGATCAGTGTGCTTTCTGCTATTTAACACTGACTCTCTAGATATATCTTCCTTAAAACCAAAGCTCTCCAAAAGTGGAATAGGATGTTCCAGGAGGTAATGAGCTCCCCATCACTATGAGAGTTTCAAGTGGAAGCTGGATGACTACTTGAAGATGTTATAAAAGAGAGTTCTAGTCAGATACAAGTAATACTAGTTGACCTCTGAGGTCCCTTCTGACTCTTAATTTTGCCTCTGTATTAGCTTTAATACGGCCCGTCTTCACAGGGCATCAAAATGATGAGTTAAGGAGGAAGGAAAAACTACAGGAAAATTGTTTTTTTTTTCCCAACTTTTAAAAACATTTTTATTTAAAGTTTCGAGTTCCAAATTCTATCCCTCCTTCTTCCCCTCCCCCCTCCTTGAGATGGTAAGCAATCAGATATAGGTTATGCAAGTGCAATTATGTAAAACATTTCCATATTAGTCATTTTGTACATGAAGATTCCAATAAAAGAAAAAAATAAAAGAAAGTGAAAAATAGCATGCTTCACTCTATATTCAATCAGTATCAGTTCTTTCTCTGGAGGCAGATAGTATGCTTCATCACAGTCCTTTGGGATTGTCTTGGATCATTGTACTGCCAAGAATAGCCAAATCATTCACAGTTCTTCATCGAACAATATTGTTGTTACTATGTAACTGGTTCTGCTTGCTTCACTTTGCACCAGTTTGTGGAAGTCTTTCTAGATTTTTCTGAAATCATCCTGCTTATCATTTCTTATAGCACAATAATATACCACAACTTGTTTAGCCATTCCCAATTGATGGGCATCCCTTTGATTTCTAATTCTTAGCTACCAAGAAAATGCTGCTATAAATATTTTTGTACAAGGTCTTATAAGGCAGCTAGGTAGTTCAGTGGATAGAATGGTGAACCTGGAGTCAGGAAGACTCATCTTCCTGGGTTCAAATCTAGCTTCAGATACTTATTAGCTGTGTGACCCTGGGTAAGTCACTCAACCTCTGCCTGCCTCAGTTTCTTATCTGTAAAATGAGCTGGGGAAGGAAATAACAAACAACTCCAGCATCTTTGACAAGAAAACCCCAATAGGGTCATGAATAAGTTGAACACAACTGAAAAACAACAAAAGGTCTTATGAGCCTTAATTTTTTTTTAAAACAATGCTGACTGATTTACCCAAATAAACAAGTGACTAAGCATGTTTCCAGCGTGCCTTGGCACAGAGAAGACATAGAATCCTCACCCAAACTTGAGTCATTTTTCTCCTTTAGCTCTGAGTAGTAAGTCTAGTGGAGGAAGCCCTGGACTGACAATCAGGAAACCTCCAGTCCCAATTTAGCCAATCACACTTCTGATCATTTTGCTTCCCCATGCCTCAGTTTTCCCATCTGTAAAACAGAAACAGTCATATTTGCTGTTCCTTAATACTCAGGGATGCTGTGAGGATAAACAAGATGTTGTCAAAGAATCACTGAACTACTCATAGAAAAAACATATACACTCAAGGCCTCATTATTACTCTGGGTAGGGAATATTAATTTTCCTTTCTGGGTTGCTGACTTCTCTAAAAGGTCAGCTGGACTTCTTCACCCATCCTTCCGATATAGCCCCAGACAGGACAATTCTACATCTAGAAATTCTAGGTTTCCCAATCCCCATTATCATTCTTCCTTTTGTCTCTTCTGATAAGTAAATGTTATGTTTCTGGAGAAAGTAGGGAAGTGCTTTAGCATTTTGACGTAGAGCAGGGAGAATATTAAAAGAAGAGGTGGGTTCTAGTATTGGCTCTGTTGCCAATTAGCTGTGTTCCTTGGGTAAATCATTGAACTTTATCAGACCTCAGCTTCCTCCTCTGAAGAAACAAAGGATGTTTGTTTTCTCACTCCTTTCACTTCACTCACAGTGTCTTTTCACTCACTCCTTTCTCACTTCATGGCATTACAGAACATTAGCCCTCAACAGGGCCAGGATTTGAGCCCAAGTCTTATGACTCCAAATCCAGAGCTCCTTCCACTAGGGCAGACAACCTCAGCTCCATAAGTCTTGGTAATGCAAAACACGATCTTATCCCCATACAAGCCCTGATGTGCTGGATTTAGAGTTAAGGGAGGAGGATCTGAATCCCACCTCTGCCATTTATTATTTGAGTTACCATGGGCAAATCACTTAAACTCTCTGGGCCCTGGTTTCCTAGTATGTGAAATAATGGAGCTGGACTAGATTATTTTTTATATCCTTTCCAGCTCTAAAGCTACGATCATATAATTCAACAAATATTTACTAAGTACCTACTAAATGTTAAATTCTGGGGATAGAAAGAAAAATAATCATAATAAAAAGACAAAATACTGATAGTGTCCCTGCCCTCAAGGAACATACATTCCAGTGGGTGAGCCAAAAGGTATATACATAAGTCAATGCAAGGTAATTTGATGAGGGAAAGAATACAAGGAGAGGAAGGTGAGGGGGAAATGAGGAAAGGCCTGATGTGGTGGCTAGCACCTGAGCTGAGACTCAAAGGAAGCTAAGGATTCTTAGAGGTGGAGTGATGGAGGTACCCCATAAACATGCATTTTAGGCATGAGGAAAAGACATAGAAAAAGGAGATGGGAAATGTCACATTCTAGTTACACAGATACTACTCACTATCCGCCAAAATTGATCCGTAATACAACATTCCAGGTTTTACCATCATTATGCTTCTGCCCTCTCTAGTTCCTACACCTGGAATTCAATTCAGTTATTTATTAAACCTTTAGTAACCTCCTGTCCTCTAACAATTGAAATCTTAATCATCTTTGAAGGCTGTATTCAAATGCAATTCCTCCAAGAAGGCTTCCCTGATTTAAGTCAGAAGTAATTTCTCCTGGTTCTGAACTCTCATACCACTTGGTACTTCCCATCTATGATTTACCAGAAGAAATATGGCATAGTAGAAAGAATACTAGCTCTTCAGTCATCTGACCAGAGATGGAATCTCTGCTCTGTCATTTACTGACTGACTATATGACTTAGCCTTCAGTTTTATCATCTGTTAAATGAAAGGAATAGACTGGGTGATCTCTATGGTTCATTTCAGTTCTAAATTCTCATTCTTTACTCAAAAATAGATTTTTTTTATTGCCTAAATTTCCCCTGTATCCCTCTCTATCTCCCCCTGCCCCATTCACAGAGAGTCATTTCTAACAACAAATAATATTTTAAAAGAGAAAGAAGAGGAAAAAATTCAGCAAAACCAATGAGTGCATAAAAAAAAAAATCTGACATTACATACAATGTTCCACATCCTTGGATATTCCCAACTTTACGAAGGAGTTGGGGGAGAATGGGAAGGATCTTTTTATGAATCTTCATGAGGACAAGCTTGCTCTGTGTAATTTTTTTAACATTCATTTTTAATTTTTTATGGCTGTTCTAAGTTCAGTTTCTATTTTGTATTTTCATTATTTGTGTGTTCATCTTCTTTTCCCTACTAGACTAATAGTCTATGAGGATAAGAAACCATGTCATCTTTGTATCTTTCATAGCACCATATGCATATCAGGCACTCAGGAAATATTGAAGACACATTCGGGAGTTAAAGATATATTAGCAAAGACATATCCCAAATGAATACAATGAACTGCCGCCTCTCCCACACAGTCAGAGGCTATGGTCATATTGGTCATACCTTTGGCATGACTTTGAAGAAATCTCTGGTCATTGAATAGACTGACAACTTGTACTCCAGAGACAAACCTTGAGGGACCAAGGTACCTGAGAACTCTCAATGATTTATCTTAGGGTCATAGACCAGATTTCCCTTGTTCATTAGCCTAGTATAGAACTTTGAAAAAAATCAGTAAAATTTGTGGAATGTTGTAAAGACAGAGTGACTTAACCCAGGGATATAGAAATGCCCAAAGTAATTGCCTTCCAACCTGGAGATACATCATAGAAAAAGTCATCACAAATTCAAAGTGTTGGGGATGTTAGATTACCCTTACACAAAATTTTTTGCCTTGAAGAATTGAAATCTAGGACATTATTGATGTGCTATCGTCCATAGGGTCACAAGGAACTGGACACAACTGAAAAACTACCATCTTGAGACAAAATAGTAGCAAAAAAATTCTTTCAATGGACTCTCTTCTATTAATAAAAAAAATTTTTTTTGTGAAATATTTTCATTGATCAGTGAATGGAAATTATATTGTATATGACGATACTGGCCCAGAGCTACAAGTGATAGAACCACTAATTTAAAACATGTGATGGGATTTCTCCTCAAATGCCAGTTGTTATAAGGTCTGAGAAAGCACAGTGTGGCAGAAAGATCTTGCCTTCAGAAACTTATATTTTAATGGAGGGCAACAAAATACACAGAGGTAAATATAAAATAAGTGCAAAGTAAAGGGGAGTGGGGTGGGAGAATGCTCTAACAAGAGAAGAAATTAATAAAGTAGAGCTGGCCCTCCAGCAGAGGTTTGAACTGAGCTCAGTGGAGGTGAAAAGGGAGAGCATTCTAAGCATGACGGACAAAGCTGTGCAAAAGGGTGGAATCTATACAACCCTTATACCTATACACCATACTTAAAACCTTTTTAACCCTATAAAACCTTATGCTATTGTCATTCAGTTGTGTCCAACCTTTTGTGACCTCATTTGGGGTTTTCTTGGCAAAGATACTGGAGTGGTTTGCCATTTCTGATCATTTCACAGATAAGAAAACTGAGTCAAATAGAGTTAAGTGACTTGCCCAGGATCATACAGCTAGTAAGTGTCTGAGGCCAGATTTGAACTCAGGTCTTCCTGACTGCAGGCCCAGGGCTCTATCTACTGTGCTACCTACAACCTATACAACCCTACAACCCAACTTCATAACATTTCTCTTTAGGTGCTCTGCAATCCAGCTGAATTAGATTCCTGAACTTATCCTGTCCTTTCCCACCTCTGTGCATTTGTGTCCACTGTGCTCCATGCCTGAAGTGGATTCTTACCACATCTTTGCCTGTCTAAAGATTTCTTTTACCTCAAGGCCCTGTTCAACGCTACTTTGTCCATGAAGTCTTCCCTGATTCTTCCAGCTAGAAGTGTTCTCTTTTCCCAATCTCACATTTTTCTCTGTTAAATCTCTTTTATGCACTTGCCATATTCTGACTTGTGTTATAATTTGTGCACATAATTTGTCTACTCGAACTTTTCATTTCTGTATCCCCAATGACTAGGAAAGTGCCTTCAAAAATTGTTCTTCTTATTATGAATCTGACAAGTAATAATAAACATGAATGTTTCCATACAAAAAGAACAGAAAAAAGCATTGAATGTGAAACCATGAATCTATTATGTAGAGCTTTTTTTTTGTTATAATGGATAAATTCGACATGCTGTTTTCCAAGCTGTCCTAGTTATCTGTGTTGCTCTCTGAACTTCTGTTCTCTTCTGTACATTTTTTTAAAAAAAGTTTCATTGCTATTCTTTTCTCTTCTTTCTCATCATCACTATCACTAACCTCTTCTACCTCCCCTCAAAAAGGCCCTCTCATAAAAAATAAGCATAGTCAAGCAAAAAAAAAATCCTCATATTGATCATATCTGAAAATGTAAGCCTCATTCTGCACATCTAGTCCTTCACCTCTCTGTCAAAAGGCTGGAAGCATGTTTCATTATTAGTCTACTAGAGCTGTGGGTGGTCATTGCAATGATCTTTCAAAATTGTGGGCGGGTCTAGCCCCATAATGTTGTGGTCACTGTATAAGCTATTCTCCTAGTTCTGTACACTTTACTCTTCATCAGCTCATATAAGTCTTCCCAGGTTTCTCTGAATCCATCCCTTTTATCATTTCTTATGATGCAATAATATTCCATTACATTCATATACCATATTTACTCAGTCATTTTCCAATTGATGAGTACCTCCTGAGTTTCCTTTTTTTTTAAAACTACAACAACAAATGCTGCTTTGAATATTTTTGTATATGTGAGTTCTCTATCTCTTTTTCTGACCTCTTTGGTGGTACCTAGTATAGTATTTTGCAAACAGAAGACAATTAATAAGTATTGAATTGAGCTGAAGGGGTGGAAAGCTGAATTGAAACCTCTACCTCTGAAAGTCTCTACATACATAAAAATATTTATGTTAGCACTGTCTGTGATAGAAAAGAATTGGAAACAAAGTAGATGCCCATCAATTGGGGAATAACAAATTGTGGAAAATTTTGGTTTTTTGTTCAGTCATTCAGTTGTGTCCAACTCTTTGTGACCCTGTGGACCAGAGCATGCCCTGCCCTTCTATCCTCCACTACCACTCAAAGTCTGTGCAAGTTCATGTTCATTGTTTCCATGATACTATCTAACCATTTTATCCTCTGCCATCCTCTCTTCCTTTTGTCTTCATTTTTTCTGAACATCAGGGTCTTTTCCAATGAGTCCTGTCTTCTCATTTTGTGGTCAGCGTATTTAAGCTTCACATTCAGTATTTGACCTTTCAGTGAATAGCCTGAATTAATTTCTTTTAAGTCAGGCCTGAATAACCTGCAGCTCACCAAAGGATTTTGGGCAGCCTGAGAAAAATGTCAAGGAAAACATCCAAGGGACTCTCAAAAGTCTTCTCTAGCATCACAATTTGAAAGCATCAATTCTGTAGTGCTTGGCTTTCCTTATAGTTAAAGTCTCATTGCCATACATTGCTAGTGGAAAAATCATAGCTTTGAATACATAGATTTTTTTTGGCAAGGTGATGGTTCTGCTTTTTAGTATACTGTCCAGATTTGCCATAGCTTTCCTTCCAAAGAGCAAGCATCTTTTAATTTCATGGCTGCAGTCACTGTCTGCAGTGATCTTTGAGCCCAAGAATATAAAATCTAACATTGCTTCCATTTCTTCTCCCCTTCTTTGCCAGGAAGTGATGGGACTAGTTGTCAGAATCTTAGGGTTTTTTATGTTAAGCTTGAAGCCACACTCTCCTCTTTAACCCTCATCAAGAGGCTTCTTAATTCCTCTTCACTTTCTATCATCAAAGTGGTATCATCTGCATATCTGAGATTGTTGATGTTTCTCCCAAAAACATTAATTCCATCTTTTGATTTATCCAGCTTGGCATTTTACATGATGTACTCTGCATGTAAGTTAAATAAATAAGGTAACAATATACATTCCTGTAGTATTCCTTTTCTAATCTTTTTTTAAATTTTATTTTATTTTTTTTCTCCTTTTCCAATCTTAAACCAATCAGATGTTCAATGTTGTTCCATGGAATATTACTGTGCTGTAATAAATGATGTATATGATGAATACAGAGAAGCATGGAAAGATCTACATGAACTGATACAGAATTATGTAAGCAGAGCCAAGAAAACAATATACATGATAAGTGCAACAATGCAAATGGAAAGAACAATACACACAAAACCCCCAAAATTGAATTAAAAAAATAACAAAGATTAAGCATGTCTCAAATGAAGAAATATGAGAGGACACATCCAACCTACCATTTCATGGAAGTGGAAGGTCTGCAAGTGTCACATACGACACATTTTTGGACTTTTTCAATGTATTGATTGGTGTATTGATTTTCCCCCTCTTTTTCCTTTTTATTTTGCCTTTACTTTATTTAAGGAGGGATGGAAATAATTTTATTTATTTATTTATTTTTGTATCTGAAAAGACCCAAGTTCCACAGAAGGTAATTTTGTTTACCATAAAGGTCACCTTCATCTTGAGTGTGGTATTTCACCCAGGATGTCTATCTCCAGATTGGGAATTTGGTATTCTTCATCCAATTTAAGGCCAATTGTTTCAAAGCAATAATTTTCTTTTTACTACCCTGGCTGGAAAAATCCACAGTGGAAGGTTTAAGACACTCTCCATATTGGGGATTTTATATCTAATCACAAGCAGATTTCCATTAGCTATTTTGCCTTTTAAAATACTATTTGTCATATAGGATGGCTAGCTGGGTGAGGAAGTGGGAGGGATACTGGGGATAGCTATAATGATATAAAAAAGAGAAGACAGAAAAAACTTTTTAAAAATTCCTATCTCTTTTGTAGATTATAAACTCACAGTGGGCAAGGTCTATGTGGTTGGTCTTAGGTGTAAGGCATGCCGGCTAGAGCCTAGAAGAGTAGACACTTAACAAAACTTTGCTGAGTTAACTGATTTGAGCACATATGGTTCTCCTTCCTTTCTCATCCATGACAATTCCAGTCCCTCTGGAACATTTGAAAAAAAACAAAACAAAACACTGAATCAAACTTGCTCAATTTTTCAGAAGGCAAATTCCGATGTTCTTGAAAGTCAAGGCCCTGGGGCCAGAGAGAACAAACAAACAAAATCTAGAAAGAAAAGGCCTTCAGCTTATGGGTCTTTTACAAGACTTTAGGGTCACTGGAGGGACTTTTTTGTGGGGTAAAATGGAGGAAAAGTCCAACTACCCTATGTTGACCATTAGTCCTTTCTACTTCCTACTTAGTTTTCCCTGAATGGATGGTGACTAACTTTCACAAACGAAACAAAAAAAAAAACCCTCATATTTACATAGCACATCACAGAGCACAAAGCCCTACCTTCCTCACAGCAATTCAAGCAGACGGTATGTTAAAGAACAAACAGATTTGACTTTGTAGTCAGAAACTGTGGATTTGGGTTCTAGTTCTGCTATTCACTAGCTATGCCATCCTGGGCAAGTCATTAACCTATTTTGAGCCTCAGTTTATTCTATCTATAAAAACATTACCTTTATCCCTTCTATATCAAGGCGGGTTAGGGGCATGGTGCCCCACAATCTGAAAAATCTGTATAAAATGTTTTGGCCCTCCCTTTGTACCAAAGAGTAAGTCTGAATTATTATGGTATTAAAAGATAAAATATGTTGATACTATACGATACTAACTATAAATTTTATGCATTTCTGAGTTTCTCAACTTTTTCTGTATCTTCTGCTGGCCTTTGTGTGAAATCTGAAGCTTCTACAAAACTCCCCCAAAATTCCCATTTCATTTCTTACGCCAACCAGTGACGTATCGAAACCACGATATCAAAACCAAGTCGCGATGTGGAAGGAATAACTGTAGATGATTTATTTGAAAGCACTAGATGATTTCTAAGATCACTTTCAGCACGAACAGCCTTTGTCTCTGCGCCTTTACATAGGCTCTCCCCCATACTTGGAATGAATGCTCTTCTGCCTCACGCCCCCTCTTTGGAACCCCTTTGTTGTTGTACAATCATTTCCAACTATTCAAGACCACATTTGGGATTTTCCCTATGGTTTGCCATTTCCTTCTCTAGCTCATTTTACAGATGAGAAAACTGAGGCAAATGGGGTTAAGTGACTTGCCCAGGGACATAGAGCTAGTAAGTGTCTGAGGCCAGATTTGAACTCAGGAAAATGAATCTCCCTGACTCCTGACTTGGCTCTGGATCCACTGTACCACCTCTCTGCCCTTGGAATCCCTAGTTACCTTCAAAACTTAGCTAAAACTCCGCCTTCTCCTACATGAGGCTTTCTTGATTTCCCTAGTTGCTAAAGCCTTCTCCACTCCGCAAAATTATCTTGTATTTATTTTTTATTTACTTATATGAATACATGTACCCTTCTTTAGAATATAAGCGCCTTAAGTTCAAGGAGTGGTTTTTTTGTATCCCCAGTGCCTAACACAATTCTTATCACATAGCAGGCACTTAATTAATGTTCACAGGTTAATTATCATCTATTTTAATTACCTATCATCTATTGATATTATCTTTTTTACAGAGGAGGAAACTGAGGCTCAGAGAGGTTGAATGTCTTCTCCATAGCCACATACAAGCAAGGGTCAGAGCCAGGAATAAAAGCCATGTCTTCTGACTCCACACCCAGGGCCCTCTCTTTCCACTCTTCCAGATAGCACTTCTAACTAAAAGTCCCCTTGTTGGCTTCAGAAGGATCCCAGACCTTTACCAATGCCACTCAAGTCCATCCTAACAGGGTCATCGAAGGTCACCTGTGTTTCTGGGACTTTTTTTTTTACACCAACACACAAAGTAAGTGCCCAGCGTTACTTCGTATTATTGGTTTAGCCCTAACGATAAAAACCATTTCCACAGATGTTTCTGGCTAAACTTTCAGCAGGGTGGAGCGCCCTCAATGCAAGTCCAGAAAATTCATACAATAACAGAATTTTAGAGCTTGAAGGGACCTTAGAGACCATGCAGTCCAAAATTTCCTAACTATTTTTTTTTTTTTTGTTTCACGGACCCTATTTGGAATCTGGTGAAGCCTCTGGACCCCTTTTCGGAATCAAGTTTTTAAATAGTTGAAGGAGTTGCTCCATTTCAGAACACAGTGAAAATAAAGAAGTTCATTTTCCCATCCAAGTTAATGCATCTCCTGAAATATACCCATAGATCTCCACAATTGTCTATCACTTTTATTTTCTTACATTTTCTGTATATTTACTAGAGCAAAGTTAAAGTGCTGTTAAAGTAGACATAATCCTATTGTTAAAGGCTAATCTAACCTGTACCCTCACTTCACAAATGTGGAAATTGAGACACGGAAAGAATGAGTGATTTGCCCAAGCTCACACAGAGCTGACCGGTGGCAGACTCAGGCCTCCCGATTTCCAGGTCCAGTGTCTTTTTCACTATCCTATAATTTTAGTGCACTAAGCAAATATCAAGGAGATACAGCTACTGCTTTCCTCCCACTACAAGTATTTTAAAAAATGGAAAAAAAAATCCCACATATTCCTCTTTTCAGAATTCTGGGCAAACACTCCATTCACCTCTGCCATTTCTATAGTGTTTTAAGGTTTTACCATTGCTTTCTCCACAACAATCCTGTGAGCTAGATCTTATAAATCTTGATGATCCCCATTTTACAGGTGGAGAGTCTGAGGGTTACAAGTAAAGTGATTTTGACTCGTCTTAGGTCACCCAACATAGCAGGAGCTGGGACTCTGTACGTAGGTCCTCTTACTTTAATTATGGTCGTCCTCCACCACTATGCTGCCCATAGCAATGAAGACAACAAAGAGCTGCTATAGTTTCAGGATACAAAGTGACCAAAGATAAATTCTTCAGAAAGAGATGTCTGGATATTTAATGGTGACTAGATGGTGCAGTAGTCTTCTTGAAGTCATGAAGACCTGAATTCAAATCTTGCCTAGATCTGTGAACGTAAGCAAGTTACTTTACCTTGGTCTGCCTCGGTTTCCTAAACTGTAAAATGAGTATAATAATAGCACCTACCTTTCAGGGTTGTTGTAAGGATCAAATGGAATAATATTTGTAAAATGCTTAGCACAGTGCCTGACACATAGTAGGTATTTAATAAATACTTATTCCCTCCCTTCACTTGCTCCCTGGTAGCGTATATTCCTGAGGTCCCTGTTTTTAAAATGGGGCCACTTTCATGTCTGTCCATCTTAAAACTGACCCTGCCCATTTGGTTTGCAAAATGAAAATCGCCGACATATTCACTTTTTAGCAGCAGAAAAGAAAGACATAAAACCACATAAATATCATGTAAAGTGATCTTTTTTCCTAAGTGCATGTTTATTGTGCATGAAAAAGTAGATTTAATTACAAATGGCTAGAAGTTTCCTAACAGTCCAGTATTTTTATTTTTTTTTTCTTTTCAAAAACTAAGGTCTGGCCTCAACTTTTGGGTTGCACTGTGAATCTTCTAAGCATTTCCTTGGAAAGATGTTGCACTTGGTCCCAGGCAAAAAGTCAAAATCAACATTCCAAAAACATGGCCTGTATCATTTCCAGGACTCTGCAGCATCGAGGTATACTTAGGGGAAACTCAGCAAAACTGACTCCTGTGCTATTTGACTTTCTACATGAAGCTAGTCTTCAGAGGAGGAAGTTTATATTTCAAATGGTGTTTATAACTACATGTGGTCAAAAGCATAACTTATTAGACTACCAAGCTATTCCCTAGCCCTCCTTCCCTCCATGAGTAATCCTAATGGTTTTACCCTTAGATACATGTGATTGCCTCTTTTAAAAAAAAAAAATTTGAAAATGGAATTTTTAAAGAATTAAATCCCAGATGTATCTATGAACCGAAAGAATGAAGAATAGGGGGAAGAAAATAAGCTATAATTAATTTTGAAAAAATAAATTCTTCCCCTTGGCTTAGGCTTCTAGAAGTTTCTCTAACATTTACTAAAAGCAAACACTTTCTAGAATCTGGCTCATTTACCGTTAGCTATCTGGGGCCACAAAGTGGTTGATAATATGCATCTTTGTAGCTATAGGAGCTCCTTAAGTCACAAGCTTGTCTCTCTGTTACCCAAGGAAAACCAGTTAAAGCCAAGGATGAGAATCTGGACCAGATGCCAGGAAAGCACAATGCTAAGAATGTACTTGGCCAAAGAGACGATGCAACTGTCCTAAGCAGGGACACCCACCCACCATCTTTGTGGTATGAGAAAGTTTGGACATGGAAAAAGAAATCCTGGCACTGTTTTCTGGTGCAACTGCCTTTGCTGCAGCTGTCATGTTTCCCAAATGCTTTATTTACTTTTCTGAGGACCTATGCATGGGCATTCAGAGGTCTGCCTCAAGTGTGTCTCTTTGCATTGAAATGTGAATTTCTAAAGGGTATATGGGTTTGTTTTGGGCAGCTGCAGGTGCACCGAGGGCAGAGAACCAATGGGAAATAACAACCAGTTTCACAGCCCAAATAGAATATGCTTGGTTGTGTGTGGACATGTCTTATTTTGTGCAGATGTGAAAAATTAGCAATATTACTGAATGGTAACTCTGCACTGCTGGAAGTATTATACAGAACATATGAAAAATGGGGCAGGATATGCGAATAGAGTCCACAAATGGGTTGTCTGCAGAATTTTGTTCTTCACAGTTTTTCAGGTCTCCGAGGAGATGAGTTAATTTAGCATAGAAGACAGAAGGAAAGAATATGATTCTAGACAAAGAGGCTTAAATGACAATGATTTTAGGAGTAAAACCTAGGTGTAAAGGAAAGATTTCTGGATTAAGAATCAGGGTTTTTGAACTGAGATCAAATCTCAGCTCTGCCACTAACTTTGGGCAAGTCACTCCCCTCCCTGGATCTCATTTTCCTCATCCATAAAATGTAGGGAGTTTGGCGTAATGCAAAAGGAGCTAGCTTTGGAGTCAGAGGGTCTGGTTTCAAATCAGCTTTTGGCCTTTAAAACCTCTATGACCCTGGGCAAGTCAATGAATTGATCCGGGCCATCATCCTCATCCTCTTTATTACCCTTCCACCAGAACCTTGGACTCTGCCCCCTGGAAACACCCTAGGCTCTGATGGATAATTGCCCATATCGCCCTGAACTGTGGCTCCACAGTCACTTCTCAGCCATTCTCCAAAATGAGCATACCAACCACCTCTCTTCCTGGTTCTCCTTAATGTGTTATCTTTCCTTCTTACAGTGGAAGCTCCTTGACGGTAAAAATTTCCTTGCTGTCTTATATTTGTATTCTCTGGGCTTAGCACAGTGCCTAGCACATAGTAAGTACTCCATAAATACTTTTTTCATTCTGTTTACTCATTTGTAAAATACAGGGGGTTAGCTTAAATGGCATCTGAGATTCTTCTTAACTCTACATCTATGATATATGGGGGTACAGGGAACAGGAGAGATGTAGAGGATCTCTAAGGTCTCTTCGAACTCTAGCACATCAGGAATTTAAACACATTTGAATGCTGATTAAACTTGATTCATTGATGAGCTATGAGACTGATTTGGTTAATTTCATTATTTTTCTACTCTGAAATAAGAATTACTCTTCAGAGTCACCTTGGGATACTTCATGTTTTCTTATCTCAACAGAGATTTCTGTAACAAGACTTTGGATCAGAGATATAGTATGATTTAAGTGGATAAAAGCACTTTCATTTGGATGCTGCCAATAAAACAGTACAGACAGCCTTTCTTCTAAGGAAAACTTTTTTTAAAAAAATAAAAAAACGAATAAAAAATAATAAGTAACCTCCATCCAACATAATCAGGATTTGATATCTATATCTTCTAACTACAATCCCACAGACACAAATGCTGATTAGTTTTGCTCTTGTAAATTCAAAATTTGTGCCAACTGGCACTGTGGAGAATGGGCTGAAGTCTGCCTCACTCAACGCATTACCTATGAAGGAAGACCTAGCTAAACAAACTAATGGTGAGTAAAATCATAAGCAAATTATTTAACCTATATGACCAAATTACTTTCAAAGATTTACTTGGATAACAGTAATGGATTGACTACAAATGAGACTTGTCTATTCACTAATGCAATGCCCTAATAACAATTTGTTGGCAGCCAGTTGGAGGACATACACTACTGTATGTCCTTGAAGAATATCAAAAACACTTTTTTTTTAAAAAAGAGGCATTCTACAATTCAGGCAAGCCTTCCTCTTAATTGGTCTAAATGGGTGCATTTTTTCCTCCGTATTTTCAAAATGTTGATGGACTTATAATCTGAGTAAAATTAACTCTTCACTTGCTTGCTTTTCCTTTGTTGAATTACTTAAGAGTTTAAACCAACTTCTTTTGAATGTTGATGGATCTCAATGTGGAAGTACTGTAACATTCCAGGGCTTGCTGCAATCAACACAATATCATCTGCAAACAGGTTCACCTGGAGAATCTCACCACCTATGTGGAATCCCTTTTCCACTGGGACTTTGCACAAAACATCCAACAGGACATTGGCAATCACTTAGGTTGAACATGACTCCCCATTAGGTAAGAGGAAGGCCTAGAACTGTGATTTCATTGGCATAGAGAACGCCTGGGTGAGGAAACTCCCTCCACCAATGCAGAGTGGTACCTTCTCTGCAACTGAAGTCTTATAGCATTGCCCAGAGCACTAAGAAGTTAAGTGACTTGCTCAGGATCCCACTGCCAACATGTGCCAGAGGTGAGATTTAAACCCAAGTTTTCCTTGCTAGGTTTTAAGTCCATTCAAATGCTTTACATAATTTTGGTACTCAGAAGACTTTTGAAATACAGTTATCCCTTCTACATCATGATTTTCCCCATTGCAGTTTCAATAAATCATAGGTTGACATAAGAAATTAAATAGGAATTTGGGGGGAGTTTTGTGGAAGCCATAGATGACACTCGAAAGCCAACAGATGACTCAGAAAAATTCTTAATCCAAATTTTACAATAAGGTATTGTAAACACCCCATAAAAGAATAAGAAAAAAGTCAGACTTCTTCTCTGGTACAAAGGAAGGCAAAAAAATTTTATACAGATTTTCCAGATCTTGGGGGTATCACACTCCTAACTCCCAAGATGTGGAAGGGATAACTGTATTCAAAGAATCAGAGAAAGGCCCCTAAAGTGACAATTGGATCTTCCATGCAAGATTTATGAAAGAACATGGATAGGTTGTGATCTCTGCTGATGGAGAGAGTACTCAGACTGATGTGATCAGAGATCCACTTAAATTCAGAATGTTGAACAGTACGTGAGAGCTAAGGCAGTAATCCTCTGAGGTGTACTAGATGTATAACCCTGAAGGGAGCTCCTAAGTTCCAAACTTTCATCCTAAAGGGTAACAGGCATTGAGTGAAAACTAGGCTCTATGTTTTGTTGCTATTGTTGTTTTTTCTAAGCACCTACATCTAAGGAAAGCCAGACTGCATTAAGAATGGGAACTGAGTCTTAAAAATTTTGAGTGGGTACTCTATGCACTCAGAAACATAGAAAAGTCAATTCACTTGGGTACAAATCATAGGGAGCCTGAAGGGCAGTGAGATAGATGAAATATCCCTCTTTCTATCTCTTTTAACAGAACCCCAGGTCTATATTCCTGGAGTTCCTTATGTCACAATAACTTTTTGGATTTTTTTTATCACAAACTAAAAGTATCAGCCAAAAAACTTGATTTTAATCCCCTCCCCTTCTAAGTTCAACCCACATATCATCTTATTTCAAAGAAACAGACTTGTTATTTTGCCTCAGCTGTGGTCTAAGTCTGATGACAAAAACTATTAACTAGCTAAAGAAGAAATGAGGGTAAAGATGAAGACACTGAAAAGTGAAGCATCCCTGCCTGAATGAAACCAAAAAGAACAATGGAGACCTGAAGTCGATAAAATTTAGATTTTAGTATGGCTAGAAATGTGTGGTTTTAGATTGTAAATTCATTAAAGGATTTAATTTGTCACATAAAAAAAGCACACATTAGTTTGACATGATGTGCCTAATGACTGAGAATAAAGTATGAATCAGACAATCTCCTCCCACGAGACCAAATCACCTCATATATCACTACAATCATAAAATAATAGGATTTAGAGCTAAAAAAGACCTTAGTCATTTATGAATTATTAGAACTAGAAGGAAATTTAGATCACCTCTAGTACAGTCCTCTTATCTTATAGATGAAGAAACAGGTCTAGAGAGGGGAAGTGACTTGCCTTTCATAGGATCACTCTGTGTGTGTGTGTGTGTGTGTGTGTGTGTGTGAGGGAGAGAGAGAGAGAGAGAGAGAGAGATAGAGAGACAGACAGAGAGAGAGAGAAAGAGAGAGAGAGAGAGAAGGGAGGGACAGAAAGAAGGAGGGAGGGAGGAGGGAGGAAGAGAGAGAGAAAAAGAGAGAGTTCTAAACTATAATCACAATAGCATGCATTTTTATAGCGTAAAATGTTTGCGAGGTAGGCAATATGAGTAGCATTAAATCTATTTTACAACTGAGGAACTGAGGCTAAGGGAAATGAAATCATTGACCAAGGTCATACATCTAGTAAGTGTCAGAGTTAGAATTCAAGCTCAAATCTCTCAACTGCAAAAACAGTGCCATAGTTTCATGAAACACAGTTGGAACACTTACTCGGTAATCAGATATGTTGATGATATTGGAGTTTTTTGTTTTTATTGACAGATGACAGAACTACTGTATATAGAATGTAATAAAAAAAAGATATGGCTCAACAAACACAAAATAAAGATCTTAAGTTTCTGAAAAATGCAAATTTCTTGAATGTATAACAAGTATGATGTACTCGAGTTATTAAGGACAACCTTGAACTGCAAGGACACGCACTTATTAAGCACCTACTATGTTCCAGGTACTGTGCTAAGTGCTGGATATTCAAATACAACAAATGAAACAATCGCTGTTCTCAAAGAGCATTGTAGTATATCAGTGACCTTGGATTTTCCCAGGCTAAAGCAGAAAAGTACATGCTCTAGTAGTCCCTACCAAGCCAGAAGAGCTTCAGGTGCAGGCCTAGCAACCGAGAAGAATAATGTCTACTAAAGTTTGGAAGGTTTGTGATCTGCCCTGATGTAGGGATTATCCACACGGATGAAACCACAGATCTCTAAAGGAAGGCCTCAGTGATGCTAGGATAGAAAACATTGTTCCATCATTAGGTTAAGACATTGTTTATGTTAAGTACAGGGGCTATTAATTTTATCATGCCCTGGGAAATATTCTGTGGTTCAAATATCCTGTGGTTCAAATATCCTGCAGCTCAATAGGAAAGAGACCACAGGAAACATTTATATCAGATTTTATGATGAAAAATAATTAATACATGGACTAGTTGGCAACTTTGCCCTGCTATCAGGTTCTCATTCCTTAGTATATGCTCCCTTCTTTTCTGGTAGGCTCACACCATCTCCATTTGGATATTTTAGTGGCTGTTGATTCCTTGGAACTCCCTGGGACAATGTGGTCTTTCCCTGGACATCTTCCTCCCTTCCACTGTCTCAATGCCCTAGGAGGTGTTAAGCTGCTGAACTCTGAATTCCCCATGCTTCTTCACACTAGCCATCTTGCTCTGAGAAATATCATTAAATCAACACTATTACTGTTTCTGGAAAGTTATGTTAATTGACTTTTCCACTCAACACCCCAGTGACTTTTCAGACCAAAACACATTTCCATGGTCACCATTCTCCTAGGTCTTATCTCCCCCATTACAATGTGAGCTCCTTGAATTCAGGTACTGTCTCAATTTTGTATTTGTATCCCCAGTGCTTAGCATAATGCCTGTCACAGAGAAGGCACTTAAGAAATATTTTTTATTCACTCATTCATTCATTCATCTATTCCTTGTACATATGTAAAAACTGTAGTATAATTCCCAGCATGGTCATATAGCTTAGTCGAGGTCATATGGTACTGACTTAAAAGATCTAGGAAATGAAAGGGATGAAGGAAAACTAAAGGAATAAAACCCAGAAGTAGCATACAATATATGACACCTCTTCAAGACAAAGAAAGTAAGTTTGTATAAATCTCATCATTTCTCTCTAGCATGCTACATATGTGAATGTAGCCTTGATAGGATCCCTGCTAACAAGCCATATTCTTCTTGCCCATGAAAATGTCTCTTCTACTGCTGTGGCTGATCTAAGTGAACCAGATATGAAGAGAAAATTATTTTACAAATGGAATATTATTGTATCGTAAAAACTGGTAAACATGAACAATCAAAGAAATGTGGTTAAGACATATAAAGTAATGCAGAGTAAAGCAAGCAGAATCAGGGCATACTGTGTACTATATAAAAAGGGAATAATAGCAAAATTGAATGAAGATGCAGGTGAAAAAAGAATTGAACAAGGGATATAGACACAGGCAAAATAATACTGTCATACTTTCTTTTTATCCAATTGCAAATAATTTAGCGCTGATAGTTTTATTTGTGATTTCATTTCTTGGGGGAGTGCTTATTTTTCTTCTGGGTGGGGATGGATCTTAAGTTTGTATAAAAGTTGTTTTAAAAACTGAACCTATAGGTCATAAAACAAGAGCTGGAAGGGACCTCAGAAGGACCACAGTCCTACCCTTTCATTTTGCAAATGAAGAAACTGAGGCCTAGGGAGGTTAAACCCCTTGTCCATAGTGACAAAGGTAGTAAATACAGGAGGTGAGATTTGAATCCTGATTCTTTGACTCTTTAGCTTGAGTTTTTCCCACTGTGTTAGGTAGGTTTCTTGTTTCTTGTCTTTAATTTCGCATCTGCTATCTCAGATTAAAAGGGGTTACTCAAAAGAAATCCTTCAAAGGTGGCATGTATGTTTTAACTTGACAAAACAAAATGAAATCAAATTTCCATCAGTAAGAAAGGTAGCTGCAAGAGAGATTTTCCCTGTGAAGAGGACTGTGTAAATGAGAATGTAACCTTTACAGATAACTGTGCTAAAGATATTTCATAAAGCTATCTACAATGTGTCTCTCTTCAATGCCTCTGCAATGTCAGTTTGAGAGACATAATAGGAATGAACCAATCCAAGGCTGACTTAGTACTGAATGACAGGCTACAGGTGGCTGAAAGTGATCAGTCAGAATCCCATTAACACTCTGCATCTAATGCTTCCTAGAAATGGCCAAGGCCAAGTAGGAAAGATAAAATGAAATTCTGTTTGTTTCATGCACTGCTGGGAACATGTAAATCTCCAGGCCCAGTAAGAGCTCATCTCAATTTTCTAAGTGGGAACTTGTCATAAGAAATGTGCTTTCGAAACTACTTAAGACAATTATTGAAAAATTACCCCCAGAAGACTTATGTGTAGTGACAAAGAGTGAAGTAATCAGAACCAGAAAAACTATATACCCAATGACTCCACCAATGTAAATGGAAACAACAATAACAAAAATGAAAGTGAATGCTTTGTGTTTATAAGCTTAGCCCCAGAGAAGAGATGAAAAAATGGACCTGCCGCTCTCTCTTAGATAGAAAGAGAGATAGGGAGCTATGGCTGTGAAACACCGTGCATACAGTCAGAGTAGGCTGATGTATTCATTAGTTTGCTAAAGAATGCTTTCCCCCCCTCTTCCATTCCTAGTTTCCCTGGCTTCCGGCAAGACTCAGCTCAAACTCCACCTTCTGAAAAAGATTTTTTTTGCCAGTCCCCTCAGCAGTTGGTGTCTTTTCTTCTGAGCCCCCATCTGCTCTTTATATTTACATGTTGTTTCCTCAATTAGAATGTGAGCTCTCGGAGGGTAGAGACTATCTTGTTCTTTCTTTGTATCCCCAGGGCTTGACACAGGACCTGGTAGTGTTGTTGTTGTTGTTGAGTCATTTTTCAGTCTTGTCTGACTCTTCGTGGCCCCATTTGGGGTTTTCTTGTTAAAGAAACTGGAGTGGTTTGCCATTTCCTTCTCCAGCCCATTTTACAGATGAGGAAACTGAGGCAAACAGGGTTAAGCGACTTGCCCAGGGTCACACAGCTAATAGGTGTCTGAGCCCAGATTGGAACTCAGGAAAATGAATTTTCCTGACTCCAGCCCAGCACTATCCACTGCGCCACCTAGCTGCCCTGGTATGTAGTAAGCATTTAATAAATGACTGTTGACTGACTACAAGAAATAGTTCACTGAATAAGGAAGGAGAGATATATTCAGAAATGAAAGTACTGTACTAAATAAATAAATAAATAGATTATAAAAAATAAAAGTAAAAGTAACCTTCCAAAGAAAAGCAATCAATTATCTAGAGCCTGGAGGGGAAACCAAAATTGAGGACAGAATGATGCTCCTTTTGGTTGATCCTTCTAAAATCCCTCAACCATCTTTGAACTTTACTCTTGTCAAAGAATTAGCTTCCACACAATTGGCATTTTCAGATATATGGCCTCATGCCACTCTTCTTCGATATCCTTCCAGTCTGACTTCCCATTTTCATGAAGGCTCCATTTCAGTTATTGACTTCTCACATGGAGCCACGAAACAACGGATTCCCTGCAACTGTCGAGTGCTCCTTTCTATTTTCCTTGGAAAGAAACATAATCATCTATCTAAGTAAGGCCTGAGATAGAAGACAATATGATATGGGATTGGATCTGAACCAAATGATTATGTTTGTTTAACTCCAAGAAACATAGCAATATAATAATAACTGACATTTACGCAGTGCTTTTTACTTCTCAAAACATTTGATACACATTATCTTATTTGAATCTCACAACAACCATATAGTTGATAGGGCAGGAATTATTATCCCCATTTTATCGATGAGAAGACTGAAGTTTGGAGACATGATGAGGCTTGTTTGTGGTCACATAAAGATCTTCTTAAATACAAAGTGAGCACCTGAGAGCTGGAATGGTTAAGGCTGCTGTTTTCCCATTGTTCAGGCCATACAGACAGGATGTGGTAAATAAGACCAACAGAATCTTTTCAGACAGGTCTGATTCAGCCAGTATTCAATTAAACAACAAGCATTTACTAAACACCTATTACGTGTTAGATACTATATTAGGCACTAGGTATATAAGACAAAAATGTAACAGTCCCTGCCCCCAAGGATCTTACATTCTATTAGGAAGAAACAACCTAATAATGTAGGAACATAAAAATAATTATGTAGGAACATAATGTATGTTCCTACATAATAATGTAGGAACATAATAAGTTTGGAGTTGGAAGAGTGCTAAGAGGTTATCTACTCCAACTCCTTATTTTATAGGTGAGAAATTCAAGAGACCAAGGCAAATTAAGTATTTGCCCAAAATCACACGGGTAGGAAGTATCAGAGGTGAGATCTGAACCCAGACCCTGTGTGGACATAGGCATTTAAAGGGAAAATATATACCAATTAACGTCTAAAGAAGGGAGAGGGACTTGCAACTATGGGGATCAGGACAAGCTTCCTGGAAGAGGTAGCTGCATCTTGAAGAAAGCCAAAGATTCTCTTAGGCACAAGTGATAGTGTAGTACATTCCAGTGATTTAAGAATGTCAAACTGTTACTGTGTGGAGGATGAATCCACAGAAACAGGGAGTTCAATAAAGAGGCTATTACAACAGTCCAGGTGAGAGATGATGAGGCTTCATCTAGGTTGATGGCCATGTAAATTGAGAGAAGAGAATGGACGCAAGATATAATGTGGAGGTAGAAATAAAACTTGGCAACTGATGAGATGTGAAGGGGCAAGCGAGGGTGAAGAGTTGAGGATGACGCTGGGGTTTCCAATCAAGGTATCTGGGACAATGGTGGTACTCCCAACAAAAATGAAGAAGTTAGGAAGACAGGAGGCCTTGGTCGGGGGAGGACACTAAGTACTGTTCTGGACCTGTTTCATTTTGAGATGCTTTCATGATATCTAGTAGCAGATGTCCAATAGGTATTTGATCATATGGCCCTGGAGTTCAGCTAAAAGTCTAGAGCGCGACCAAGGAGTCATATACATATAGGTAATAATAGTTGGACCCATGGGAGCTTGTGAGATGACCTACATTGAGAGTTCAGAGAGAAAAGAGAAGAAGGCTCAGGGTAAAGATCTGGAAGTGTACCCATGAATAGTGCCCTTACCACAGGAGTGAGACAAGGATAATTACCCCAAAAAGGAGACTGAAAAAGAGGAGTCAGAAAGGTAGGAAGAGAACCAAGAAATAGTGATGTCACGAAAATTTAATGAGAAATAATAATGGCAGTAACCCCTTTGGCTACAGCTCATAGCATCTCCAGAGACCCTAGAGAACAGCACCATACCACATATTATAACTAACTTGAGGGATGTTTCATGCCCTGTTGGAAAAGAGCCAGGAGAGGGAGTCCAACACTGGGCCAAGAGTTGTGTTGATATGATCAGTGATGTTGGAATTTAAACAAGGAAAAAAACAAACAGTATGCTAATTTCACGATTCATTAGGAACATAGGGAGATAGGAAGTTGAAGAAGGGTGTGCATAGTGAGGAGAATACATATGTTTACCAAAGGTAAAAGAGAGAAAGAATGTGGGACTAAATTTCCCTTACTACTTTTATACTTAGGACCATGTTAGAGTTCAAAGGGAACTTACAGGTGATCTAGGTGACCCCTCAATTTTTTAAAGGTGAGGAAACTCAGGTCCAAAGAGGGGAAGTCATTTACTTGTCAAGGCCACACATTAAGTTTGTGTCATGATTAGGACTTGAAAACTGTATCCCTGACTCAAGTCCAGTGCTCTTGTCATTAGAAATAATGAAATAGAATATAAAATAGTAGAATTTGAAGAATACAAGTTTGGCAACACCTTAATGTAGTCAGTAACCTGCTTAAGGAAAGGAAATTAGGCCTTTTTCATCGCTGCATCCCCTTCACAGTCTTTACCCGATAAGCATAGATTTAGAGTTGGAAGAGACCTTGGAGGTTACATATACATAGTATAACATCCTCATTTTATTGATAAAGAAACTGAGTTTGTGTGGCTTAAATGATTTGTCCAGGGTCACACAGGTAGTAAGTGGCAGAACCAGTGTTGGAACTGTCATCCTCTGATTCCAAAGCTGGTTCAATTTCTTCTTCACTGCCTCTCTATGACTGGCACTTAACGTTTGTAGAACTGAACTGAGGGTAATGCTTTGAAGTAATACAGGAAAAGCCCGACATTAACCATTTATCATTTGGCCAGTTTCTCTTCTCCCCTTAAGAACTTTGCTTGTCTTAATGACACCCCTTACGATTAAGATATGTTTAAACTTTTGTCGACATCAGGAGGCAGTAGAGTACTGAGTTAATAGACTAGTTCTCGTCAAGTCTCTGATTCTTATTAAGTGTTTAATCTTGGGTAAATCATCTCATCTCTCTGGAAAAAAAAACAAACCCATGAATCTGCAAAGTCAGTGCAAACTCACTAGATGAAGAAGGACTGACATTTACACAGCACTGTATAGTTTATGAAGAACTTTCCTCACAACATGCCTGTGAAGTAGCCAGAACCCATATGATTTTCCCCTTGCTATAGAAAATGAAACTAAGGCTCAAAAAGTTGTGACATGTCCAGGGTCAGTCAGTGAGTCATTCAACAAGCATTTATTAAGTACTTATTATGTGCCAGGCTCTGTACTAAGTTCAGGGGATACAAAGAAAGGCAAAAAAAAAAAAAGCCCCTGCTCCCAAGGAGTTCACTGTCTAATGGGGAAGGTGACATACAAACAATTACAGATAAAAAAGAAATATACAAGATAAATTGGAGAAAATCACTACCAGGCAAGAAGTGCTCCCAAGACTTAAATCCACAGTCTTCTGATGCCAATCAGATGTTCCTTTCACTACGTCTGCCCATAACCAAAGTGAAGACTCTTCACTCTCTTTCTTGGCAGCAGGTATCTATGAATGACTTTTTGTTGTTGTTGATGAAAATTGAGCCTTGAAGGTAAACCATTAAATTTTAAATGCAGTAATTTAGTTGTTTCCCTTTTCTCTCTGACCATTTAAGCAATAACCACTAACCCAGGTCTAGCGCTTCCATTGAAAGTGTGCTAGGGATTTAAAAATGTTCTCTGATGATGCATTAGCACAAAAGGTATTACTATTTTGATGGGCATACTGCATTACTTGATGCTGGCAATGGTACTATTGACTAATGGGGTATACAAAATGCTCATCGGCTAAATGCAAGTCTTTTTCAACCTCCTCAGTGTGATGAGAGGTAGGTAGGTGGTACAGTGGATAGAATTCTCGGTCTGGGGTGAAGAAGACCTAAATTCAAATTTAGCCTCAGACATGTACTACCCAAGCAAGTCACTTAACTTCTGTCTGCCTCTTTCCTCAACTGTAAAATGGGGATAACAACAACACCTACTCATAAGGTTATTGAGGGAATCTAATGAGATAATACTTGTAAATCACGTAGCACAGAAACCAGTACATAGTAGTTGTTTAAAATCATTCACTAACATATGTGTGTGTGTGTGTGTGTGTGTGTGTAATCAGTTGATTATTGGTCTATCTTAATATAATGTATTTTAAATGGAAGGGTAACAATTTATGTTCTTGTGGGCACTTTTTAAACTATAAATATTTTTGTGTTTTTTTTGTACCATTTTTGCGAATGTCGAGCAAAATCAGTATATAGCATGGTAAAGTAGAAAGAATCCTGGATTTGTACTCAGAGGACCTGAGTCTGAATCTTGGTTCTGCCACTTAACACCTGTGTGAATTCAAACAAATCCTTTAGCCTTTCTGGGCCACAGCTTCCTCATTTGTAAAACGAGGTTCTAATTAGATGGCGTCCAAGTTTCCTTCTAAATCTATGGTGCTATCTCTGGATTTCAGCAACACATTTGACAAGGCTCCTCACAATAAGCTTGTGAACAAGTTAGAGAGGTTTGGGCTGGATAACACTGTTAGATTCAGAACCGCTTGAATGGCTAGATCCAGATAATAGTATTTAATGGGTGGAAAAGAACCTGAAGGACAGTTTCTAGTGGGAAGAGTCTCTTTGGCCTTATTCCATTCACTATTTTCTATCAGTGACTTAGATGAAGAGAGATGAGAACTGTCTTCCAGTATCTGAAGGAGTGATATGTGTAAGAGGGATTCAATGGGATACTTAGCTGGGGGAGATAGCTAATACTTGGGGTGATAGAAGTAGGATCCATAAATATCAACAGGCTACTAAAAATAGATGAGATCTAATAAGATGAAATTTTATAGGGATAAATACAAAGTCTGACACTTGGATTAAACACAATAATAATTACACGATTAGAGGATAAAGAGATGTGGCTAGACAACAAAACAAATGAAAAAGACTTGGAGGTTCTAGAACTGAGAGCTCAATATGGGATTGTAATATACCATGACACGTTATGATCTCACACTGCATTAATAGAAACATAGTATCCACAATCAGACAAGTGACAGCCACACTTTAAGATTTCCTGTGATTGCAATTTCATTCTCTCAAAAGGTAATGGAAGAAGTATGGAGTGGGGGGTAACCCATTATTCCATATCTTAACTTTTTGTTCAAATGGCTGGTCAAAGCCTAGTTACCAAACCCCAAGTCAGTAATTCGGGAAGGAGATGCAACCAATATAGCAAAACCTTGTCCAAAGAATATGATAAATAAGTGAAATAATTTCAAGCTGAGAAACCTCAGGGTCAATCTAAACAAGGAAGGATGTTATAATGGAGCTACAACGCTACTATGGGGCAGTCAGTCCCTGATCTCCCTATGCTTTCTCTGGCATCTTCAATAGCATAGGCCCCATGGTAGGGAACATCAGATAGACGGATATCGGGCACTTGGCTATGGTATGATCATCTCTGGAGTATTGTGTTCAGTTCTATGAAAGACATCTTAAGAAAAACCTTAACAAGCTCAAGAGTATTCAAAGGAGGGTGACAGGGAGGGAAACAGTAAATCATTCCATCTGAATATTGGTTGAAAGAATTGGGGGTATTTAGTTTGGAAAGGAGGACTGAAGGGAGAGAGTAATGATTGTCTTCATTTATCTGAAGGGCTGTCATGTGAAAGAGGGATCTGAATTGCTCAGCTGCAGAGAGAAGATCTGAGAGCACTGGGTACAAGTTGAAGAAAGGCAGACTTTGTCTCAATATAACTTACTTAACAATTAGAACCACTGAAAAGGAGAATAAGTTGCCGTTGCGGGGTGGGAGGAAGAATGTTGAGTTCCCCACTCCTGGAGGTCTTCAGCAGGCTGACTAGTAGTTACTTGTTAGCAATGTTAGAAGTGATTTTTGCTCTGGTTTGTGTGGAAGTAAATGAGCTCTGAATGCTCTTCCATCTCAGATATAATGACTTCATGGACAAATAAGTAAACTACAAAAATTTGAAGAGATAAGAAATCAGAAAGTTGGTCACAAAGGCTGCTTTGATAACCAAGACTGTGGCAATGAAATAAATATCTACATTGTACAACTATCAAAACCCCAAAACAAAAAAAAATGCAGATGTGAAAATAGCTATTTCCAACTTACATTGACCTCTGGTGTACAATGTATATCAATATTACCAATTTAAAAAAACAATTCTATGGCTTGCAAAGACATTTCCCAATAAAACAACAATTTTTAAAAAATTCTCTAATTTTTATGAGGAAAACACAATCAATTTAAATAACCTCCCTAAAAATAATTGCTTATAAAAGGGGAAAGTGAAAATTGTTACATCTTACAAGCCTAATTAGTATGTCCAGTGTTTAGTATAGAGCCTGGCTTAATGAATGTTCATTAATTGACTATGGGTTGATTAATATCCAACATTGCTCCAAATTATAAAAGTTATAAGTTATTTGTAATTCTGTTAGATTAAAAATAAAATTTATCTAAAATGCAAAAGTATTTAAAATCATCCTTTATGTTCACGATGATCCCACTAAAATAACTTTCTTGTTGTTCACAATACACAAGATTGCACTACCTTTCTCAATGTCTTTGTAAAGCCAGAATGGACCCCTTCCTCACTTCAGCCTCCTAGAATCCCTAGCTTCTTTCAAAGCTCAATTCATCAGGTCTTTCCTGATCTTTCTAGTTCAGGAGTTCTCAAATTGGGTCTACAAAACTCCAAGGGTCAATAAACTTGGATGGAGGAAAATTACACTTTATTTTCACTATCTTCTAACTGAAATTTAGCATTTCCTTTAATTATGAATTTTAAAAAATTACTCTGAGAAGAGGACCAGATGTTTCACCAGATTGCCAAAAAAGGTTAACAATTCCTGCTCTAGCTGCTAGTGTCTCTCTTGTCCTTTGAAATTACCTGGAATTTACTTTGTACATGTGTGTGTGTGTGTGTGTGTGTGTGTGTGTGTGTGTGTGTGTGTGT
>NW_020940358.1:13424901-13530143 GCF_900497805.2 Vombatus ursinus
GTGTGTGTGTGTGTGTGTGTGTGTGTGTGTGTGTGTGTGTGTGTGTGGTTTCTTTCTGCTCTGCTCTTTAAGCTGCCTCTATAATTTAAGTGACTTGCTTATGGTCATGCGGCTAGAATGTGGCAGAGACAAACCTTGAACTCAGATCTTTCCAAGATTAGCCCTCAATCTACTCCACTATGTTGTCAGTCGCTGTTATTACTGGCTATTTAACAAGATGATTTTAAAAGATTTGACTACAAAGATTTTTCTGAAGGTTTGTCTTAAAGGAAAGAATTCCATTGTATATATTGTCAGGCTCAGCTGACATATTGGTTAGTTTTGTTGAACTGCTCTTCCCTCCCCATCTTGCTTTTTTATTCTTTGTTACACAAAACAGCTCTCTTGGTAGGGAAGAAGGGAGGGATATATTTAGAAATGAAAATGATATAAAAATGAAACATCAATAAAAATTTTGAAAACGAGGCAAAAGTTTCCACAGCTACAGAAAGTCTGAGGACACACTAGACTATAATGACAAGATACTTTCAATTGACCATATTAATAGCAGAAGTAGCACCCATAATCTATGAAAATTCATTTTCTCTATGAAAATTTCTACTTTGGGTTAATTTCTTTTTACAAGGAAAAGGGGGTGGGGTCAATTTCAGAGGGCTTTATCTTAGCCTAGTTTTTTATGTCAAACAGTGGTGTCAAACTCAAAGAGAAATGGATCCCTGAGGGCTGCATATTGACTTAGAAAACCACAAATTAACATTATCTCTTGTGTATTGTAATTTTGTTGATTTTGCTAAATATTTCTCAATTACATTTTAATCTAGTTCATGCCTTATTTCTAAGTGTGGTAGGCCACATGCCCTCAGAGGCATGTTTGACACCTCTGGTGTAAAATTCTGGTTTGGGTAAGTGACATGCCTCTGCTTTCCCTAATAGGTTGCAGAATTGTCATAGCACCATAGAGTTGGAAGGGATTTTAGAACATAGAATAAAAGCACTGGAAAAATACTTTAAACCACAGAGATAGAACATCCCAACTAGAAAGAACCTTAGAGAGCCAATCTAACTGTCACTCTTCAAATTAAGAAAATAAGACTCAGATAGGTTGTACAGCTAGTTAATGAAAGAATCAGGATTAGAGACTCGGTTTCCTCCCTCAGTCCACACTGTTCTTCACATTATACTCTTCTGCTGCGTCTCTGAACTCTGCTCTGAATATTGAAATTCCATGTACATGAAAACAGCTGCTGTTTGAAAATGGTGATTAGGATGGTATCATTTTTCAGGGTCTGTTGGCTCAGTACAGTTTCAGATCTACTTCATTCCCATATTAAAGTATATTTCCTAACATACCACAATATATTATTATTGCCCTTCATAATAAATAATGTTATCACACCTTGATATGTTGTGATGCACAGCAGAGCTAAAATATCATTACGGTATATGGTGTATTGTTGATAATGTTATCAAGATGAGCCATAATATAGTAAAGAAGTAGTGTAGGTGATGCTTTGGATAAAGTGCTAAGCCTGGAGTCAGGAAGACCAGAGTTCAAATGTAGCCTCAGACACTTGCTAGTTGTGTGATCCTGAGCAAGTCACTTAATCCTGTTTGTCTCAGTTTCCTCATCTGTAAAATAAGCTGAAGAAGGAAATGACAAACCACTCCAGTATTTTTGCCAAGAAAACCCCAAATGGGGTCACAACAACAACAACTAACAACAACAACAACAAAGTGTGGTGTAGTGGAGAGAGTGAAGGTAGGAATTAGGAAAGCAAACCCTTGGGAGTTCTTACAGAATAAGGAATGTATCACCAGGAACTGAGATGCCTTTGCTTTACTTCAGAAATTTTCATCTCAGAATTGCTTATTTCTGAAGTACAAGCTGTTATAACAGAACCATAAATCTGGATGGTAAGAGTTTAAAAAAAGAAAGCAGAATTGAGGGAGATAGAGGAGAAAGTGAGCCCTTCTAGCCTGACACCTGGATTTTTAAGGGAAAATGTCATTCATTATGGACAATTCCTAGAGTCTCCAATTCATAATGAATAGAAGGTTTTTTTCACAGTCACCACAGGTTTTACCTTAGCTATCCTTTGTCCTTTTCCCAGACCACTTGGAAAATACACCTCATATTTTGTAATTCATGTTTTACATGTTCCACAAGTCACATACACGGTCACACTACTGAGATACACTCCGAGAACAAGATCCAATTTCACATGATTTGATTTAATTACTCCCCCAAGTCCCCGTATCATTACATTTTACTCTAAAAATGAAAATGACTCCCCAAGGGGGGAAAAAGCAAACAGAATGTCTGAGAATATGTACAACAATTTTTATAAAATGTATGTGGAAAAATACAGTCTATCCACTCTCATTCCTGGTCACAAGACCATCTATCCTTTAGCTGTATATACACAGCAAACTTAAGCTATCCAGTATTTTAAAAGCATTAACAGATGTAGGGCCACTCCCACCTATTTAGCATCGCAGAATCACAAGGAATCTAGTTCTGTGGCTTCTACTGAAATGCCATAAGTAGTGGTGGAGCTATTTAGCGCCTGCTATAACAGCCTGGCGCGGCAACCTCCTCCTACACCCCCCCCCCATCCCAACCCTCCCACTTAAATCAGGCTGCAGAGTTGGGAGTCTAGAGAATCTGCTGCCTTCTGGTCTTTCATCTGACTCAGAACCATGTTAAGCATTTAAACCAAGGAACCAAATACCTGAATATTTGCAAGAAGATGGGGGTGATGGTGAGAGGCAAAGGAACAAAGGAGAAGGAAATAGAGGCAAAGGAGTATGCTGTTGGGAAAACTGCCTTTTTTTTCCTGTCCACTAACCAGGCCAAAACCTGCTCTCTATGCAAACCTTGGCAGCCAGGATGAGAAGTCCTGACACTTAATACCCCTTGACTTTAAAGCTTCCAGCTGCGGGTGCGCTTGGGATCCGGTGCAAAGAAATGTTAAGTGGAGACTGAAAGTTTTGCATGAGATAGAAAAATGATTGAAATTCTGCTTCTAGTAAGCAAATATTAAACCTGAACAACTCGAGGCCCCGTTTCTTTAGCTGGGGTGATTTCGCTGGTATGTGGGTGGTTCTCCCTGTACCCTCAGCTCCTAGCCCAAATCAGTCTGGGGTTCCATGGGTGCAGGAAAGGACACACTCTGTAGGTTTTCCACCACCACTCGATGTCAAACAGGCGGCAGGTTTTCATTCACATGTGCTACCCCAAACCTCCACCCTCCCAACGCCGCTCCTCAGAGGCCAACACAGCAGCTGCCCCTAACATCCCCCCTCCCAGCCCCCAAACATCCACACGTCCTTCTCCAAACCTTCCCCCCACCCTCCTCCTTCCGGGCTCAGCCCATCTCGACCGGCTATTTCCAACACTGAGGCTCATTGTAGCGCTCAGTCCCAGCTGGGGCCGAAAGATCTCCGCCCTATCCCCCGCCCCCACCCATCTCTTTCCACCACTGTAGCTAACACCACTACCACCACCACCACTACTACCACCACTACCACGACCACCACAAGCAACCATCCCCCGCCACATCCCCTGCCCCACCCCCTCCTTGGACACAGCTCGGAGCGCGGGCTGCCTCTACCCAGCCTCCGTCAGGACCCCGCCCCACGACAGCACTTGGGGTGGGGGTTCCCTCTCACTCTTACCCCAGTCACAAGACAAGCTAGTCTCCCACCTTCCTCCGCCACCTCACCCCACACCCCACAGTATCCCTCCTCCTCACTCTTCTTGAGGCTCGGCTTGGGGACCCAGAAACACATCGTCTCAGGGCTGTCAGGGGCCTGGATTGGCACTTGCGGCCCCCAGCACTGGGCATGCTCTCCCCTCCACCCCCATCCCCGGCTTGACCAGTGAGCGCTGAGCAGTCCAGACTGCTCCCCCTTATCCAAGCGCCCCTGACAACCCCCCGTGCCCCCGACCCCCGGGACAAAGCCAGTCGCCTCACCCAGCAGCAGCAGCCGGTGGGTCTGCCTGTATTCGCGCTTCTCCGCCTTCAGGCTCTTGTCGATGCCTTTGCTTCGCTTTCTCTCTGCCTTCAGCCGGGCCAGCTCCAGCTCCCGCAGCCGGCTCCGCGACTGAGGGTCGCCCGAGTCCGGCTGCTGTCCCCCGGGAAGGTCGCCAGTTTCCAGCGCGACTGCGGGGCCCCGGCCGCTGTAGGAGATGGAGGGGTGATGGGCGCCCAGGATCCGGGCTCGGAGGCTGTAGCACATCCCCATGGCTCTGGGAGAGGGACGCGCGGCTCTCCCGCGAGTGAGCGAGTGAGCGCACACTCCCCGGGAGGACACACACACCGCGCGCGCACACACACACCACACACACACTCTCTCCCTGGCCCTTTCGTTCCCTTGCTCACTAGCACACGCCCGGGCAAGGAGAGCAGGCTGCGGGCTTAGCTCCCCGCCCCTCCCCTTCCCCTCTCGCCCGGCCCCCCGGCCCCCCTCCCGCCCCCTCCGGTCACTCTGGCCAGACGAGTCCATGCGCTCAGCTCCGGGTGCTGCCTGCTCTGCCTGGGTTACCCTGTCTGCCCCGGCTTCGTAATCGGCGGGGAGCCGGCGGGACCTGAGGATGTTCCGCCCCTTCCCTGGCGGAGTGCAGACTGCAGAGGAGAGAGGGGGGACTAGGGCGGGGGTGGCCGTCGTAGGGGGTTCTGACGCCTCTCTTTCCGGATTGATCGCCTCTCTCTCCACCAGCCCAAGAGCCAGAAAGCGACAGCCACTTCACACCCCACGTGATCAGGACATGTTTACCGTATTTCTTCCGAACGGGTGGGGAAGTGGCGGCGTCTGCAGCTCTGGCCAGGCCTGCAGCCTCCCAAACCTCCTCCTCTTGGTCCGGCCCAGCCCTGCCCCCGGGAGGCTTCGGCTCGGCGGCTCCAAATCACTGCCTGGGGCAGCCGCAAGAGGAGCAGGCTGTATCCTTAAACCAGAGACCCACAGGTGGCCTTGCCCTCCCCTCAGGACCATTAGCTACCCAGAGAAAATGACATTTGGCTTTTGAATTTTTAAGCATCTCATATTATACACGCGCATGGCTGGTGGCCGTCCCTTCCCCTCCGTCCCTTCCCCTCCGCTTGGACGAGAGAAAAGACAAAGGAATCGGTGCCCTCAGACTAGGCCACTGCCTGGCCATACTGAAATCCGTGCATTTAACTGGGGAGCAAAGGACGCCCTATGCCTGTCAGGTTTTGTTTTGTTTTTTTGTAACTATTATTTATAGGGCCACATTCAAAGCAGTCCAGCCAGGCCAGTGATCGGTTTCTCCTTGGGGGAGAACACTGAGGCTTGGAGAGCCCCTTTCTTGTGCCCCTCTCCTCCCGTAGTGCTGATTTTTAACCAATCATTGCTGTCCTTTTCTCCACTACCCCCATCCCCAGGAGAGGGAAGGTCAGGTGCTTTCCTCTTGATTTCTCTCTTAAGGAAACTGAGTCATTGAAAAGTTGAGTAGATGAAGTCTACACAGCAATTGTAATGGAGATGGTACCTAGATCTAGGTCTCCATTCCCTTGACCAGCTGGAGTTTGCTAAGGCCCTTGTCTGGTTTAGTTTTGTTTTTTTGTTTTTTTGAGAAACCTTTTGCACACTCTCCTAAATGGGTTGGACAGACAGTCGAGGTTCTTGAACTTTAGGATTGTATTATAGTCCAATAAGCATTTTTATAATGCTGTGAGAAAGTCTATCCAGTCTCTGAGCTCAAAAAGCTTATAATCTTATATTATGACATGGAGAAGACAAAAAAAAAAGAGAGAGACATGGAGAAGACAAAAAAAAACCCAACAAAAAAAAAACAGAAGAAAGATTCTTTCCCCAATTCATCCCAAGACAACACCTGATAATTATTACTTCTTTACATTCAAGGTGTCCCCATTCTACCTTGGTCCTGCCTATTTTTCCATGAACATCAATATTATCCCTTTGAAGAATGCCTCAGGTCTCTTATCAACCTCTTTCAATTCTCTTATGTCTTAGACTAACTCAATTCTTGAACATTTCATAACTGCCATTGTTTATAGAAATTCATGTCAAAAATCACAGTGGAAAAGCTATGATTATGGGGCAGCTAGGTGGCTCATATAAAGTTTCTGCCTTGAAGTCAGGAGGACCTGAGTTCAAATGTGACCTCAGACACATGACACTTACTAGCTGTGAGATCCTGAGCAAGTCACTTAACCCCGATTGCCTCACAAAAAAAAAAAAGCTATGGTTTGAATTGGGGGTGGTGGGGAGGGAGGAGAATCTTTTTATTGCCTGCCTCCATAGACAATCATGGAAGCCTGACTCTTCTTCAAGCTGGGCAGGAGCAATTCACTTCCTCAATAGGTGATGAAATGTTAGAGCGGAATGGAGCTTTACAGATCATTTTACTGAGGGGAAAGCTAAGACCCTAAGTTACACAGCTAGTTAATGAAAAAGCAAGGACTAATTAAATTCAACAAATATTTATTAAACATCTTACTACATTCATGGAAGAAATGCAACATGACGTAATGGCTAGAGAGCCATTTTCAGTTAGCAAGCCCTGGATTCAAGTCCTACATCAGACACATACTGGTTTTTGTGACTCTGGACAAGTCATTTAACCTCCCATTGTACCAGGCAACTTTCTACGATAGAAGTCATAAAGAAGGTACCAATCTGCATGAGTATAGGGAATTTCCTTCCCCTATACCAATAAAAAGACAGATATGGTCTCTCTTTCCCACCAAAATATTGATGGCATTACACTAAGTGCTGGAGATACAAAGAAAACTAAACAGATCTTGCCTTCATATTCTGAGTGATACAACAGGTACACAGAGGAGGGAAGAGATAATTTGAGGAATGAGAGGAAGTAGTTCTCAAACTAACCTTTGGAGAAGTGGAGGGGGAAAGCAGTGTGTTCTAGATCTGGGATATAGTCCAGGTGGAGACATGAAGAAAAGAGATTATATACTGATCTAACCTTGAGAAACTACCACTTGACTCCCAGGGGCTTGGGTACTGTACTCTGCCTGTTTTCTGCTTAGGCACTTGTTTTGGAGTGGGTTCAGTGCTGGAGAGCCTGGCTTCAAATGAAAGTAGGGCTAGGTTCCCTGTTCTCACACTTTCATTACTTAAACTCTCATCCCAGCACCCTGGGGATGATTTTATCTCTTGTTATGGCTCATGTCTAAGATATCCCCAAAAAGAGAAAGGAAAAAGATGGTCAATGTACCACATGAATCAACAGAGAAACAGGTGATTCCCACTCCCACCCCCTATCCCGGTTCATATAAAAAATGCTAAGCATAAAAAAAGATGCATTAGCAGAATGACTTAAATAGAATTTAGTAAATTAGTTAATAGAATAGTAAATAGAATTTAACTTTAGTAAAGTTAAATAGAATTTAACTTCAAAAAAGTTAAAACTACTTTTAACTACTGTTAAAATTTGCTGGGTGGTTGATACTTAAACCTTTATCAAAATGTGAAGCATGTTACAGGATTGCTAATTGGGCCTTTTACATTTCACTTTGGCTCTTTACTTTCCAAATCACTGGTGGTACAAGTCTTCTGGAAAACAGCCAGGCCATCCTCTTAATGGTTGCTGTCTTCTTTAAGAAGAGAGCTAAGTAGTTGATAGGGTTTCCACCTCTGCTTCCATTCAGCTCAGACCTGATGGAACCTCTGCATGTCTTGAACTCACTCATCTCAGTAGAAGTATTCATTCACTTAAGATCAGGAAAATACAAATACAAAAGAGGCAGTCCAATCCCAGACTCAGGCTTTCTTAGGCAGGACATATCCTTTAGATGCTATGTATTCGTGGCCAAATAGAGTCCAGAGAGGGGAGAAAAGGACAATTTGTCTCTATTCCCACTCTCCTCTCAGGAAGCAGCTGGAAATGATCCTGAAGGGATCCACAGACAAAAAGGAAGAGAGGGGTTGAGGGGATAGGTTGCCCCTTTGTATACATTCACTGAATCATCAGCTCTTTTGTCTCTAGAGCCAATAAGGGGACTCTTTGTCATCTCAAAGTGCAAGCCCATTAGCCCTAAGTCATACATAGTTGGAAGCAGGTCCTAAAGTTCCCACATGATGGACCAGAACCGTGAATTGCAACTCTAAACATACTGCATGGGATGGCCCCTATAGGCCAATTCAGTCTTGCTACACTGAATTGGAGGGAATCCAGATTTCCTAATTTCTTACCCAATATGTTTTCTACTATATACTATAGTTATAAAAGTAGTAGTATAGTATAGTATGATATATGGCATAGTGTGGTATAATACAGCACAGTATGGTATAGTATACATAGTACAGCATATTGTAGAATAATTTAGTGTATAAAGAAAAAATAAATAAGTAGAGATAAACATTCTAATTGGGAAATATCCTCATCTGTAAAATGAATTGGAGAAGGAAATGGCAAACCACACGAGTATCTTTGCTAAGAAGACCCCAAATAGGGTGACTGAAAACAACTGAACAACAACAAACTACTATATTATAGGGTTCAGGATGTTAGTATAGATTCCTACATAGGTATCATAAGCTCTCTCGATTGTCATATGGCTTATGGTTCAAAGGTAGCTGAGTCAGAAGGAGCTATGTTGAACTGGACAATGACCACTGAGACACTTCAGTAAGGTGCTGTAATAAAGTTGGACTTTAAGTTCAGACTTTGGGGAATCAAGTTGAGCAGGAAGAGCAAAGCAGAGGAGCCAGAAACAATGGCAAGACTGTCCCTTTACTAATCCATACTTTAAAAAAAAGTTGGATTATTATTCCCTTTTTCATTGATGAAGAAGTTGAGATAGCAACATGAAGCAACTTGCTCATTAATAATAACAAATTATAATAACTTACCCATTAATAATAATAATAATAATAATTATTATCTAGCAAGTGTCCACGGTCAGATTTGAATGTAGGGCTTCCCACTTTCAAGTCCAGTGCCATCCATTCCCTACCTCTGCACTATACCCATGCTCGCTGAGCTGCAAAGGAGAGAACCGTGAGTAAAACTTCCTATTAAGAATTTTAATACTAAATTGGCAGAAGTCTTAGAGTCATACAAAATTCTAGAAAGGGCTTTTGTTTTAAAGTTAAAACAAGCAGAATTGTCTGAGGTATGTAAGAGTAGAGATTGATATAATAATAGTTAACTTTTATATAGCACTTGCTATGTGCTAGGTACTTGCCAAACTCTTCATAATTAATATTTTCTCATTCGATCTCACAAGAGCCCTGGGAAGTAGGCGCTATTATTTTCATCCCCATTTTACAGAGGAGAAAACTGAGGCAAACAGAGGTTAAGTGCCTTGCCCAGGGTCACACAGCTAATAAGTTTCATAAGCCAAATTTGAACTCAGGTCTTCCTGACTCCAGGCCTAGCTCTAGTCACTGCGTCACCTAGCTACCCCTCATTGATATATGTATCAATTACAGAATCATAAAATTCTTCAGTTGGGAAGGGTCTTAGTGGCCATCTAATATAGCCTGTACCCAAAAGAAATTCCCATTATAAGATATACAGGTGGTTATGAGGCAGATTGCACCTAGAAGTTAGTGAGAAAGATACCAAATTGTACTTGGGCTACTTCATGAGATTTTTTAAATCAAGCAAGCAACAAGTATTTATTAAATCAATGTTATGGATCAGGAACAATAGTGTTGGCTTAATTTATAAGTGATAGGCAAGCAAAGGAATATGACCACATGTTATATTTGTAATTACTTTTTCATATAATGTAGGTCATAGAGCTGGCCCACCGTACATACTTTACGAACAGAGGCTACAAATAGTTACTGAGTTGGGCCTAGTCTCAAATATGGATTGACTTTGGAGAATTAAACAGTGTCTTTAACTTTTCAAAGATAACCGTTGAAATAATGTCCCTTTAAATTAAAAAAAGTTTTTTTCAATTACATGTAAAAACAATTTTTAACATTTATTTTCTTTCAATTTTGAGTCCCAATTCTTGCCCTCCCTCTCTCATTGAGAAGGCAGGCAATTTGATATTGGTTATACATGTGCAGTCATGCAAAACATATTTCCATATTAGCCATGTTGCAAAAGAAACCACAAAACAGCAACAAGAAGAAAAATAAAGATAAGAAAAATATTCTACCTCCAGGAAGAAGCATTTCCTGGTCCACCTTTATGCTAATGCCTTTCCTCTAGGTTGATCTCCAAGTTATTCTGCATCTATTTTGTTTGTATACAGTGTTTGCATGTTGTCTGTTTTTTCCCCTTTCCTTTATATACTTAGCACTTAGCACAGTGCACACTGGCACGAGGTAGGTGCTATTTTATAAGCGCCTGTTGACCTGCCTTGAAATCATGTTAATCTTTCCCTATCTCAATAAACCATAACTACTGGGAGTCAAATTGACTGGATTGTGACAGCATAACCAAAGCCCCATGGCCTATACAGTGGCAACATACCATGCCAGATAAGGGAAAATAGTCTGAGAAAACAATCAGCCTCTTCAGTGCTGAAATTGTAAGCTTAACTCCATAAAGAGACAGTGACATCACAAAAATGGGTTGGGCCAGGTCCCAGATACAAAGAAGGAGGGGGTAAGGGGTCTCACCTAGATCTCCGAACCTAGTGTATTCAAATAACATCTGATCATAAGTTTTCAATGAGACCCACCTTTCCTACATGGAAATACTAACTCTAATCAAAAATTTATAATTTTGGTACTTGGTTATTTTTCATTCTTTGCCAAAAGAATTTTAGACCCTAATTCAAAGTTTTTCAAAGCCATAGAGTTCTTTAAATGGCTCTGCTGTCAAGAAAGAAACATTAGGGTCAGATGAGTTACAAGGTCTGGAGAGTTAGGAAGGAGCAGGAGAAGTGCAATAGAAAGCAGCCAGGTGAATCTGAGCGGACGTTTTTTGGCCATAAATCTCCCTACGACCTGTGGCTTCAGGAGGGATTACTAGAACCAAAAGGAAGCTATATTTAGAATAGAGCCTTTCCTGGAGTTCACAGCGTGCTGTTCGCTGTTGCTATGTTGCCTCTGAGGGGGAAAAAGGAATCTTTTCACCACTCGTGAGAAAAAGGAAAAGGCAGGAAGAAAAGAACAGAGGCCAACATTAAGCTCTTTCTCTTCTTGACCTCGAAGTAACACATGTTTTCTGGTGGAGCAGCAAGGAGACTTTGAAACTGTTCTCCTAATTATCCTTCATTGAAGACATCTAGTCCCTACTCTCTTAACTTCAGAGTTCTCTCCCTCAGATGCCCCAGTGTTGTTAGAAAGCAGCAGCAGAAGTCTCTTTATGCAAAGGCTGCAATTCCTTGTAGTTTAAACCCAAATGTTATCCCAATGCAAAAATGTAATCCAATGGCTTTCTGATGGTGAGGATACAAAGTCTGGCTTAAGAAAAATGCAGAACTGATCACTGGTGCTTTTCTCACTACTGCTACTACTACTACTACTACTACTATTATCTACTACTACTACTACTACTACTACCATTGCTACTACTACCACTACTACTATTACTACTACTACCACTACTACTACTACTACTACTACTATTACAAATTGCCAACATTTATATATTGGTTTCATGTTTGTTATCTCATTTATGTTATGGTGCTCACAACAACTCTGTGAAATAAGTGCTATTGTTATATACATTTTACATATGTAAAACAAAAGTTCATAGAGGTAAAATGATTTGTCCAGCTTCGCACAACTATTAAGTGTCTAAGGAGTGTCAAACTTAGGTCTTCCTGACTCCAAGTCTAACTACCACATCATTTCTCCTCCGGATTGTAAAAGATGGTTTCACAAGTTGCTTAAAGCCCTGAAAAAAAAACAACTCATTCCCTGGCATTCTACTTTCTAGTAATGGGTCTTTTTGAATTAAATTAGTTCCTAGGATGATGGGTAAAAAGTCTGTGTTGAAGACTAGATTGGAAGCCTTGCCCACTTAGTAATGCTTGTTAGAACTTGTACTCTGCTGATATAGCCTGAGAGACTCAAAAGTTGCCTGCACTCCACGAAGACAAAGCACAGGGGAGTTTTACCAAATGTAGCACCATTTACAACATAGCAGCATGCCCATTCCCCTATATATGCATAGTCCCCTTACGGATTTTTGCTTTGACAATAGTAACTTATACCTAGAAAAATGAGAGCCCTTAAGGGTCAACTCTTTGCTAGTGGATACTAGTCATGACTTGCTCATTGCATGTGTTGGTTGTCCACATATTGAATATGCTAAGAGGTCCCTGAAAGGTCCTTTCTTCTAAGGAAGAATAAAGTTGAGGTAAGGATAATCCCATAGCAAGGCTTCTAAAGTCCTTCCTCTTGTAGAATGTAATCTGTTTTTATTATACACACTTTTACTTCATGGGCCATTTTCCCAGAACAGATTTTTGTCTGCATATCAAGGGATAAGTGAACTATTTCTATGGGAAAATGACCCTGAGTTGTAAACAACAAATCTACAAAAGCATATCCCCAAGAAATGCTCCTAAAATCATTAATATTCCCACTCCTAATTTTGCCTATACTCTCTTTTCCCATTCCAGTTAGTTCCCGTAACTGTTCTGTGAATTATAGCTCAGGCAGAGCAGTAACTGGGAAAGAGCAATTAGGGCTTTGTCTCATGGTGGAAAATTATCCAAGGGTCAGAAATTTGCCCCACACCTGGGGAAGATGCAAAGAGATATGGAAACATACTGAAAAACAATTGTCTAGGGGCTTGGTGGTAGGTATAGATTAGAGCCTGTTATGGAGAGGGAAAAGAAGAGAGGTGGAATTGTGACTCAGTTTCAGTAACAGGATGATGAAATTAGAATTAAAGGAGGGTCCCATTAGAGGAGTAGCTTGATTGTCTTGTGGAGTTACTTGGGTAGATGCTGAGGCTGGCAGGACCTAAGTTCTGGCCCAACCTGGGTTGGGGAAGGAACCCTAGAAAACGATACCCCTCAGTGCCAACAGCAGTGGCTCAAGGGCTACCTTAAAGCGTTTACATGGGGAGAGGGAGCAGCCCAAGAACTAGCATGAGAATGGATAGGAATCCTTTCCTGAACTCATGATCAGCTTTCAAAAATTGGGACCTGTAGTAAGCCAGACCCAACCAAGCCTATCTATTAACTCAGGTTTGAGATATAAAATTTTTTATTTCATTTTTAATTTATGGAATAAAACAAGCATTTCTATAACATAATATAATAAAAAAGATTGCACATGAAATTGGAATCTGTTATGTACAACTTGCTATTCTTTTAAATACATAATAAAGTTATCATATGAATTTCTTTTTTTCTTTTTTTCTTCCCTCCCCCCCATCCTAGAGATGGATATTATTACACACACACACACACACACACACACACACACATACACACGTAAAATTATTCTATCCATACTTCTATTTATCAGTTTTTTCTTTAGATACAGATAGCATCTTTCTTCATATGTCCTTTATAGGTAATTTGGATATTTATAATAGTCAAAATGACTTATTAGCTCAAAGTCATTCTTAAAACAGTATTGCTATTATTATATACAATGTTTTGCTCTTTATTGTCTCGTACAAGTCTTTTCTTGCTTTTCTAAGATCATTGAACTCATCATTTTTTATAGCACAATAGTATTCATCATAATCATATACCACAATTTGTCTAGCTATTCCCCAATTGATGTGTATCCCCACTGTGTCCAGTTCTTTGTCACCACAGAGAGCTGCTATAAACATCCCATTCACATTCAAAGTTATAATTACTATTTGTGAATTTCCCTCTATCTTATTTTTACTCACTATTTTCCTCCTAAGCCTCTCTTTTTATCCTATCCCTGTTACTCTCTCTCCCACCCTATCTCCCCGTTTTCTCAAGAGCTGGTAATGTTGGAACCTTACTCTCATCTAGGTTTGAGATTAGAATGAAATGAAATGCTTAGACTCCATCTAAGTTAATAAAAGAAGATTTTCTTAGCCATTGCAGGGAAAGAATATTTAACAAGGATACAGCATTGATTCAGCTAAGCATAGCTTCCCTGCACTAATATTGGTCTTGCTGCTGGTCTGTGGGTTAAAAACTTTGAGGAAGAGCTAGACCTCCACATGCCCTAGTCTTTTTATACTTATGGAACAAGGAAGCCATGGGAATGGTCTGTGGCTTTAGTCCCTTGAGATAAGGGGAAAAAAAAACTAGCCTAGCCTATATGGTGGTGCTATCCTATGGTAGGTGTAATGGTTACCACTCCAATCTCCCCCCGCAACTCCTAGTAACCAAATTTCTTGAATATCAAATGTCAGGACAATTGATCTTAGTACTCAGTTATCAATAGTAATTAGTGCAAGTAGGAAGTTACTAAATGCCTAATTTCTTCTGGGAATGAGGAGAGTCTCCCCAACAGTGTTATTCTGAAGTGTCTCCCCTCATGGAGTGGTATACCCATCATCCCCTTCCCACCCCCACGCCCCAACTTACTACATTTCATGTTCTTGTCTTTAGTTTTTAGCTCTCGTCCTAATTACAAAAAATTTCTAATTATGCCTCTGGAGCTCAGTTATGTCTGAGACACCTTGCCCCCTCAACTTCTCTATTCTGACAGCTAGAAATGCAGTCACTCTTTTAAAAAGTTGAGGCAAGTTCACTCCAGAATTATCTAGTACTATCTTTTCATTTTGTAGAGGAGGAAAAACTAGGGCTCAGAAAAATTAAATGACTTGTCAATGATCATACAGTAAGTAAGAGGCAGAAATTGAACCCATGGGCTGACTTTAGATCTATGCTCTTTCCATCACACTGCATTTTATGTCTTAATGACTTCCCCAAAACTTCCTAAATGCACTATTGTTTTACTGAAGGGGGAAGGAAGCCATCTTGCATTCAGAATTAAGCTTTGCTTTTAAATTAAGTCAACTTAATGAATTTCAGTACACAATTTTATTTTTGCTCTCTGGGTTCATTTTGTTTAGTTGTCCTCAAAGACTATTAGGAACATAAACCAAGAAACTTCAATGCTTAGAAGTAGGAATGTTGGGGGTGGGGGTAGAAATGACATCAAAGATGTTTGGAAAGTGCAAAAGAAGGTATTTATCATTAGGGGCTTCCTGGTCTTGAGTAGACCACCATGTTGAGGCTCAGGAGGAGACATCAAATAGGTTTCCATGAAATCTCTGTTATTGGTCATACTATTAATAGTAACTAGCATTTATTTAGGTCTTCTTCTATATGTGTTGCCTCATCTTGTTAGAATGTAAACTACTTAATGACAGGAAATGACTCAATTTGTATTTGTATTCCTAGTACCTAAGTGCCTGAACATATTAGGCACTTAATTTTTTTTTTGGCTCATTCATTATAGGTTTACAAAGTCCATCCCTTCCTATATCTTGTGAGGTAGGTAGGCACAGTGCTATTATCCCCATTTTACAGATGAGGAAATGGATACTTGAAGAGGGAAAGTGAGTTGGATCATAGATTGCAGGGTTTACAGCTGGAAAGGAAATCAGGGAACTTTTAGTCTAAACCTTTCCCTTTATAAATAAGGAAATGGAGGCTCAGAGATCCTAATTGACTTTCCCAAATGCTTCTATCAAGTAGAGAGCTCAGATTCAAACCCAGGTCTTCAATACTCTTTCCTATACTCCAGTACAACTCTTCTCCCCTGCTGGAAAAACACTTGTCAACCATCTTGCTGATAGTGGGTTAATGAGGTCAAAAGATTGTGTCAATGCTGTAAAACACTGACCTTCATTCAGGGTTAGGCAACTCATGTTTAAGGCTCTCTCATCTGTTACGAGGAAGAAAATATCTCGCCTTTGTGATTCATTTAAGGCTCCAGTGGCTACTCATATGATGAAGTTGGTAAATGTAGAAGGTAAAACCATCAACAAATATTATGCATTTGAGTGAATCTATCTCTTCCTAGAAACCACTGGCCTCCAGTTAAAGATCCAGATTGCATGATTTGAGAAACATTTGGAAAGGTCATTGCACATAGTAAGAAGTTAATGTTACTTTGAATTTTTCAGTTCAACAAACATTTATTGAGCACCTACTTTGCGAAGTGTTATAATGGGTTGGAGAGATACAATGATTGAAAAATGAAAAGCAATCTCTGCCTTTAAGGAACTTACATTCTACTATTGGATACAATTCCAGACTCATCAAGTCATGGAATTTGAGTTAGAAAGAAACTCAGCATCCATCTAGTCCAACCCATCCATGAAAGAACCCCCCCGCTATAACATGCCAGAGAAGAGCTCATCCAGATCATACTTGAAGATCTCCTGGCATCAATCCTAATTGGCCTCTTTGTAACATCTGTCCTTATATGTAATGGACTTAAGTCCCTTCCTTGCACTAGTTACACTGCTCTTATCAAAGTCTTTCTTAAGCCAGGGTACCCAGAACTGAGCAAAATACTTTGGTGTGGTCTGACAGGGACAAATTACAGTGAAACTATCAGCTTTCTATTCCTGGAAGCTATGTCCCTTTTAATTCAGCCCAAGATCTCATTCACTTTTTTTGGCTCCTATAACACACTGCTGACTTACATTGAGTTAGCAGTCCACTAAATCCCTCAGATCTTTTTTTAGAACAACTGCTGTTTAACCACATCTCCCCCATCTTATATCTATGAAGTTAATTTTGTACACCTATGTAACTTTACATTAACCAGTACTGAATTTCATCTTATTTGTAATCTAGTTTATCAAGATCATTTTGGATCTAGATTCTGTCATCCACTTTGTTAGCTATTCCTCCTAGCTTTGTATCATCTGCAAATTTGATGAGCATGTCATCTATTTCTTTCTCTAAGTCATTGATAAAAATGTTAAACTGCACAGGGCCAAGTATAGATACTTGGGGTACTCCACTGGAAACCTCTTGCTATAAGGAAATTGAAGCATTAACAACTATTCTTTCAGTCTGTCCAGTTATGAATCCATCTGATTGTATTGTTGTGTAATCCATCTTTCCATTTTCTTCATGAGAATGAGAGATTCCTCTTCAAAAGCCTTTTTATATTCTTCTAGGTAAACTACATCCATAGCATTCCCTTCATCAATGAGTAATTCTGTCAAAAAAGGAAATGAGGTTAGCCTGGCATGATCTCTTCTTGATGAAAGCTTGCTGGCTTTTTGGAATCACTGCTTCCTTATGTAGATGTTGCTAACCATCTCTTTAATGATCTGTTCCAGAACTTTCCCAGGAATAAAAAGACAAACTCACTGAACTATAATGTGCAGATTCTGTTCTCTTCCCTTTTTTGAAAATCAGGAATCTCCTCTTCTTCCATCTATTGGTACCGCTCCCATTTTTCATGATCTTTCAAATATCACTGACGGTGGCTCAATAATAACATTTGTGAGTTCTTTCAATATCCAAGAATGTGGTTCATCTGGGCCAGATGACTTGAATTCATCAAGGACAGGTAGGTACTCTTTTACTATCATCTTAATTATCTTGGGTATTAACTCTCTGTTAGTCATTTCCATCTAAAAGTTGTTCTTTGCAGAGAAAACAAACAAATGATAATTGAGTAGTTCTGCTTTCTCTCTATTTTCAGTTATTATCATCCATCCACCTCAAGCAGAGGTCCTATTCTTTTTTTGAGCCTCCTTTTTCTCCAATATAGCTTATAAAATCAAACCCTTTTGTTATCACTTCTCTTGCCAGCCTTAGCTTACCTGAATTTTAGCATTTCTTCCACCGTTTGTTGGACTGTGCCACACTCTTTTATTTATCTTATGCTATATGACTTTTCTTTGATATTCTGTTCATTTAAAAAAAAATTAAATTGGCTGATGAGTTTCTTGTGCTTCCACATTGTTCTCCTCATATAAATCTCACTTTTCCTGTTTACTGTAATTGTTTCCTTTGTTTCTTTAGAACTGCATTCTTTTTTTGGGGGGGGGTTAGGCAATGGGGTTAAGTGACTTGCCCAGGGTCACACAACTAGGAAGTGTTATGTGTCTGAGGCAGATATTTGAACTCAGGTCCTCCTGAATCTAGGGCCGGTGCTCTATCCACTGTGCCACCTAGCTGCCCCCCACAGAACTGCATTCTTAAGCATCTCCTATTCCTCCTAGTATGACTTCCCCTATAGCATTTTACTCCATGGATCCTACTTATCCTCCAAAACTTGGAAAAATTTTCCCCAAATCTTGGGTGCATGCCACATTATATCCAAATTTCCCCTCAACTATCACAAAGTCTAGACTGGAATGTTCATTTTACCCAAGGATTTTCGAATTTTCCATTGCAACAACTATCTCTCTATTAGTGAGAATCAGACTGAGAATAAAATTTCCCCCTTGTTGGCTCCTCCATTTTTTAAAAGCTGAAATGATCACTACAGCAAGGCAAGAAGATATTAGTTGCTATACTTTTGGTAGAAAAAGAGATTTCCAGCAGATGTCTGGATAACTGAAATCCCCTATCACTACTATATCTTACCAGAGTGCCAGGATTGTGATCAGTTACCCAAACTCCTTATCTATTGCTTCTTTCTGTCCAATGGAAAAATCATTTTTATTTCACCCTTCTTTGACTCTCATAGAAATCCTTCTCTCATACTATCTTTCCCTGGTTTCTGAATTTCCTCACATAAGTATTACTTTTTACTACATAATGCTAATCCACCCCTGGACAAATCACTTAACCCTGTTTGCCTTAGCTTTCTTGTCTATAAAATGAGTTGAAGAAGAAAATGGCAAACCACTCCAGGATCTTTGCCAAGAAACCCCCCCCCCCCCAGAAGGGGTCATAAAGAGATAAACAACCACCACCATCACCACCACTACCACCTTTGAACTACCTTGTTTCTTTTTAATCAGGTATAGTTGTCCAGAGCCATGGTCAAGTCATGGGTTTCATTCCACCAAGTCTCAGTGATATCCATAAGATCAAATTTGCTCCCTTATTTGGGACTGCTAGTTCCCCTTCTTTGTTGCCTAAACTTTAGGCATTTGTGTATAGGCATCTGAAACCATGGGTCTTATTACTGTCTTTTTTTTTCTGCTTTCATCTCCTGTGAATTTCCAGGTGTCTCAGCTGCTATTCATCTGTCTTTTTTGTGGCTACTTTATTATAGTAACTAACTTGGGGAATATACATAGGCAATTTCCTTCCTCTCCCATCCATTTCTGGTTTAAAGCTTTTTGATTCAAATTACAAAATAGTTGGACAGCCTCTGTTAGGTATACTCTACCTCTAGCCAAGAACTTGTTATCTTTAAGTTGTAAGTTCTGGTCCAGAAATCTAAATCAAATTCCTAAGCAGCTGTTCACTTCCCAAATTAATTTTTCTCTTCTGCATCCCTTGCCTTCAATGGGCAACATCGAGGAAAACACACCCTGTGCTTTTATGATCTTCAGTTTTTTGCCCTAGACTTCATAATCATTGGCAATACTTTTTTTAATGTTCCTTCTGGAAGTGTTATTTGTGCCCAAGTGAATCACCAGAAGTGGGTAGTTATCATCTGTTTGGAAAAGCCTTGAGAAGTTCTCTGTTGTGTTTTGGATATGTGCCCCTGGAACGCAGCAGACCTCAGCATAAACTGTTAACAGATAGCTGCCTCAATATCCCTGAACAGGGAATCATCAACCACTACTTCCCCTGCCCCCTACTGCATGGACCTTCATCCAAAAGATTCTGTGGCTCTGCTATCTCACTCTTTGGAGGACAAGTAGCTTCTCCCTTCTTAAATTACCCAGCTCTCTACTGCTTAGGAAGAACCTCACATCTGTTTTGAAATAATTGTACGGGCTGTTCTTTTCCTTCCCTTTCCCCACTATTCTGTAGCCTCCATCCATCATCCTGACAGTCTTGCCTTCTTCATCTTAGATCAATCCCTTGCTTCTCTTTCCTTTAGGAACAATTTATTCTCCTTTAGAACCTGGGGGGTGGAGAAGTGCTCTCTGAGTCCCTTCAACCTTCTCCTCCAGGAGGTAGATAAACCTCCCTTTGGAATACAGATAGCAGTCATTCAGCTGTGGGGCATCACATACTCAGTGCAAGTCCCTACCAAGTTTCCCCTGCTCTTCATTGTGATTGAGATTTTTTAGCCTTGTTTCTGTGAATTACTTGTGAATGTAAAGTCCTAAGCAATTGCTTAAAAAAACTTTTATGGCCAATGATCACCTCTTAATGCCTTGATATCCCCAAAGCCACCCAGACAAGTCAATATAAGATAATTTGAGGAAGGAGAGCACCAGCTAGGACAGAGGAAAGGCTTCCTACAGAAAGTAGCTTCTGTACTGAACTTGTCCTCTGAAATTACCTCTTATTTATATTGTCTGTATCATATATATGAAGATTTGTTTACATGCTTTCTCCCTCATTAGACTGAGCTCCTCCTGGAGAGTAGGAACCATGTTTTCACCTTTATCTATTGAGTTCAGAGAATGGCAGTAGCTCAGAATGTCTAGAACTTAGAGTACTTCCACATTATAAGGAGTAATATAAAATAAAGTAGATTGGAGCCAAGTTGTTTTGGGTTTTCAATGATAAGCTGAGTAACTGGTATTTTATCCTAGAAGCACTAAGGAGTCATTGAAAATTCTTGAACTGGTAAATAACCTAACTAGATCTGTGTCTTATGGAGATCACTTTATATATTTGGAAGATTATTGGTGTAGAGGATAAGTGAGAGCAGGGGTACTTAACTTTTTTATGTGTCATAAATCTATATGGCAATCTGATGAAACCTATGGATCACTTCTTAGGATAATGTTTTTAAATTAATAAAATAAAATAAAGCCTAGGGCTAATGAAAGTAAAGATGCAATCTTTTTTCCCATCCAAGTATACAGACCCTTTGAAATCTCTCCACAGACGCCTGACCATAGACCCCAGGTTAAGAACCTCTGGGTTAAAGAGAGAGAAATATTGGAGGCAGAGAGACTAACTAGGAAGCTTTTGTAGTAGTCTAGGTGAAAGGTGATGAAGTGGGATGGAGGAAGGAGAGAAGGGAGGGAGTAAGCACCTATTAAGTGCCTACTATATGCCAGTCATTGTGCAAAGTACTTTACAAATATTATCTCATTTGTTACTCACAACAACCCTTTTAGGTAGGTGTTATTATTATCCCCATTTTACAGTTGAGGAAACCAAGGCAGACAGAGGTTAAGTGACTTGCCCAAAGTTACACAGCTAATAACTATCTGAAGCAGGATTTGTACTCAGGTCTTCCTTATTCCAGGTCAGCACTCTATCCACTGCATCACCTAGTGAGGGGTGGGGAACCTGTAGCCTTGAGGCTGCATGTGGACCTAGAGGGCCACACTTGAGAACCTAGAGGTCCACATGTGGCCTCGAGGCTGCAGGTTCCTCACCCCTGGATTAGAATGAGGTGGGAAGACCAACCAGAATGGTATTGCAATAATCCAGGCTAGAGAGATTGAGAGTCTAAACCAGAATGGAGAGAATGGGACATATACCAGAGAATGGTGGGAAGGAAGAAATGACAAATCTTGGCAACCATTTAAATATGTGAAGTGAGTGTGAGTGAGGAGTGAAGGATGATACTGAGGTTAGGAACCAGGGGGATTTGGAGGATAGTGATACCCTCAAAAGTAATAGGGAAATTTGGAAGAAGGAAGAGCTTGGGGGGGAATAAAATTCCTTCTCTTTTGAATGAGGTAAATTTTAGAAATCCATAGTACTTCTTTGGAATGCCTAAATATTCTAGGTGCATAATAAATGCTCAAAAAATAAGTATTGAACGGGAAAAAAAAGCTTGAAATGAGAAAAGCTCCAGAGAGTTGCAAAAATTGCTGAGGAACCATACTTTCAGTTTGTCCTTTCAATTCCACGACTCTGGCATCCCATTTACAATCACTATTTGCCCAAAAAAGCCCCATGATCACTTCGGTATTTATAGTACAGAATATAGTACATTTACCATGAAATTCTTCTGACTATACAAAGATGCTTCAAGGAAATTTTGACAAGGAAAAAGAAGGAAAATGGTGATATGATACATATCACCACGTATACACATATACTTAATTATACATACATATATACACAATATATGTATATAACAAAAATCTTGTTCTGTTCTGTTTGGGGACATTTCTCACATTGGAGAACAATCAGTCACTAGGTGTAATCATCAAGTTAACAAAACTTGTGAGAGGCTCTTTTTTTTTTTTGGTTGTCATTGTTTTACAGACAGAGTATTTCTCTTGTCTGGTTGTTTAGGAAAATTGTAGCATTTAAAGGCTGCTGGAATATCTATAATGTTGGTACAAATTCCAGGAAGTCCAGAGACTCCTGGACAACATGTGACCTAAAAGAAAGAATATTTATGGAGACAGAAAGTACTTCCTTTTTCAAGATAAATTCTTTATGTCAAGATAGCTGCAGGCCTAGAACAGGTTGACAAATAAGCTATACCTACCTAGATTGCTAGGTGGTGCGGTGATTAGAGTGCTGAGCCTCAACTTCCTGAGTTCAAATCTGGCCTCAGACACTTACCAGCTGTGTGAACCTGGGCAAGTCATGTCACCCTGTTTGCCTCAGTTTCCTCATCTGTAAAATGAGCTGGAGAAAGAAATGGCAAACCAGGCCAGTATTTTTGCCAAGAAAACCCCAAATGGGGTCAAGAACAGTCAGATACGACTGAAGAAATGACTGAAGCACAACAACAAGGACTACTGCACTATTAAAAGTTTGCATTGTGTAATTTGTGGACTATATTTTTCACTGCAGAGAACTTGGAGTGAGGAAACACCTGGGGCCAGATCCCATCTTCACCACTTATTGGGACTATGACCTTAAGCAGGCCACTTAACCTCTCAGAGCCTCCCTTTTTTCATCTATAAAATAGAGATATTAATACCCATAACGCTTCCCTCGGCGTTGCTGTGAGGATCAATGAGATAATATGTATAGAACACGCTAAGTATGAGATATATAAATACCAACTAGCACTATTGACTTGCTCCGTGACTTTGATAAGTCACAACTTTGCTGAACCTCAGTTTTCCCATCTGTCAAGTACGGATAATGTCCTGCTTGCATTACAAAGCAATATGGTAAGGATACTGAAAAACATTTCTGTTTCTGACACTTATTGCCCATGTGGCCTCAGGCAAGTCATAGTCCCTCTGAGGCTTAGAGAGGCCTAATTAACTGTAAATGAAAGGCTGGACTATAGGCAGCTGCGGAAAGAGCTAGAAGACTTGAGCCGGGCTTTCAAAGTCCATCCTGAGCTTTAAGTCTAGGAGAGACGTAAAGTGTAGATAAGACACAGTCCTTTCTCTCAAAAGCTTATAGTCCAGTAAATCATGATCAATTACTGTGTGAGCAATGCCTGAATCTAGGTTAACTGCCAAGAGATTGTCATCAGAAAGAACAAGACCCTAGAGCAATGATAAGATCATAGATTTGGAGCTAGAAAAGACCTTTGAGATCTTGTTGTCCAAACTTCTCATTTTATAGATGAGGAAACTGAAAGACCAATGAGGTGACGTCATTTGTTAGTAGTTACACAGGTAGCGGTAGGAGAGATGTGAAATTACCTTGCTATATAAAAGTGTGAACTAGTACTGTTAGGCTAATATATAATTTTCAACAAACATTTTAATTAAAAAACACCATAGTCTTGAACCCCAATGATTATATAATTGCAACTATATCTGTGCACATTGTCTATGAAGTGCTAGCATATTAACAGTATTAAAGTACTGCTCAGCCTTGTATCCTTACAAAGGGAATTTGTTCAGAAAATACTCTTTATAACACATTATACGAGGAACTGGACATTGCAGAAATGCCTGTCAGTTGGGGAATGGCTGACAAAGTTATGGTATATGATTGTGATGGAATACTATTGTGCTGTAAGAAATGATGAACTCGATGATCTTAGAAAAACATGGGTAGACTTGCATGAAATAATGAAGAGTGAAATGAGCAGAACCAAGAGAACATTGTATACAGCGACAGTAATAAGAACAACATTGAGCAAATAAGTGATTTTAACTATGATAAATATCCAAATTAACTATAAAGGACATATGAAGAAAGATGCTATCTGTATCCAGCGAAAGAACTGATAAATAGAAGTTTGTGTGAAATAATTTTACATCTATATATACCTATTTGTGTCTAATGGTAGCCATCTCTAGGATGAGGGTGAGGGGAGGGAAGAAAAAAAAGAAAAAAAAGAAATTTACATGATAACTTTATTATAAATTTAAAAGGAATAGCAAGTTGTACATAATAGATTTACAGTTTCATGTACAATCATATATTTATTATACTATGTTATGAAAAGACTTGTTTTATTCCATAAATTAAAAATAAAGTAAATAAATGTGAAAAAACACATTATATTTATTGACTATAGAAGTTATAAAAACTGTAAAAGTGTTTCGTTGTGGTGATGTTCTTTTAACAGATTGCTGTTTTTTTAAAATACAAGGGAGTCTTTGGGGTCATGTGCTCAGGATCGAACCCTGTGGGACACCACCGAAGGGAAGCTCTAATCTAGTTGAACAGGAAAGGACAGTTCCATTTACATTACCATACCACCCAATAAGTTTCCATTCAGATAAATGGGAAAGGAAGCAGGTTGATGTGGGGCAAAGGACTGAGTGGCTGTGTAAGTATACACAGAATCAGAGAACTATAGAATCTCAGAGTTGGAAGGGATTTCAGAAGATACTTAGTGAAGATATCTGACTAAGACCCTCTAAAATAATCTCTTGACTTTGGGTGACCAGCACTTCTATTTTGAAGATACTGGAAAGTGAGATGAGAATAGATTGCTGACAAGGAGGAATGTTGGTGCAGCAGTTTCAAGATATGGATAAACAGGTGTGATTTGACTGGAATGGCAGTCTCAGTTTCAAGATATGGATAAACAGGTGAGGTTTGGTCAGACTGGCAAACTCTATTTTACAAATCTTCAGTGGAGACTGTGAGTTGGGAATTGAGTCTGTGGGCTCCTTTTAATAATAATATATCACATATCTTCAAAGTGCTTTTTTTACAGGAACCCAGTGAGGGGATAATACAAATATGTCCATTTTTACAGATAAGGAAACTGAGGTACAGAGCATTTTAGGGACTCACTAGGCCTACAGAGCTAGTAAATGTCAGCATTTATATTACAACTGAGGTCTTTTGACTGCAAGACCCCTATACTTTCCATTACACCATAATGACTCTCTCCTATGACTCACTCAGTGAGTGAAAGGCATCAGTGTAGTTCATCTATGGAATCTTAACTACGTAGCCACGGGGGTTTAGAGTTGAGAGATCATCTAGGTCCCACAGGCAGTAAATGACAAATCCTGGAATTGTACCCAGGCATCCTGACTCCAGATTCAGTGCACCTTCTACCACAATATATTGCCTCTCATTGCCTTTCTTTTTTCTCTGCTCTCCTAGAGCTATTTCAGAATCTGAAAATTAAACTATGTGGAGATCTTTGGGCAAATATCTGAGTGTATCTAGGGTACTGTGCTAAACCCTAGAGGGGGAATAAAGATGTGAGGGGCATATGAAAGAAAAAGAAGAGTCACTGTCTTCAAGAATGCACTCAAATATAAAATACCTTGAAAGCCATTACCATACAATATGTGAAAAAGTGAGAAATAAAATTGTATACAGAAAGTCATAGTGGAAAGAAAGGATCAGAATCACACATAGAGGTAATCTGGAAAGACTTCGTGGATAAGCTGAGTCTGGAGCAGAGAACAAGCATGGTAGAGTGGAAAGATCCCTGGGTTTATGCAGCCAGAAAGTCTCAGCTCCCAAGCACAGGGAATACAGCAAATGGTTTTGTAGTGGCCCAAAAGCAACTGCAGCAATGCTTTCTGCAAAATGGGTGCTTATTAAATGCTAAGCTGTTAAAACTTAAAATTGTCCTAAGACTTTTGGAACACCCTATAAGTGTGGCTTTCATTTGCCTGGAAAGAGTTAATGCACTTTCTTAGGCATGACTTTGGGCATGGCCTCACCTTTTACAAACAAAGCTGTTTGCAACAAAGGACAATTAAAATAATTTGGTAGCTAGTGGCATTCCTATGTAAGGATAGCATCAAATTATAAGGGTTCTTCATTCTAAGAGGACGAGGGAGGAAAGGAACAAGCATTTATTAAGCACCTATTATGTGCCTGGTGTTTTACAATTATTAACTAATTTGATCTTCATAATAATCCTATGAAACAGTTGCTGTTTCATACTATGATCCCCATTTTACAGATGAGAAAACTGAGGCAGACAGAGGTGAAGTGACTTGTCCAAGGTTGCATAGCTAATAAGTGTGTAAGGGAGGATGTGAGCTCAGGTCTTCCTGATTTCAGGCCCAGTCCTCTATCCACTGCACCACCAGGTGCCCAGAGGAGGGCTGAAAACGGGTATGGTCGACCTTTATAAACTCATAAAGCCTAGAGGCAGGTGTGCATAGTTAGAAGACTTAAGCTGGAGTCTCAGTTCCACCACTTGTTCACTGCATCCCCCTAGGTCACCTTTATCTCTCTGAACCTCAGTTTCCTCATTTGTAGAATGGGAATAATAATACTTGTATCCCTTGCCTCAGAGGGTTGTTGTGAGGCTCAGATGAGATGATGATCATAGAGTACTCTGCCATCATGTTAAGTTGTTATTGGGCACAATTTTTATTTCTGATCACATTTTATTTGTTAAAGCCCATTGAAGTGTTCTTTTTGAGATTTGTGACCTGCATTTTCATGAGGACCAACAATATACTCAGATTTTCCAAGGTGAAAGATACTTGAGGCAAAGGATGTGTTCTACTCTTTCCCATTTAGTGAATGCTCCAGTTGGAATCAAGCTCTTAAGATCCAGGGTCATTCATTGGTAGAGACTGTTTTTTAGAGAAAGAACATATTTGTCTATTTAACTTTCCTCCTGGTAGAGATGGATTCAATGAGATAGATAGAACATTCCATGCCTCTCACTGTCCCTCACCCATCCCCTCCCTCCCTCCAGGGAAGGACCCAGTGACATTGGTAGGATTTCAGAATAAGGAGTGCCTAGAACTCTGGAGGATGCAGTGTCATAAGCCTAGCTTCCTTCTTTATATATGTATGTGTGTGTGTGTGTATATATATATATATATTTATGCTTGTTATCCAGACTGTATATAGATCTATTATATACAGACATATACATATACATATATGTATACATACATATATGCTTGTTATCCAGACTGTACTGACATCTATTGGTTCTCCCCAAGGAAAAAAAGTATCAAAAATTAGAGCTGGGGCTTTTGTGTTTTGAGGAAGTGTCATAGTGAAAAGCAAGCAGATGAAGAAGTCATCTTCTCACATGACTGCACTTCATCCACAAGATGGTCAAACTCTCAATACTGGATTTCTGCAGGAGTTTGGAGGACTGGGTAGGATCATGAATGATCAGGGTTCTTGCATAATGATGGTGCCAGGATCTGTTCAGGTGGGAAGCTGCCTGCCTACCAGAAGCTGTCCCCTCACTTCCCACTCCAGCCAGGTCATCTCAGGCTTGAGGGCTGCTTCCTGATTGACCAGAAAAAATATAAAAGTTCCCTGACTGAGACAAAGAAATGGTTTAGACTCAGTGGTATTGGTGATTATCAAAAGACCATAGATTCAGAACTGAAAAAACTTTAGATGCCATCTAGTCAAAAGCTCTCATTTTACAGATGATGAAACCAAGCCAAGAAGGATCAGTGATTTGCCCAAGATCACATAGGAAGTAAGTAGCAAAGCAAGAATTGGCTCTGCTCGTTGATGATGGTGCTAGTTGGCATTTCTGAAAGCACTGTAAGGTTTGCAAAATGAATGTGAATATATGTATATACATATATATATATGTATATACTTACAAACATTTATATATACATTTACTGATATCCACACATTCATACAATTACATACATATAAACACACATGTATATATACATATGTGTATATATACATGCATACGTGTGTATACATACACACATACACACAAAATTTGATTGCTTATATTCTCTTGTTTGATCTGCCTTTCTCCTGTAGCTCCTGGTTACTGATTCTTTTCCTTGACTTTTTATCACTTCCATAACTCTACCTTCCTATATTCATGTTCTTTTGGTTTCTGTCCATCTGCTCAGTCTTTTACCCATTGCTTACCCCGATCCTTACTTTTTTGTGTATGGCCTAACATGCATTGGCTTACCTTGTTCTGAATCATAGTCTGGCCTTGAGGATTGATCTAGACTAGACATACCCTCAATCTAGATTGCTTACCTGATTCCAGAGTCTCAACTATAACTTGAATGGTGAAAGAAGACAATGTACATTAGATCCTGGATATAATCGCAATGTGGGATCAGCTAAGTGTCCAATGTTAGCACCATGGCTATTGTCAATTGTCAGTAATTCCTTGCACAGGTTTAGATGAGTAATACAGTCTTTTACTAGTGATGACTGAGTTGGTGTAGTGATAGAGACTAGCTCTTACCGTGAAGTAGGTGCAATAATCAGTAGTGTCAATGAGAAGAGAAAAAACATTGCATGGCTGTAGATCATGTTGGTGTGTGTGAGAAAGAATGATTCTGTGTATGGGAAAGAAAGAGGAAGACAGACCCACTTAATAGGTATGTGACCCTGGGCAAGTTGCTTAATCTCTTCAGGCCTCAGTTTTCTCATCTATAAAATAAGGGGATTACATTTGATGGCCCCTCAATTCCCTTCTCTAGCTCTAAACTTATGATCTCCGTGAGAAGTTGGAGCCTTGGTGACTTGGGCATGAGTTTTGATTGGAGAGATTTGATTCTACAAGAATATAGAAGGTTGAGTTTGGAGCGTGGCAGAGCTTGCCTATACTTTGAGCCTGAAGAGATAGGATGTGGATGCTTGGTCCCATTACCCTTCCACATACTCTGGGATGTGGTGATGAACGTGCTGAATCAGATTCTGCATTTCCGAATGACATATTTCTGAATACCCTGTCTTCATATGAGAAAAGGATATCCTTGGAGTCAAGGCGTGTGAGTTGGCTGAAGTGTGAGGGTGTGCATGAAATCAAGAGCAGTAGTGTGACTTCTGTCATAAGGGTGAGTGGGTCTGGGAGGCCGCTGTTCTCTGGACACTGTCACTAGTCTGGTCTTCTCCAATGCCTGTTTGATCTTAATTATTAGCTTTACAACCTTAACTCAGCGCTGTTCTGGCCCCGATATCAACAGAGATGGGTCGTTTTCATTTTATCAAATCTAAGTTTGAGTATCTTCTTCAGAACACGAAGGAAGCCAGCCAACAAAGCGCTGGAGTTGAAATACCCTAAACCTCATGAATCCTTAATGGTAAGAGAGCTGACAAATACTTGGTGTGCATGACCAGAAATCCTTTTACTATTCACCTAATTTTTTCTATTTTATTTTATTTTTAATTTATGGAATAAAATAAGCATTTCCATAACATAGTATAATAAAAAAGATGATTGCGCATGAAACTGCAAATCAATGATATACAACCTGCTCTTCCTTTTAAATATATAATAAAGTTATTGTGTAAATTTCTTTTTTTCCTTTTTTTCTTCCCTCCCCCCCTTCCTCACCTGTTCACCTTTCGCTTTCCACATCAGAATAGTATTGTTTTATTTGTATAGTGACAGAGATTGAGAGAATGTATCCATGACTATTGATATGTGTCACAAGGGAAGTGAAACACTGAGCATTTAGAGTGAATAAAGCAATTTGGGCTGTGTAATAAGTTTATCCAGATAGCAAAAACAAAAAAAAAGTCCATCTTATGCTGTGTATATCTATTTTTAGTCAACAATGTTTAAAAAATATTTTTCTTTTGTCATTTTAAGGTGATTTCAGGTATAAATGAGATGATACAGTAATATGATGGAATCCCATTATTGGAGGGGATGGATGCATGACAAGTATGTCTATAGACAAGAACTCTATACATTAACTATATATATGGAGGGACTGACCTGACTTTCAGCATAAATCTGTGGAATGTCTGGAAGGATTGGGGAACTGGACTTGGGACCTGGGTTTAAATCCTACTTCAGACATTAGTTTTGAGACCCTGGATAAGTTACTTAACCTCTATTGCCCATCTAAGTCCCTTCCAGCACTAAATCTATGATCCTATGTCTGCTTTAGAACAGGGTTTTGCTATAATTTGGCTCCTCATTAGTGCCTACAATACCCCCACCTGAGGCTTATTTGACCATATATACTTGCTATGATATTGTTAATAAATCACAAATAAGCTCTAAAGTCATGAACCTCAACTGTCATGTCATTTAGCTGACTGCTTATTCATAACATTTTTCCCATGGGAAAAGCAGCTTGGGCTTACGGAAGGAGCACTAGAATGGGAATGCACAGCTCTGAATGAATTCAGAGCACCAACTCTAACACAGTTGCTCTGCAACCTTGAGAATTGCCCTTCCCCTCTGTGGTACTCCAGCTAAATGAAGGGATGGGACTAGATAATTTCTAAGGTCCCTTGTATCTAATCTAATCTAATAATTAACTGCCCCTCCAAGAATCTTTTTGTTTTTAAGGAACCTATCCACAACATTGTGGGTTATACTTGCATCTTATAAGATAATGTTGGGTGGTGCTCTGTATTTGGAATCAGAGTATTTGAGCTTAATTCCTGACTTAACCATCTCTGTTGCCTTTGCTAAATTAACTTCCAAAACCCAAATAGAATGCTATGGTTGGACTAGACAGTCTTTAAGATCCTTCTGGAGAAGCAGAAGTCCAAGCCTCATCAAAATTTAAGAGAGAGAGAAACAGACAGACAGACAGAAACAGAAACAGAGAGCAAGATGGGGACAGAAAGAGACAGACAGAGGTAAAGAGAGATAGAAACAGACAGGGAAAGACTGAAAGAGACAAAGAAAAAAAAGAAACAGAGAAAGGGGGAGAAAGTGATAGCAATAAAGAGATAGAGACAGAGACAAAGAAAGAGGAAAAACACCAGAGAAATAAAGAGAAAGAGACAGAAAGAGAGAGAGAGCAAGAGAAAATAGAGACAGAGAAAGAGATAGAGACAGAGACAGAAAATTCTTGGGTTCTTGGAGGGAGTAAGCAATCTAATGCTGAAAAACCCCTGTCTTGTTCTGGGTAAAGGCAGCTTGAGGTTTGGATGGTTTTCTTAGGAGGAAAATATTGGGGTTGAGATTCTATGAAAAGAGACTAGTCATACTTAACATGTCTTTTTGTCGTTGGACTAGAAAATGCTTCCAAGGACAGCTTATCTGGCAACATTTACTTGCTGGCGTTCAGAGAGTACAAAAAGAGAAGAAAAAGGAGTAGACGGAAGTTAGTTAAAATTCTGAGGCCTGTGGGGAAATTCCAATCAGATGACCCCTTGTACAGAAATAATTTTTTTGTATGTTTTTTTAAAAAATCAATTAGTCAACAAGAATTTTTGGAGTGTCTAAAATGTTCTGTGCTAAGTACCCTGTGGATTATATAAGTATAAGACATAATCCCTGCCTTTTAGAGTTTGCAGAGTAGTTAGGAGACAAGACAAATATGTATGAAACAGGGATCAATACTAAAGAACACATGATTGAATACTGGTTTATGTGGTTCAATCAGTGTACTGGAGTAAGGAAAGTCTTCAAGGCTGAGGTGGGCCTTGTGCTGGACCTTGAAGAATGAGTATGATTTAGCAGTGGGAGTAGTCCTTGTGCAGCTGGGGAGTCCAGAAATAGGAGAATTCCAGGCTGTTAGCACGGTGTCTGACACATTTGTCTGACATTTCATAAATGCTTGCTGATTAATTGGTTGTCAGAACCATGGGTTAGACAGGAATAGATATTAAGGCACAAGTCAGGTTAAAGCAAAAGAAGTGAGGGGTCAGAAATGCTAACATGATGAAGTGAAAGACCAGAATCAGTCAGGTATACACAAAGCTCATGAGGATCTGGGGTCTTCAGGCCTCTCTGTACTTTTTTTCTCTTGGTAAAGTGGGACTTGAGAGCCATATACTTAGTGAAACTCAGAACACTAGATTTGGAGTAAGGAGGATCCTAGGTTTGAATCTTGCCTCTGAAACTCATCAGCTATGTGATCAGGACAAATCACTTACCCTCTTTGAATTTCTTCATTTGCAAAACAGGGATAATAATACCTATGGTGCCTTCCTCTCAGGGTCATTATGAAGATCCAATAAGAAGTGCTTTGTAAACCTTAATATATATAAATGTTAACTATCATGATTACACCTTGAAAGGGCTCTCTTTGGGATTTGTTAAGGAACTGGACATCCTACTTCTAATGCAGATGTTTATTATCCAGGAAAGGTGGATCTAACTGAGAAGCAATGATATCTAAAAACTTTTATTAGGATATTTACTTGGGAGGGGGGAGGAATTGCTTACTAATACTATCTCTTCTCCATTGCATCCAAAGGCACAGAACCTCTCCTGCAACCAGCTTGTCATATGACCAAGACAGAGAAATATATTATTCCACATATACAGTGATGACATCATTGACTCACCATCATGAAGATATGAGAAACTGGTCCAGTACTGAGAATAGTTTTGTGCTTCAATGTCACATCCTCTCCCAATGGCGGGAGCAGGGGTAAAGTCTTTAGACATTCAGATACCTACCATGCACAAAGTTCTGTACCTACTGCTGGAGGGAAATGCAAAGCTTAGAGGAGACATGGTCCCTGCGATCATGGAATTTACAGTCTGGTTTTATACACAGATAAACATAATATACAATATTACAAATGCACCAGGGTTCCCTTGAAAACTCTGGAACCCCTAGTTACATTGGGTTTATGAGGAGGTTTTTGCATAATTATGATTATCTAAATTATGGCTGAAGTTCCCATCAATACATTTTCTAGTCACAAACCAGGCAGAAGCCATGAATCAAACAGCAAAATATTTAGTTAATACAAAACAACAAAGTAACATACACAGAAAAGAAAATGGACAACAGAATCATCTCACATACTGCCACCGCTGGCATGGAATGAGTATAAATGCCTATAAATATCTATACTACCAAGATGATGGGTAAGTAATTTCCTGATGGTGACAAATCAGGTGACCAGTAGTGAAAGTTGGGATTTTATAATCTTTATCGAGATCTTAGAAGCCTTATTGGAGCTGAATTTGCCTCACTTCCATTTCTGAACTTCCAGTTACCTCCATATCAAGTCAATTTCCTGATTTCCTCTTCCTTCTTCCTTTTCAGTCTCTGGAGATCTAAGAGGCATTGAGTGCAGTTTCAAGACTGGCAAATCCTGCTCCTCAGACTGAATTTCCTAGCTTCCTCTCTCTTCTTCTGCCTTTTTCAGTATGTTCTCAGGGACCCATGAATGGACCCTAGTTCTAGATCTGCTGTGCAATGGTCACCACCATGATGATGGGGTATATTCCTTCCACATAGGTCCTTCATTCCTCTCTTTCCTTCTTTTGCCTGAGTTTCTCCCCACTGATACAATACTTATACCCTTGAACCAGTGTCCCAGGAATCTGACATCCCATGGACCAATAGGTTTTTTCTAAGGCTAGCTCCCTTGCCTTTCCATTGGCACTGAAATTGTATAGGAGTCCTCCATTATGGGCAACATTTCATGCCCAAATTACATATATATGCATTAGAGAAGGATGGAACAAAGTGCTGTGTGAAATCTAAGGAACGATCAGAAAAATTTTCAAATAAAAGGTGGCCTTTGAGTGGGGCTTTATGAATGGGTAAAAATAGGTCAGGCCAAGAGGGAGAGGGCATTCTAGGCAAAGGCACACAGGCAGGTAGGTATGCTTAGATTATTTCTGAGTAGCAGAGAATATTCTGATTTGGCTGGAAAATAAATTATATGGGGGAGAATAATATATAATGAGGCTGGTAAGGTAAGGTGGCACCAGATTGTGGAGGTGCCTGATTACCACTCAGTCAATCAATAAACACTTATTAAATGCCTGCTATGTTCAAGGCTGTGTGCTAACCATCACTGATATAAAAAGAATCAAGACAGACCTGATTCTCAAGGATCTTACAATCTAATGAGAGGGGGGTGAGACAAAATGCAAACAAATGTATGCAAAGAAAGTTTTATACAGGATAAATAGGGAATAAATTAACAGAGGGAAGACACTAGAATTAAGAGGGGTTGGGGAAGTCTTCTTGTAGAAGGTAGCATTTTAGTTGGGACTTAAAGGAAGCCCTCTAGATCAATAGTTGGAGTGGAAGAGAGAGTGGAAGAGAGAGAACATTCCTGGTGTAGGAGACAGGTAGAGAAAATGCCTGGAGACAAGAACAGGTTCATGGAACATCCAGGAGGCCAGTGTCACAGGAGGAAAGAATACATAGTGGAATAAGGGGAAAGAAGACTGGAAAGGTAGGAGGAGGCTACATTATAAAGGGCGTTGAATGTCAAACAGAACATTTTGTATTTGGTCCTGAAGGCAATAGGGAGCCATTGGAGTTTATTGAGTACAGGAGTGACGTGATTGGATCTGAATTTTAGGAAAATCATGTTAGTGGCTGACTGGAGGATGGATTGGAGTGGGGAGAGACTTGAAGCAGGCAGACCCATCAACGGGCTATTGTAATAGTTTAGTCACAAGTTGATGAGATCCTGCACTGGAGTGGAGAGAATGCCAGCTTTGAAAGTTTGAATGGAAAGGAAGTTTGAATTTTACTGTTGGGCAGAGGAATAGCATGACTAAAATTTTGCATAAAGAGGATTAGTCTGGCAGTGACATTTAGAAGATGGGTATGAACGGAAGAAACTGGAAAAAGGTTCCATCATGGTCAAGGAAAAATGCAAAGCTAATTGGCCATGTTTCTAGTTCGAACAGTCTCTGAAATAAGCAACATAATCCAAGCGGTGACTAAGATGGGGCATGTCAGGGCTTTACCTCAGGACATTGAGAAGGTGCAGAAATGAAATATATTCACTCCTTCAGCACTAAGTGAGCCACTAGAGTAACTAACTCCCCACCTTCTCAATTGAATTCATCTTAATTACGTCTTGTATTATTTTCACATCGTGAAGTACCAAGTTGACTTGAGGGGTGGATTGGGTGGGTTGGCCCAGGGCACCAAAATTTCTAGTTATGGCTCTACTGCATGGCAATGAGCTGCCTGCCTTTGGTTATCTAGGGTCCCAGAGCAGCTGCTAATTGCAATCACAAACATGTCAGAGTTCATCTCCGAAGGAGTGCTGAGGAAAGCACAACAAAAAGATATTAGAAAGGATAGATAAAGGTCATTTGTTTTTTAAGTCTGCTGCTCTTTGTCTCTCCCCACACAGGTAGAGAGGATTAACAGAGGCACTGGGAGGCAGAGTGGTAGCAGCACAACACAAGATATAAAACTTGCCCTCAGATAGACCACAGAGGCTGGCATGCAAATTCAACCAACCTGCCTGACGGTTTCTACATCCTGTTTCCTATTGCTGCCGATTCCTGCTCTGATTTCTTGGCTCCTGTTTCCCAGTCTTCTTTCCGGAATCTTTCTCACTGGAAAACCTTGAACTTGACCCCTGTGTTCCCCCTTGAGACAGGTCTCTTTAATATAATGTGGCCAGCTTGGCATCTTCCAGACCACCATTCTGCACCCAAAGAAGGCCCTACCTGTCCCAAATGGCAACAAGTTGATTGGATTTCCTTTTCCATTTTTTCTAATCATTTTTATTATAAATTATAATTTAACAAATACCAACAATCAAACAAACACAATAAAGAATAAAATCCTGGACAAAACCTTGAATGAGTGACCTTTGCATAAAAATACAGTCTAACAAGAAAACAGTATTCATAAAATATTACCATTAATAAAATAATAACAAGGACAGCTTTCTTTTGCTCTCTGTGCTTTCTGTGATGTCTTTTCTGCTGCTATACTAATAGCTTCTGCTGTTGGAAACTACCTATATCAGCGGAATGACTTAATAAACAATATTATATTAATGCAAGGGAATGTTGCTGCACTTTAAAAATAATTAACAAAGAAATATCTAAAGGTGTATTGACAATAATACAGAGAGAAGTAAGCACAGTTAGAACAACATATATGTTGTTTGATGACTATATAAAAACAACAGCTCCAGAATTGTGCCAGTACACATATTTTTTTAAGCAGATAGGACCTTATTCTCCTTTTCTCAGCTATAGGTATCTGGGTCCATTTTGTAACTCTTACTATATTTTGCCAGAGTCTAGCCTTAATTCCAATATAAGTTCATTGAGGTGGAAATTACTTTCTTCTTCTCCTTCTCCTTCTCCTTCTCCTTCTCCTTCTCCTTCTCCTTCTCCTTCTCCTTCTCCTCCTTCTTCTTAGAAGCAATTCAGTTTAAAATGACACTTTTAAAATGGAGGTCATTTTAGAATCCTTAGTAATTGTTCTCTTACAGACCAAGTGTTTCCCATCTGCCTAATTCAATCACTTTAAAGCTGGACTTGGCTGTTACATCCCTGGCTAGGACAGCTGCATTTCTGTGATGCTGAGACACTTACCCTCCTGCTAATCCCAAACCCCAGCAGAGGAAAATGAGAACAGCCCATTGGCATGCATGCCTTTCAGTCTTTCAGACCAACTTTGCAGTCCCCTCTTATCCCCCATTCTCAGCACACAGGGAGTACATACTATAAGCCCAGCATCTGGCCACCTTTTATAGAGAATTACCTTGCCATCTCCAAATATTTTAAAAATAGAAGCCTGATTACTTGGGCTGCGATTAGGTTGTTAAAGTTTTACCAATCAAGATTACATCACTGGCTTGTGAGTGTGGAAGGTTAAACTGTGCATGAAAAGTGGAGTCCCCCACCTTCTCTCCAATCTCAGGGGAAGGAAGGAGCTGAGGACAAAGAAGACCCAGGAACCCCAGGGTCAGGGAATTATTTCCTTTACAATTTTTTTTTTCCTGGCAGCTTTTTCTGGCAGCCCGGATGGGTTGTACATGATGGGATTTATATCTGGCAGCAGCCTCTGGAGAGCAGAGCCAAATCCTTTAACTTTATAGATGAAGATACTGAGGTCTAGTGAGGTAAAGTGACTTTCCTGAGGTCACACAGTAAGTAGTAGAGCTGGGATATGGATCTAGGTCAGCTGACTCTAAATCTAGTGTTCTTTCCACCATATTACATATGGGAACTTGACTCACTCACGCTTTTTTTCTAGCATCCCAACTGATAATAACAGCTGACATATATATGGAATTGTAAGGTTCACAAAATATTTTATGTATGTTATCTAAAAACAACTGTGTGAGTTAAGGACTACCAAATATCCTTATCCCTGTTTTACAGATGAGGAAACTGAGGCGAGCTAGTAAGTACTGGGGTCTAGATTTGAATCCAGTTGTCCATTTTATGGGGCAGCTAGGTGGTGCAATGGATAGAAGGCTGGACTTAGAGTCAGGAAGACAGACCCGAGTTCTAATTTGCCCTTTGATACTTACTGTGTGACCTTGAGCAAGTCACTTAACCTCTATTTGCCTCAGTTTTCTCATCTGTAAAATGAGGGCAATAATAGCACCCACTTCTCAGGGTTGTTGTGAGGATAGAACTGGAAAGATTTGTTTATTGATTGGATGTGTGGGGTTGGTGAGTGTAAGAGCTATTTGTAAAGTGCTTTGCAAATCTTATAGTGCTATATATTATGCTAGGTATTATAAGGTGCCATCATGTTGCCTGGTGTTGGGAGTGTAGAATGGGGAGAAATGTTTTTCCTCTTTCAAAGAGATTACGGTTTCAGAGCTAGAAGAGACCTTCAAAATCACTGAGTCCAGCCCCACTCATTTGGAAACTGAGCCCCAGGGAAGTAAAGGGACTTGCCCAAGGTCTCACAGGTAGAAAGTGGCAGAAATTGAATTTGAAGCTAGACCTTCTGAGTCCATTGCAGTCCAGTTTCCACTGTACCGCACTGCCTTGAGCCCTAACCTGTATCACAGGCCTCATTTCTACTGAGCTAGGTGCCTTTTACCTCTCTATGTGGCTCTCAGGTCGCTGTTGCCTCCATGAGAAATCAGCTCCAAGAGAGAAACCCCAGGGCCAAGCCTATCGGGTTTCACTGCAGAGCTGAAGGCGAGATAATTCACTTCTTACCCCCTCCCCTTGCCACGCCCCCTCCATTCCTCCCACTCCCCCCCACTCCACCTCCTGCTGATTTCTGCTCTGGAACAACTTTTACTTTTAGTTTCACCCGTCCCCGCCCCTCTTCTCCCCCGAAAATAATAGTAGGATAAATATAAATAGTGCTTTAAGAGACAACACCTTTAGTCAGTTTCACCGTGGGCCAGTGGAAGGGGATGGTTAAGAAAGCATTTGTCCCATACTGGTCTACTTTCAAGGATCCAATTCTTCGGGGTAGAAACTCCCTACATGCACAGACTGCACCCCTTCCTGCTTTCCTTTCCCTTGTGGCTGCAGTCAACGTTCTCAGGGCAGGGCCTCTCTGCCCTCGGGCAGACCGACCTCAGGTTGACAACAGAAACAAGAAACAATCCACCAGGCGGCTGCCTTTGCCCCGAAAGCCTTTGCTGGGTAGTTTTTTGCTTCACTGGCAGAGCCTTTTAGAACCCAAGGTCAAAAGGAAATCTATCACCCAGGGAGGCCTCCGAGGAGGATTTTATTTCTGACAGTCACTCAGAGAAATGAAGAAATCTCCTTGCACCCCAGGAAGATGAAAACAAAACAAAATGAGGGTTTTCTTGCCTCTTTTGTACAAGGAGAGTCTTGAATTTAGAGTCGGGGGCCTGGGTTCTAATCCACACTGGACTGTAGATTACCCATGCAGCTTTGAGCAAATCATTTAAGTGCTCATTGGCCTCATCTGTACCATGAGGGCACTGGGGTAGCTGACCCCAAGGCCTCTTCCAGTGATAAATCTATGGTCCTATGACCTGGACAATGTGCACTGATTATCTCTCTGGGTCAAATTCACCAGATAATGGCACAATTCTTCACTATATTGTGTATGTAAGACACAGGTGATTTTGAGACAAGAAAAGACCTCTGAGGAGCACAGTGATGGAGTTGAAAGTGTTGGACATGAAATAAGGAGATGTCTAGGACTGACTCCTGTGTCTGTTCCTTTTGACTTATACACAAAATGCTTCACTAAGCCTTAAATAAGCTTCATCTATAAAAGGGAATAATAAACCTAATGTATGAGTTCTTAACTTTTTTTATGTCATGAGTTCTTAATCTTTGGCAGGCTGATAAGTCTTTTCATAATAATGTTTTTAAATAATTAAAGGAAATGCTAAATTTCAATTAACAGTTCAGTGAAAATTAAAGAGGAAATTTTTTCCCCATCCAAGTCCCAGAACCCCTGAAATCTGTCAATAGACCTCTCTACCCTCCATTAAGAACACCTGTTTAGTGTCTACTTCCCTACTGTAAAATGTGACAATAATCCCTGTAAAATCTTCCTCTCTGGATTGTTGTGAGACTCAAGGGAGTTAACACATATAAAGTGCTATGTGAACATCAACTAATATCATCCCCTGGATTTGTGGCTGTTCAGTATGATCTGTTCATCAACTGGGTTGTTGTTTTTTTATGTTGAGCTTATTTTTTATACCAATATTTATGTCCCTTTTCCAGAGAAAACCTAGACTTTCCATGAATGTCAGATGCTATGGTACTGATAGAGTTCGAGGGGTAGGAGATTGTGTTCCTTGTAAGATTTCTTCCAAACCATCTGTCTCTCCCCATTTTGCCCCCTATAAAGCATCTGACTGAACTTAAATATTTATTGGATTTTAAAAATCAGCCCCCTGGGGAAATGTACTAATTTCATCTCAGAAAGCAACTAGAAGGCCCCCTTTCCTGGCCCCTGGGTCTGAGGCTCAATGCTGGCATGTTATTCATGCTAAAGACAAATGCCAACACTGTGGTAGCCATGTATCAATATCACTTCAACATACCAAGAGGCCAGACAAGCCACCACATTCCCCCACATGGGCTGTTCCAAATGCAGGGTATGCTCTTGGTAGGACAGTATGATGTTACAACATTTCTCTTCCTTAACCCTGGAAGAACCAGTGGCTTTCTAGATTGGGCAAAGGTGAGGGACTGCCTTTTTTATAGAAAAGGTGAGCTGCTTTTTACCTTTGTATCATCCGTACAACCCAACACTGTCTTAGTTGAGAATTGTGCTGTGGGGGACCAAGTCAGTCTACACCAGGTTTTAGGGGGAATATAGACACTGATGGACAGTTGTGGTTAGGGACAGCAAATTAGTGAAATAATAATTACGAGGTTGGTTTTTTTTTTTTGGCCCCTTTCAAGTCAGTTGGCATAACAACTTGAACTAGTTAACCTATAGGAGATCTACTTTAATGAATAGGTAAGAACTGTTCATAATCAGCACACTATGCAAATACATGCTGCTAAACATGACTGAAAAGTTAGTTCTCCTAAGTAGGTTATCTGTCTCCTCTGCAACCTTGATTATGTTGCTAAGCAAGTCCTTTTTTCAAGGATAGTTAGTACAAAATCCTTCCCTCATGCTTCATCATGGTGTGAAGGTGACCCTGGGATCTTAAAGACTATGCCAGCAGATCACAAGCTCTGGCAGAACCAACCAAGCTGGAAAGGCTTCTAGTGGGCTAGGTGATGGAAAAAATGCATTTATCCACTCTCTCAACAAACATTTATTGCCTACTGCATGGCAAATGTTATAATCCTAATAATAGTTAGCACATAAAGGTTTTAGGTTTGATATAAATATATATATACACACATATATACATACACACATACACATCATATGTATATTGTATATACATACATGTATATATACATGCAAACATATATCTATAGATCTACATATATCTATATGTGTGTATACATGAATGTATATACAAGTGTGTAGATATATACATGTGTGTATGCGTATATCTCTATATCTTTAGCTAGCTAGCTAGCTAGCTATCCTGTCATTCTAGTTGCAGCCTATCTTAATTATGAGAAGCTCAAAACCAAAGAGTTGGCCACTGGGTGATAGATCTTTTTCAGCCACAAAAATCATGATAATTGTCTACTTGTCTACAAGGTGGGGTGGGGGGGTGAGCTGAGATCTACTCTGATGGGAAAGCATATGTTCTGATGAAATCACAGATTCTGGAAGTGTATAAGGGCACCTTTTAGACAACCCTTAGTACAGATGGTTGCAAGTTCTGAATTAATAGTGTCTTAATTTGAGGCTTGAGTCCCTGTGTCGTAATACAGTGGAAGGTTGACACAGTGAGTAAAGACATGTCTCAGAGTTTGGCCTCCTGAGTTATTGTATGACTAGAGGGAGGTTATGGGAAGCTGGGACCCTATGAGAAAGTAGGGCAGAGAAAAGTCAGCTAGCAGAAGAAGCATCTTTACAGCACTCACAGAGCCAAAAATAAGTGCCATGTAATTAATATTTAACTAATTTGCTGTCTCTTGTCATTGAAACACAGATGGTATTCAAATCATACAGGCAGTAGGGCATTAACAAAACAATAATGATTACCCCAGAATGTGTCCTCTAGGGATTAACTAGGAATATAATTAATTGATGGAACATAAAAATAAGGACCATGTATGATGGGGATAGAGATCCAGATTACATGGGTTCTTGCATATCCAAGGAAAAACTGATACCTTAGCTCCTATTAGGTGTGCAAGGAGGAAGACACCTTGCAATAATTGACATTATTATTGCTATTTAAGATAAATAATCCTATTTCTTCTATCATTCTTTGGAATATTTGTATTTATTCAATCTTCTAAACCTTTTTTAAAAATGTGACTGTTTTGCATAGAAAATTTGGATCATCTCTGATTTTACAAGCATGGGTTCTAGTTCCACCAAGAGAATACAACACTTTCATGTTTCATGATTTTCACTGGCCAAAGATATCCTTACCTTACAGATAACTGTCTGTAGACGAGCCACTCTAAATTTAGCTAACCTGGTTGCTTAACAGCAGACACCCAGTCAATTGCAAGGCGTACACTCACAATCACAGTGTCTTCAAATAGCTTGGTAGGACAAGTTAGAGTTTATGCCCTATTAACACAGACCAATTTACTTTGTATTTACTTATCTGTGTACATGTGGTATCCACCCTGGCTCTGTTACTTACTCCTTGCGTGCCCTTACACACTTCCAGAATCTATGATTTCATCAGAACATATGCTCTCCCATCAGAGTAGATCATTTCACCTTCCTGGGCCTTGGTTTCCCCATCTGCAAAATAAGGAGTTAAACTAGTTGGCCTCCAAAGCCCCTTCCAGCTCCAAATCTTTGATCCTGCAGAAATAATCAAAGCCCCTTGAGGGCAAGAATTGATTCATTTCTGTCATTGTACCTCTAGTACTAGAGAGAAAATGGGGAATACTGGGTGGTGGATTGGCCCTGAAGCCAGGATTATGTACCTGGGTACATAGTCATACCTTTATCATGTATTGGCCTTGCGATCCTGGGAAAAACATTTAACTTCTTAGTACTCTAGGAAACTCTCTAAGACAGTGATGTCAGACTCAAATAATTTTGAGCCCATATTGACTCAGAAAAGCACAAATTAACATTATCTGTTGTATTGTATTTAATCATTTGTTTTTTTATCAGACATTTCCTGGTTACATTTTAATGTAGTTCTGGCCATACTCAGGAGTTTTGTGGGCCATGAGCAGCTGAGCTGTAAGTTTGACACCTCTGCTTAAGAAATTATAAATGGAAAAGAAGGTGCTGACCAGGGTTTTCCTTATCTGAAAATTTTCTATCTAGGAGGGGGGAACCTGCGGCCTCAAGGCCACATGTGGCCCTCTAGGTCCTTAAGTGCAGCTCTTTGACTGAATCCAAATTTTACAGAACAAATTCTTTTATTAAGGGGATTTGTTCTGTGAAGTTTGTATTCAGTCAAAGGGCCCCACTTGAGGATCTGGAGAGCCACATATGGCCTTGGGACAGCAGGTTCTCTACCTCTGTCCTATACCAATGCTGGAGAAAAGGAGAGACTTTTGAATTTATAAGTATAGAGAATTCTCTTTTCTAATATAGATTGGGAACTGTTCTGCAATGTATGATCTTAGACAATTTCCTGGACCTTTGAGAAGTTCAATGCCTCCCCTTGAGTGACAAAGACAGGATGCTTCAGAGAGTAGACTTGAACCCAGATCTAATTCCAAGGACAGCCTGCTTTCTATTTGCTAATTCATGGTCCTTCTCAATAAATGCCTACATTAAATTGAATAAATATCCTTGAAGACAGCAGAGTTGGCACCTCCAAGCTTGAATAGGATTTTAGTGGAGGATTGCAACTATTAAATCATTTTTATTTTTATAACTGTCTTGGGGAGTAGGTGCACACTATTTTCAGGTGAATAGAGACCCTGAGAAATTAAATGACCTCTAGGTCACACAGGAAATTAATGAATGATGTAGGGCTGGAAACACTGACTGAAATCACAAAACTTTAAGCATCCACTGAATTTTGCCATACCAACGAACAGAGGGAGACCTGTAGCAATTCCCACACTGAGCAAACCTCCGTTTGACGCTGCTGTTGTGTCAAGCCAGAACACACCTCATTTTCTCCTTAAGGTCTCACTCAGGTACTTAAAAAAAAAAAAGACACGTTGCTGTGGCCACTAGGTGGCGCAGTTGCAACAGAATTGCAAATAGAGATTGTCGACAGAGAGCATGGAGTTAGGCTGTTTGATTCTGGACTCTGTTGCATGATGAGACGTTTACTCCCTTGCCATCAGGCATTTCTTTGCATTTCTAAGAAAAGGAGGACCATGGACTAAACCGCAAACTCCACTCCCTCTCTCTTCCTTCTTCCAGGTTATTTCTCCCTTCATGCCAACATTCCTTCTTCTGTAGGGGGTAACAGGAAGATAACTAATAAGAAGCAAAAATAAGAAAGCCTGGAGCTTTTGAACCCATGTCCAGTGTTTTCTCTACAACACCATGTTGCAGCTGTCAATAATTTTTTTTTTTAACTATCACAACAGCCTTATGAAGGATGCGGGACAGGTATCATCATCATCATCATTATTCTCATTTAATGGGAAATAGAGTAATAATCAGAAACTTAGTGCTTGATTATGGCTTCAGTAAACGCACTCTCTACCTTATTTTTAAAATGGCCACTTTATAAACAAGATGACTACCCCTTCTCTCCAGAAAACAAAACAAATCCAACCCACCCCCTCACAAAAACCTGATGGAGAAAGCCATCAATCACTACCAACCCATACACATACTTTGCTATCTCTGCAAATTCTTTATGAGAACAATCAGCACATGTATCAAGGGCATCTTTGATGAAAATATGAGAAAGGAATAGGCAGGCTTTCACCTCTAGTGACATCCTACAGCAGATTTATCTTTACAATCCCACAATGGACTGAAAGGTATAGGGAATATAGGTTCCCCTAGTGCTTATTGTTGGTTGACTTTAAACAAAACAAAACAAAACAAAAACAATTATTACTCTCCTCCAACAAGTTATCTCCCAAATATATGCTATTTTAAAGAATTTGAATGGAAATTTTCTTATCATTACCTTCAGTTATTGTTTTTTTTTAAAAATTATTTTTTTTAACATTTGTTTAAAAAAAAATTTGTAGGTCCAATTTCTCTCACTCCCTCCCAACCTTCCCCTACCCATTGTGAAGGCAAGAAATGTGATATCAATTATATGTGTAAATCATGCAAAACATACTTCCATGTTAGCCATGTTGCCAAAAAGGAAAAGCAAGAAAAATGAAGAAAGTTAAAGAAAATTATGCTTCAAACAGCATTCAGACTCCATCAGTTCTTTCTCTAGAGGTGGATAGTATTTTTTATCACAAGTCCTTTAGAATTATCTTGGATCATTGTATTGATCAGAATAATTAAATAATTCACAGTTTGTCATCATACAATATTGCTGTTACTGTGTATAGTAGTCTCCTGGTTCTGCTCGCTTTACTTTGCATCAGTTCATATAACTCTTCCTGGGTTTTTTTGAAACTATCTTGCTCATCATTTCTTTTTTTTTCTAATTTTAAAAAATATTTTATTTTTTACAATTTCATGTAAAAAACAATTTTTAACATTTCTTTTTTAAAATTTTGAGTTCCAAATTTTCTTCCTTCCTCTGTCCCCTCCTGTCTTGAGAAGGCAAGCAATTTGATATGGGGTATATATCTTCAGTCATGCAAAACATATTTCCATATAAGCCAGGTTGCAAAAGAAAACAAACCAAAAAAAAAAAATCAAGAAAAGTAAAGAAAGTTTTTTTTTTTTTTAAAACAAGTATGCTTTGATCTACATTCAGACTCCATCAGTTCTTTCTTTGGAGGTGGATAGCGTTTTTCATCATAAATCCTTTGGAATTGTCTTGGATCATTGTGTTGTTGAGAATACTTGTCATTGAACATCATGCAATATTGCTATTACTATGTACAATGTTCTCTTGGTTCTGCTCACTTCATTTTGCATCAGTTCATGTAAGTTTTTCTAGGTTTTTCTGAAAGCATTCTGATTATCATTTCTTATAGCACAATAGTATTCCATCACAATCATATACCACAATTTATTCAGCCATTCCCCAGGTGATAGGTATCCCTTCATTTTCCAATTCTTTGCCACCACAAAAAAAGAGCTGCTAAAATTTTTTTTGTACAAATAGGTCCTTTCCCTTTTTCTTTGATCTCTTTGGGATACAGACATAGTAGTGGTATTGCTGGGTCAAAGAGTATGCACAGTTTTATAGCCCTTTGGATATAGCTCTAAATTACTCTCCAGAATGGTTTGGATCAGCTTACAACCCCACCAACAGTGCATTGTGTCTCAATTTTCCCACATCTTTTCCAATATTTGCCATTTTCATTTTCTGTCATATTAGCCAATCTGATAGGTGTGAGGTACCTCAGAATTGCTTTAATTTGCATTTCTCTAATCAATAATGATTTGGAGCATTTTTTCATATGATTATACAGAGCTTTGATTTGTTCTGAAAACTACCTGTTCATATCCATTCACTGTTTATCAATGGGGAAATAAATTTGACTCAGTTCTCTATACACTTGAGAAATAAAGTCTTTATTAGAGAGACTTGAAAAAATCCCCTCCCCTCCCCCCCAGTTTTCTGCTTTCCTTCTCATCTTTGCTGCATTGGTTTTATTTGTGCAAAACCTTTTTTAATTTAATGTCATAGGGGCAGCTAGGTGGCGCAGTGGATAGAGCACCGGCCTTAAAGTCAGGAGGACCTGAGTTCAAATGTGACCTCAGACCAAACACTTGACACTTACTAGCTGTGTGACCCTGGGCAAGTCACTTAACCCCAATTGCCAAAAAAAAGAGGAAAATAATAATTTAATGTCATAAAAAATTATCCATTTTAAATCCTGTGATGCTCTCTATCTCTTCTTTGATCATGAAATTTTTTTCCTTATCCATAGATCTGACAGGTAAAACTTGCCATACTCCCCTGATTTGCTTATGATATCACACTTTATGTCTAAATCATGCCTAACATTATGTTAAATCTAAACTAATTTTTACTTCATCTTGTTATATGGTGTGGGATGTTGGTCTTTACCTACTTTCTGTAAAACTTCTTTCCAGTTTTTCCAGCAATTTTTATCAAGTAGTGAGATCTTGTCCCAAAAGCTTGGATCTTTGGGTTTATCAAACACTAGATTACTATGGTTATTTATTACTGTGTATTGTATACTGTATCTATTCCATTGATCCACCATTCTATTTCTTAGCCAGTACCAGATTGTTTTGATGATTACTGCTTTGTAATACAGTTTGAGATCTAATACTGCTAGGCCACTTTCCTTCACATTTTTTTCCGTTTATTCCCTTGATATTCTTGACTTTTTGCTCTTTCAGATGAATTTTGTTATTATTTTCTCTAGCTCTATAAAACAAAAATTTTGGTAGTTTGATTTGTATGGCACTGAATAAGTAAATTAATTTAGGTATGATTGTCATTTTATTATATTGGCTCAGCCTACCCATGAGCAATTAATATTTCTCCAATTGTTTAGACCTGACTTCATTTGTATGAAAAGTGTTTTGTAATTGTGCTCATATAATTTCTGGGTTTGTTTTGGCAGGTAGACTTCCAAGTATTTTATATTATCTGAAGTTATTTTAAATGGAATTTCACTTTCTATTTCTTCTTACTAGCCTTTGTTGGTCATATATAGAAATGCTGATGATTTATATGGCTTTATTTTATATTCTACAACTTTGCTGAAGTTGTTGTTTCAACTAGTTTTTTAGTTGGTTCTCTAGGATTTTCTAAGTATACCATCATATCATCTGCAAAGAGGGATAGTTTTGTTTCCTCATTACCCATTCTAATTCCTTCAATTTCTTTTTCTTCTCTTATTGCTCTAACTAGCATTTCTAGTACAATATTAAATAATAGTGCTGATAATGGGCATCCTTGCATCACCCCCGCTTTTATTCAAAAGGCTTCTATCTTATCCCCATCACAGCTAATTCTTGCTGATGGTTTTAGATACTACTTATCATTTTAAGGAAATCTGCATTTATTCCTGTGCCTTCTAGTGTTTTTAGTAGGAGTCAGTATTGCATTTTGTCAAAAACTTTTTCTGCATCTATTGAGATTATCATGTGATTTTTGTTGTGTTTGTTATTGATATGGTCAATCATGCTGATAGGTTTTCCTAATGTTGAACCAGTCCTGCTTTCCTGGCATAAATCCCAACTCGTCATAATGTATGATCTTTGTGATATATTGTTGTAATCTCCTTGCTTGTATTTTATTTAAACATTTTGCACCAATATTCATTAAATAAATTGGTCTATAATTTTCTTTCTCTGTTTTTGCTCATCCTGGTTTAAGTATCAGCACCATATTTGTATCATAAAAGGAATTTAGTAGGACTCCTTCTTTGCTGTTTTTCCAAATAGTTTATATAGTATTGGAATTAATTGTTCTTTAAATGTTTGGTAGAATTCACTTGTGAATCCATCTGGTCCTGGGGATTTTTTTCATAGGGAACTCATTGATGGCTTGTTCAATTTATTTTTCTAAGATAGGGTTATTTAAGTATTTTATTTCCTCTTCTAGGCAATTGATAGTTTTGCAAATATTCATCCTTTTCACTTAGACTGTCATATTTATTGGTATGTAATTGAGTAAAATAGCTCCTAATAATTGCTTTAATTTCATCTCCATTGGTGATAAATTCACCTTTCTCATTTTTGATACTAGTAATTTGGTTTTCTTCATTTAAATCAAATTACCAATGGTTTATCTATTTTGTTGTTTGTTTTTTCATAAAATCAGCTCCTAGTTTTATTTATTAGTTCAATGGCTTTCTTACTTTCAATTTTATTAATCTCTCTTTTGATTTTCAGGATTTTTAATGTAGTGTTTAATTGGGGATTTTTAATTTGTTCTTTTTCTAGTTATTTTAATTGCATGCCCAATTCATTAATCTGCTGTTTTGCTATTTTATTGATGCAAGCATTTAGAGAGATAAATTTTCCCCTAAGTACTGCTTTGGCTACATCCCATAAATTTTGATGAGTTGTTTCATTATCATTTTCTTTGATGAAATTGTTTATTGTTTCTAAAAATTTTTTCTTTGACCCACTCATTCTTTAGGATTTGATTATTTAATTTATAATTAATTTTTAATCTATGTTTCTATGGCCCTTTATTGTAATTTGAATGTAATTTTATTACATTATGGTCTGGAAATTATGCATTTAATATTTCAACTTTTCTGCATTTGGTTGTGAGATTTTTATGCCCTAATATATGGTCAATTTTTGTGAAGGTGTCGTTATGGAAGAGAAAAAGGTATATTCCTTTCAAGCCTCATTAAGTTTTCTCCAGAGGTCTACCATATTGAACTTTTCTAAAATTCTATTCATTTCCTTAACTTTGTACTTCTTAATTTTGTGGTTGGATTTATCTAGCTCCAAGAGAGGAAAATTGAGGTCCCCCACTAGCAGAACTATTTCCTCCTGCAACTCATTTAATTTTTCCTTTATAGATTTGGATACTATGCCATTTTGTGCATATATGTTTCATATTGATATTATTTCATTGTCTGCAGTACCTTTTAGTAAAATGTAGCTTCCCCACTTATCTCTTTTAATTAATTAATTAACTAATTTTAATCTCTTCTATGTTTGCTTTTGCTTTGTCTGAGATTATGATCACTTCCCCCGGTTTTTGGTTTTTTTTTTTTTTTTTACCTTAGCTGAAGAATAATAGATTCTGCTCCAGTCTCTTATTTTATTCTCTCTCTCTTTCAAGGCTATTTCTTGTAAAAAAAAAAAAAAAAAAGTTGGATTCTGGTTTCTGATTCATTCTGCTATCCACTTCTGTTTTGTAGGTGAGTTTATCCCATTTGTCTTCAGAGTTATGATTCTTAACTATGTATTTCCCTCCATCCTATTTATTCCTTTTATTCTTTTCTCTCTCTCTTTCACCCTCCCTTTCTTCCTCCCTCCCTCCCTCTTTCTCTTTCTCTCCCTCTTTTTCTCTCTTTCTCTTTCTCTCTCTTTCTCCCACATTTTCTCTTTCTTTACCGTGTCCTTCCTCAAAAGTCTGTTTTGCTTCTGACCTTAATCTGCTCTCCCTTCTATCAGTTGCCTCTTCTCTTAACCCCTTCCCCTCCTATTTTCCTGTAGGGTAAGATAGATTTCTATACCTGATTTTTGTGCTTCTTTTACCATTTGGCCATTTCTGTTTCTTAAGGTTATTTTCTTTAGTATTTTTGGTGCCTCTTTCCAAGCTGTTAATTCTCTTTTTATAATTTTCTTGCATCACTCTCATTTCTTTTTCCATTTTTTCCTCTACCACTCTTATCTCTTCCAGAGAATTGGTAAAAAGAATTTCCTCATCTGGATGTTCTCTACATTAATGAAACCATAGGTCCAGTTCCTATAATAAAAATAAATGCTTGTTGACTCTTGTATTTTTAATTCAAAGTATCTATTTGGTTCTTCTCTCTTCGTTAGGAATACTTGGAAATATTCTGTTTCAGTAAAGGTCCATTTTCCCCTGTAAGATTATACTTAACTTTTCTAGGAAAGCTATTCTTGGTTATAAGGCTTACATCATTTTTCCATTTAGAATATTGTATTACAAGATCTCCTCTCCTTTATAGTGGTAGCTACCAAATCTTATGTGATTATGGCTGTGGTTCATTGGCACTTAAATTCCTTCTTTCTGCCTCCTTGCAATTTTTTTTTCCTTTGAATTGGAAGTTCTGCATTTTGTCTCTGATGTTCCTGGGAATTTTCATTTGGGAATTTCTTTCAGGAGGTGACTGATAGATTCTAGTTTTATTTTGCCCTCTGGTTATTATAAGCTTGGGTACTTTGTTTATGACTTCTTGAAATATGGAGTCTAGACTTTTTAATGGTGGACATTTTCAGGTAGTTTTATAATTATTTCTCTGAGATTTGTTTTCTAGTTCATACGCTTATGATAAGAGGTACCCTGTATTTTCTGACTTTTTTTTTCAGTCATTTGTTTATATTCTAATATTTCTTGTTGTCTCATGGAGTTGTTGATCTCATTCCAATCCAGTTTAATTTTTAAGGAGTCCATTACTTGAGTAAGATTTTCTACCTTGCTTACTAACCTAGTCTCCTTCTAGTTCTTTCCTCTGGAACATTCATTTTCTTTCCCATTCCTTCCTCAAGAGCTTTCATTTTGTCTTAATGATAATTTTTAAACTCTTGCTTCATTTCTTCTGGAAATTCAAGCAGAGATTTTGGCAAATCTGTGAGGCTTTATTTATAGATGATGTGACATTATTCTCTTATGGTCTTGAGTTCCTTTGGTTCCATATTATTTTTTTTATTGGTGTTTTCTTATATTTACTCGTTTTTCCAGCCTTGCTTCCTGAGTTAGGACTTTGTGTTAGGAAAGGCTCTGTATTCTTCCGCAAAGAATGGTTGGGCTTTCCTTAGTACTGATCTGTATATTGGGGGCTCTGAGTAATGGGCACTGTGTTCTTCAAGGATCTCAGAAGTGTCTCCTGTTAGTGCTTTGCAAAGGGGTGGTCTACTCTGGGTGATTCAGAGGCAGGTGACACAGGGATGTTCTAGGCTGGAGTAGTTCTATCTGCTCAGGTTTTGTATCCCATTTTGGAATCAGGGAAACAAAGCTGCAGCTTCCAGGTATCTTTCCTTGACACCAGTGTGGGCTCCCATGTGCCTGTCCCTGGCAGATAGCTGCAGGCTGTAGTCTTCTCTAACTGGCTCTTGGTCTGTATGCTAGAAAGCTTATTTGTTTTGGGATCCTGGGTTAGGTTTTTCTGGTGGAACCACTTCCCTGATGCCTGAAGGCTACCTGTGTTGGCCCAGACCAGTAAAATGCCCTTATTAAAGTTTCTCCTTGGATTTCTTGATCATTTCTTGCCCTGGGTATTCTTTTTTCTTTTATGTTTGCTGGAGGAATTATGAGCAAGCTGGACTATTCAGCTTCCTATTGCTCTGACATCTTGTGGATAGTCCACAAATAACTTTGTGATAACTTCCAGATTTCCTTATTTCTGCAAATGTACCACCATTCTTCCACTATTTTAGGTTCATAACTTCATCCTTGACTCCTTACTCTCACTAACCCCACATATCCAGTCAATAACTAAAGTTTTCCATTTCTGTCTTCATAAAATCTCTTGCATTTGATGCCTTCTTTATACTCACAACCAGCCACCACTATAGTTCAGGACCTTATCATCTTGCACTTAGATGATGGTGTCAGCCTCCAAATTGGTCTCCCTAACTCAGGTCTCTCTATACTCTAGTCTGACTCCCACACAGCCACCAAAGTGGCTCAGATCTCTAAGCACAGATCTGACCATGTCACACCCCTATGTGAATACCTCTGTTGGGTCCTATTGCCTCTAGGATAAAATCCGGATGTCTCTGTATAACTTTTAAGGCCCTTCACAACCTGGCTCCAACCTATTTATGTAAATCTTACTTAACATAGATGTTGTTGGAGAGGAAATCTGAGGACCAGGAAATCAAAGAGGAAAGACAACTGGACTTGAAATCAGAGGACCTTGTCTAGAGTCCCACCTTTGCCACCTACTAGCTGTGTGTCTTTGGGCAAATCACTTAACTCCTTCCAGCACCTCAGTTTCCTCATCTCGTCAAGGTGTCAAATGTTCCCTAAAGTCCCTTACAGCTTCAAATCTTATGATCCTGAGAATCTTCCTAAGCATGATTACTCAACCAAGAAGAACATAGTTCCCCCCATGCAGTGCCTTGCTATATCAAGAAATATTCATTGATTCATAGCTTTTAGCCAAAACAGCAGGTTTGTTGCTGTTGTTGCTATGATTTAATTTTTTTCCTGACCCATTGTTCTTCAGGAGAAAACAGGCTTAAGCTAAATAAAGTAGGAGAGATAGTAGTCAGACATAAGAAAGAACTTGACCCATTGGCATGTTAAGTCCTAGATTGGTTAATGTGGGAGTCTGGGAAGCTTCCACATTAGGAGAATATTCTGAAAAGAATAGAAGAATGATTTTCCTGGATGTTTTAGACATTCATCTGCCTGAAGGCAGAAGACTGAACTAAATTATCTATGAAAGTCCTTCCAGCTCTAGAATTCAACAATCCTGCTTAAGGTCATGGTTCCATTATGACTAGTTAACATGGTTCAATGATATAGATATAGATTTGTGTGTGTGTATCTGCTATTGATTTTATGACAGTGTTATCACTTTCTAATCTATTGGTGTACTCTGGGTCTAAGACTTCAGGGTGTTTCCTGCACTGTCCAATGCACAAGAGCATACTTAGGGATACATACAACACAGCGAAACAGTCACTGACACAAATTTAAAAACAAAACAAAACAAAAAAACAACACTCAGGCAATCAGATTCTCTAGATGAGCTTCACGGCTTTGCTGCAGCAAGGTTCCGTCTAGCTCTTTTGCTCTCCTTCTTTCCAACATACTAAACTCTATGGACAAAGCATAAAAGTCAAACTGGGGACACTATCCCAGAGACTTAGGATCTTGATCTTATCTATTGCCTTTGGGTAGCTTCAAAGTAATAAAATTAATAATAATTCAAAGTATAAAATTTTAATATTGATAATAATTCAACATGGGAAACTTGAATATTTAATATTAATTTAAATTTGATATTTTCAAAGCTTTCCTTCCAGTAATCCTTCAAGGAAATAGGAGCACAAAGAAATTTAGTTATTTGCACAGGCTCACACAGGCAGGAAATGTCAGTACTGAGCCTTGAACTCAATTCTTCTGGCCCCAGGAATAGTTGTTGTTCCACTTTATCATGTGGAGAGGCATTGTTTCTCAAGTTAGGGCCATAGACGGCAGCTGCTGCCTTCCTGTTCCCACAACTCAACTCTACTGCCTCCTTGATTGTAGTAACATCCAGAGAGTTAACTGGTAGGGGAAATGTGATTTCCATAATTTGGAACAATGAAGACCAGACTGAAGATAACATGGAGGGATCTTCCCCTAGCCTGCAGAAGAGCATTTATATAACCAGTCTGACCTTCAATTCAGCAAGTCTGTTTTGACTATCTACCATATGACCAATGTTGTGCTACATGTTGTGATGGATGCAAGAGAAACATTCATTCATTCATCCTATGTGTTGAGCAACTACTATGGAGAAGGCATTGGGCTGGGCACTACAGGGGAATTAAAAAATGCATAAGATATGACTCCTTGACTATTACCATCTAGAAGGGGAGATAAGATATGTACAAATAAATAAAATTCAGAAGGAAATGGCAAACCACTCTAGCATCTTTGCTAAGAAAATCCCATGGGTATGATCCATGGGGTCAAAAGGGTCAGATATTATTGAATGACTGAAGAAAAATATGATGAGTGCCATAATAGAAGTATGGACAAAGAAGAATGAACAAAATGCTACAGGCACTAAGAGGGGAAGTGGGGGGAAGAAAGAGAACATACTTCCAGTTGGACATTATGGGGGAAGGCTTCAGAGGTAGCATTTGATCCGTATCATGAGGGACCAGTATTAACATCTGGAGTTCTCAAACTCACTAATGATAAAGGAGGCTCAGACAATTGCAGTCAGATATGCAGCCTAGGGTAAGAAAGGTTTTGTAATTGTGGGTTTGCCTGTACTTAAAGATCAATCCTTAGTTACCAGGAAAACACCTAGAGTAGCACATATAAGATGCCAAGAGCAAGGGCAAACATAAATACAACACACAGTTCCCTTGACTGCATGTTCACAGATCAGCACCCTGGGAGACATATGGAGATAGGCCCACATTAGAGAAGTCTCCTGGGAATGCCGAACAATGAAGCTGTGCCCTTCCCAAGCCTCTGAGGCTTATTGGGGTTGGAATTCTTCTCTGAAACAACTGAGTTTGCCAAAGAGCCCTACAATTGAGGCCAGCCTTATAAACTACTGGCAGCAGGCATGGCATTTCCTCCTCAAACCCATCCGCTATAAACCCTGCCTATATGTGAATAATAGTGGTACAATACAACTCAGCTGTGGCCAGTTTCAATACTTCAATAGCCACAGCACAAAGGGAGCTAGACGCATCTTCCTCTGCCATTAGCATTGGCCATGCAGAAGATGCTCAGTAAGATTGTGATGGGACATACAGGAAGATATTCCAGGTAAGGAGAAACAGTATGGACACAGGCAAAGCATTCTAGTAGTCCAGTTTAGCTTGAGCATAGGCCATGTGTGTGGGCGTACATAGTGCAAGTGGTGGACAGAGCCAGAATGAGGCATTTCTATGCTCTGGGTAGGGTTTGAAAGGTGAACCATCCACACCATGTGTTATTGTTCATTACAGGCTTTGAGCTTTCCCTGGAACACCCACAACTTATCAGAAGACACATACCTACCTCCCATGGAGAGTAGAATTTTCTTACAGGAAGAGAAGGGAAAGGAAATAAGCATTTATTAAGTACCTATTAAATGCCAGACACTATGCTAAATACTTTACAAATATCATCTCATTTGATCCTCACAATACTGGGAGGAAGGTGCTGTTATTATCATCCCTATTTTACAGGTGAGGGAACTCTGGCAGACAGAGATTAAATAACTTGCCCAAGGTCACACAGCTAGTAAATATCTGAGACCAGGTTTGAACTAAGGTCTTCCTGACTTCAGGCCCAGTGCTCTATTCATTGTGCTACCTAAGTACATGAACACATATACAGTTATAAATTCATATGAAAATATCCCTCATTGTGTCCTCCCATGGACTACACCCTAAATGTTTGTCCACCCTCTTCACTCCAAGTTCTGGGGGGACCTTCCAGAGGCTGGAAAAATGGGCTGAGGACAGAGTATGTGGATCCTTGAATTACATGGTGTCAGCCCTGGAAGAGTTCTCCACCTATCATGATAATGTATTTATAGCAGCCTCTAGTGACTATGACCTTGAGGGAGAGAGGTCTGGATGAGAAGAGACTTCAGATGATTTTGTCTGTAGAGATAGAGCATGCTGACACCAAAACTCTCCTGTGACCTACGGTTTGACTGTGTTACATAATGCCTGCTAACATATAAAAGATTATCTTTTCCCTGGGCAGGTCCTTTCTCTTGGTTGAGTATGGTTTAGGGAAGGCTCTCTGGTCTGAAATATCCATCTTTTCCACATCCAACCCTTTTGAAAACTTTCACTTCGCCTCTCAGTGAAGGAATTTCCACCGCTCAGAGATATAGAACCATTCTCTTAAAATACATATACCTCTGATTAGATTAATTCTATTAGTCATTGACAGGGAGGCAACATGGTGGGTAGGGCATTGGCCTTGAAGTCAAGAAGATGTGGGTTCAAATCCTGACCTAGATATTTATCAGCTGTGTGACCCTGAGCAAGTCACTTAATCTCTCTGTGCCTTGGTTTCCTCATCTGAAAAATGAGGGGGTTAGACTCAATCACTTCTAAGTTCCTTTCCAGCTCTAATTCTATGGACATATAAAAGCCTAGTGTGTATTAACTAATAAGACTGCTTTTCTCCTAACACCCAGCTGACATACTGATATTTTAACTATGGGATGAGAGGGGGTATTTGGGATCCTAGAACAACGGGAAGTGGCACAGATATGGATGTGGTATAGGACAGCTCAAGGACCAGAATGGAGCAGAGGAAATGAGGGGAAAGGTACCTACTTCAGCCTTTCCTTTCATTAGCTCTATTTCTGAGACTGGTTGAAGAACCATCAGATATTTATAAATGTCCCATGAGAGACAATGTGGCATAATGGATTGCCCACTGACCTGGGCTAGGAGTCAAGGGACCTGGATTCTAGTCATAGAAGCATAGAGTTTTAGAACTGGAAGAGGATAACTGTATGACCCTGGGCAAGTCACTTAACCCTAATTGCCTAAAAAAAATGAAATAAAATAAAAAATAAAAAATAAAGTAAACATATAGAACTGGAAGAGGAGCTTTAAATGTCATCTAAATCTAATTCTTCATTTTACAAATAAAGAAACTGAAATCCAGAACAGTACAATGATTTGCCCAAAGTCACACAGGTTTTAAGTAATTGAACCAGAATTTGAACCAGGGTCTTTTGACTGCAAATCCATGCTCTTTCTAGTATATAACATTGATATTTTGACTCTTAGGCTAACTTGCTATTTGATCTTTGACAAGCCATTTTGATAAGTCATTTCTTCTAAGCCTCAGCTTCCTCAACTGTAAAATGAGGGATGTTTTCTAATCCCAACTCTCTACTTAGGGGATGGAGCCTATGACTAATAGGGGACAATTAATAGAAGAAAATATTTCAGGGAAAGAGGGTCTGGTCCAAACTGTAATCCAAGGGAATATATGGGACATTCTACCCTATCAAGCCAGATTTCACTAGATAACCAAGCTTGAGGCATAGGCAGGAGGTAGGAAAAGAAACCCATAATAGCAGTTCCAAAGTCAGATAATTTAGCAAAATCTGGGAAAAATACATTTCAGTGAGGAGTGGTAGGCATTAGCAAGACAATGATTTGTTTCATGAAAAATATCTCTGACCAAGGAAGATTTTTTCATGGTGACCAAGAACCAGCCACTGCCCCATTCTTTGCTTTATAGCATGGATGTTGCTGTAGTCCTGGACAGGACTGGACTAAATAATCTCTAAAGTTCTTTCCAGATCCAAAATGCTGTGAAATATAATAGATGCTTCTTTTATGGTTCCAAAGAAGGAATTGGGCTCTGGGACTGCCAATTCATCATTTCTGACTGGCACCAGGTTTATTAACAAAAATATTTGAAGTATAATCTTTTCACACTCTGATTAAACATTTAGCAATTTTCAATCAAGGCCCACGTTCAAAGCAGTAGAAAATCCTTTCTGCATAGATGACTCACCAGAATGAATGTTCCTTTTGATTTTCCTGTAAGTGATGCCTCCCATAATTGCTCCATTAGGCACTGGAGCCTAGATCCCAGAGAGATGCTGGAGCATTACCTACCTGTCATTCATCTCTACTAAAAGTACTGACTCTCAGATGCTTCTATATTCCGTCAGCAAGAGCTAAATTGACCTGAGTAAGGTTTATTTTAATGAACACATTCTTTCTCATGATTCACAAATTTAAAATATTTAGTTGAAATTTAATGGGGAGAGGAAGTACAATACTTGGTGTAGAGGGCAAGGAAGCAAAACAAAGTCAAGTCAACAAACATTTTATAAGTACTTACTGGCACTGCCTGGTACTGTGCAAAGTTCTTGGAATAAAAATACAGAAGAGAAAGACCGACAGTCCCTGACCTCCAGGAGCTTACATTCTAATGAGGGAAGACAACACATGAAAGGATGCTGGAGAGGAGAGGTGAAGAGGGGAAAGATAAAGACAAGGGTGAGACCTGGAGAGTCTGGGTTGTAGCCTAAAGAGAATGAAGACATGGTGGGCATTGTCTTTTTTCTTAAAATGGAGGTTCTGGGATGAACCAGCCAATCAGATGCAGCCAAGTAGCTGCAGGGGCAGAGGGTACTTCCAATGTGTGAAGTTCAGAGGAGAAGGTGAGCTTCCAGGGTGAAAGGGTTTGGGGGCATTGTAGAGAAAGACCAAGAGAGCCAGAAGTGCAGCTTCTTCTCATTGCTAGAAGTCTTTCTCCCATTTACAAGTATGCAGGAAGTTCCCTTCAGTCATAGTTTAATTTCTTTGCTGGGCTCCTCGAAGCACCATGGATCTATGCTCAGTCTGTTCTGGGCTCCCAGTACAGATGCTGTCTTCAGCTGACCTGAACAGTAGGATACATGGGAAGATAAGAAGTCCCAAACTGGGTGGACTCTGAAGTTCACCAAATTCTGTTTTTGTATTTGTTTTGTATTTGTTTTATTGTGTGTTTTTTTTCTCACATCACCTCATTTTTCTTTGCTGCGAGAAGTCATGGCACACTACTGATGAAAAGTCATACTACCAGAGAGTTGAGAAACTCATGTATGTATATTTGATTGCAAATGTAAATTCCATACAACTGGATTGGGACACACATAATTGCAAGTATAAATTCCATGCAATTCAAAGCACAATTAACAAAACTGCACTCCCATCACATCTTTATTTTATAGAGGAGGTTCACTTTGCCGCTGGCTATATCATCCTGGATGTTCTGGCCCTGAAACCCCTACCATTTCTCCCAAAACTTTCCAGTCATGTCTTCATTCCTTTATGGACTCTATTTCTGACTCTCTGGACTTTTTCCAGCATCCTCTTCTCACCCCAAACACCACATATACCTTCTTCCTCCCTTCCTTCTGCTTTTCAGCTAGCTTCCTTTTATGTTATTAGAGTGTAAGCTCCCTGATGACAGGAACTATCTTTCTTTTGGTTGCATTTTCAATCCCAGCACTTAGTAAAGTTCCTGGCACATAATAACTGCTTAATAAATCCTTACTGATTTGACATGATTTGACAAAACAATAAGACAACTTTTGTGACACAGTCAATAACTCCTTGGGTGAAAATGTATGTTTCTAGATACTTTTATCAATAAAAAATAGATAGAAGGGATTAATGAATTTGGCATGCAACTAAAAAAAATAAATACAAAAATAAAAATCCTGAAAGTCAAAGAAGAAATTGACCAAATCGAAAGCAAAAATAAATAAATAAATAAATAAACTAATATATAAAACTAGGAATTTTTTTAAGCTAATAAAATAGGTAAACCATTACTTAATGATACAAAGAGATATTGCATTGAGAACAACACATTTTATACATAGAATGTATGTATAAAAATGTTACATACAAAGTATATGTATACAAATAATAAATTTTATATACAACGTATATAAAATATGTGGGTGACTACCTACCAAATCACAGCCACAGGAATTATATGAATACAACTAAAAACCATCTTTTACAGAAACAAAACAGGCCTAAATAATGGGATAAATATGGGAATACAATTTGCTCGTGAATAGACCATAACCATATAATAAAAATCATAGCACTAAATCGGTTTATTTATTCAGTGTCGTGCCAACTGAACTACCAAAGGGTTACTATAGAGAGAGCTATAAAAAATTCTTAACAAAATTGATCTGGAAGAACAAAAGATCAAGAATCTCAAGGGAAATAATTTTTTAAAAGTGAGAAAGGGAACAAATTATACTACAAAGCAGTAACCATCAAAACTATTCAGCGCCAGTTAAAAAATAGAAAATTTGATCAGTGGAACAGATTAGGCTCACAACTTACAGAAGCCAAAAACAAAACAAAACAAAACAAAACAAAATAAAACCAAACCCAAAAATATAGCACAGTGCAGCTTAGTGCTCAATAAACCCAAAGGCCCCAGCTGCTGGGGTAAAGACTCACTATATGACAAAAATTGTTGGAAAATAGAAAACAGTCTGGCAGAAATTAGATATAGAACAACCTCTCACACTATGTACCACAATAAGCTCCAAATTGATATGTTATTACATGTAAAAGATCACTTCATAAATCAGTTGGAGAAGCAAGGAAGAAATTTTGTATTTTACATCTATAGATAGGGGAAAAATTTGTGACCGAACAAGGAATAGAGATGATCACAGAAGATAAAATGGACATTTACAATTACATGAAATTAAAAGTTTTGTAACTAAAAAAATCAATACATTTAAAATTAGAAGGGAAACAGTTAATAACTGTGAAAAATACCTTGGCTGCAAGTTTCTATGATAAAGGTCTCATATCCAAAATATATAAAGAAATGATGCAACTTTATAAGAGTAAAAGCCATTTCTCAATAGATAAATGGTCCAAGAATATAAGCAGGTAGTTCTTAAAGAAAGAAGTCCAGACTATCAATAGAAATATGAAATATTGTTCCAAGTCACTAGTCATTAGATAAATGAGAATTGAAGCAACTCTGATGTTCATCTCACACTCAGATTGGCAAAGATGACAAAAAAGGAAACAGAGAAATCAGACCTAGTAATACATCATGAATGTACTGTTGGTAGAGCCATGAACTGGTCCAGCTAATCTGGAAAGCAATTTGGAATTATGCCTCAAAAGTTACTAGATTGTGCATACTCTTTGACCCAAGGATATCACTATTAGGCCTATGCTCCAGAGAACAAAGAGCAAAAGGTCTTACATATACAAAAATACTTATAAAACATCTTTTTGTAGTGATAAAAATGGAAAACTGAAGGGTTCCCCATGCCTGAATACATTATGGTACATGAATGTGATAAAATACTATTGGTTTCAGAAAAACTTGGCAATATTTGTATCAACTGCTACAGAGTGAAGTAGACAGAACCAGAAGAATAATTATGTATGTGTGCGTGTGTGTGTATGTATATATATAATGAAGACAACATTGTAAAAACAAAGAAGTTTGAAAGACTTAAGAACGCTGATCAATGAAATAATCAACCATGATTCCAGAGGACTGATGATGAAGAATGCTTCTCACTCCCTGACAGAGAAGTGATAAACTAAATATACAGAATGAGACATTTTTTGACATGGCCAATATAGGAATTCATTTTACTTGGTGGTAGGAGGGGAAAAAATAAATGTTTGATAATTGAAAAAAACATTTAATTTAAAAAATAAATAAGTGTTTTTTTAATGCACAGAAAACACAGAAAAGAACAGAAAGAATTACACTAGCAGAATAGCTTTATAAGTTACATGTTGAATTTATTATGTATTTTTAAAAGAAAAGTAAGCTGTATAGAATATATAATGTATATAATAGAGTTGTACTCTATGTTCCATTATGTATAAGGAAATGCTCATTTCATTTGATATTTATGAAATTAAGTATTAAGAAATAAATTTTAAAAAGAATGCTGTAACATCCAGAACATTCAAGGTGATCTTCCACTGTATTCTGCCCTGTTCAGATCTCAGATAAAGTATTGTGTTCTGTTATGGCTTCCACATCTTGGGAAATACTTTTAAAAGCACCTTCCTGGATAACACTCAAACACATATGACTATAATAATCAATATTACATGTTGAATTCATCATGAAGGTACAAAAGAAAGTGCTTTGTGAGAGCTAAAAGGGAAGGTCATTACTGATTAGGGTTCATCAAAAAGTTAGCATTTGAGTTAGACTTTCGGTAGGCAAGGGACAAAACATTCCATGCATAAGGCACAGTACAAGCAAAGATTACAAAGCAGACAAGTGTGGGTGGAGCATGGATGAGATAAGGCTAGAAAGGTAGAGTGGCATCAGATTGTGGAGTACTATAAATGCTAAATTAAGGAATTTGAACTTTACTCAAAAGTGGGAGCCACTGAAGCATTTTGAGCAGAGAAATGACATGATCGGTTCTGCGCAAAAGAAGGTTATTCTGGTAGTGTTATGAAAGATGGATTAGAGAATGAAGAGAATAGAAGTAAGAAGAATTGTTAGACCATATTGCTGGTAATGAGGAGCCATTACTAAGGTCGTGACAATGGGAATAGAGAAGAGGACACAGGTGTGAGAAATATTACAGAAATGGAGTCAATAGGACCTGGTTTTAAAAGCCTTTAAAGGCTCCTGAAATTGGAGATTATTGCCTTGCATGTTCTTGCTTCCTAGCCAACTGGTGATTACTAGAGTACATTTTGTGCATCCTAGAAGAACATATTGTAGCCTTGAACTTGTATCTCAACTTTTTCTCCAACATTGACATATAGAAGATCCTGTTCCTGAAGCAGTCCCATGAACAAAACCACAAAGCCTTGAACACATGTTTCAAGGCCATGTTTCATGTCTCAATAGATCAAAGACTTCCATAAGACACTGCACTAATTGTAAGGTGAGGAAGGTTATTCCTGCCATTTTCACAAGTGATAATCCTAATTGTAACCAGTAATATTACTTTAAAATAAGGCAGGTAAAACCAGCTTGAGGAATATGATGCTTTTTTAAAAAAAATCTCTAGGATGCTGGTTTCCTAAAGGGACAATCAGGTTCAATACTTGCTATGGTTCAGTATCCTCCCCAGACCAAACCAGTGGACACATTAACATCAAATAGAGGCATTTAATTAAACAGAATAGTAAGGTAAACAACAAAGAAAATCCTCCTCTCAATACACACACACACAGGGGCAGAGATTCCCACAGATTCCCATACCACTGGTATGGAGAGAGGAATACATGTAATTTGGAAAATGCAAACTCCTGGGACTGGAGCCCAACCAGAATACTTCTCTGCTTCCAAAACTGACAGCATCTTCTGGGCTATTGGTGCAATGAATTGAGAACTTCTAATGCCATCAGCTGGGTTACTTTTTCCACTGAGCTGCCATTTTCTGTTGTTCTACTGAGCTATAACTGCCATCTTCTGACTATTCAATTATTTGAAACTTCCATATGACCTTTGCAGGCAAGCACTGACTCTAAGGGAAATATTGAGGTTTTTGGTTTTGGCTTTTGTTTTTTTTTTTTAGTATTTTTGTGTGAGTGTAAGGGGTGAAGGTGAATGTGTCTATGTATGTGTACAAGATAGAGAGAGAGAGAAAGAGAGAGAGATTATCTAGCTTATTGTTTCAGGGCTGTTTTAGCTCTTTTGTGAGTCAGACACACAGTCCATCCAGTCAACACGGGAAAAATCTTTTCGATTAAATCTGTCTTTTGAAGTATTTTGCTTCTTTTATGGTGTCATCTTGCCCTGATATTTGGATTGGGTGCACATATTCTTTTAAACTCTTGACAGGCCCTTGGGAGATAATACTAGGACCATGCAGCTTATCCATGATTTTCACTCAGTAAGATGGAACTTCTAACTTTTATCCAGCATTTCAGCAACAACACTTAAACCAGTATTCTCCTTACATGGATAAAATTTGCAACTCTCTTTAATCCAAATTATATTTTTTAATTAAGCCTGAGTTTGAGAGTATTTTTTTTTATTTTGTAGACAAAAAAAGGAATCCTTTTGAGCTTATGCATCAATATCTTCAATTCAATAAGCATTTATTGAGCACCCACTATATTTAAGGCCCTGTACTAGGCACTGGAGAACTGAATTGTAGTTGTCCAATATAAACTTTTGCTTCTATAATCTATCTATTTATCCATATATATATATATATATATGTACATGTGTATCATATATATCATATATCAGTCATGGTTGCTTTGTTGGCTAGATTTTGCTTAAATATTTCTTTGTTACAGGAAAGGCATTGATGGTTGGGTGGGGGGTGGCAAGGTAAGTTGGGAAATGATTCTGATATATATGTAAAATCCGCAAATAATTTCTGGTTCTGCCTGTCTCTTTAAAGCATGAAGACCCTTATTTTCTCTACCATTTTAAAATGTATTTTCCATTTTCCAAAGTCAATTATACCTTAAATGCTGCATATCCTCAGCTAGCCAAGGAGGCTTTCCTATTTTGCTGAGTGACCACCATCTGCAAGCCATTATCCAGATGCTTCAGATAACTGGTTCCAGATAAGATATTCCAGAATCGTGGTATTTTCCTCAGAGGAGTTAGAGTTTATAGACGTTTAACAAGGCAGTAGTATTATTCTATGTAATCTGATATAAGCTAAAGTCACTCCAGTTTAAACTGCACAAGCATACAGGAAGGATTTAGTCAGAGGATGGTACACTGGTCTCTCACCATTAAAGCACAGAGAATTTCAGAGAAGTAGGGCTGGCTGCACAAAATTGGTCAGGCTAGGTAATTTCCAGAGTCAAGTGTGATTCTTGATTCCTCACTCTTACTCATCCCACATATTCAATCCTTATGGTTTTACTGGGAACATCATTGTGTGGCATTTCTCACAAGGATTCTGTTTACCCCCTCATTTTTTTTCTAATTTATAGTGGCACAAGACCTACTTAATCTCGGCATCTGTCTTTCGGGTCACAAACTGACTTTAAACTTCAAGCAAAGCAAATTTAACATTTCTGGGAACTAGAAGGTTGCTATTTTGATGGGAGAAAATTCCCTATCATCTCTCAAATGACATCATCAAGGCCACAACTTTGCAAAGATATCCATAAATGAGGCCAGCCTTGGTAGAATAGGGAATCGCTTATTTTGAGAATTGGGGCTAGGCTTGCCTATTAGGCAATCAATACCAAGGGCTGCAAGTACTGAGGACTGACCCTATTCTACTTTTAGTGAAATCACAAGTTAAGGTGTAGAGGTCAAGTTGGGTAGTCGTCAAAACACTTTTTTGAGAGGTCATTTTTCATATGGTCTTTGTATCCTCAGCACTTAGCACTTAATAGGCACTTAAAACGCTTGTTGTTGGACTAGAAAGGCAACTGTGGTGTATTTGCTAGCTATTATAATTCAATCAGCAAACATTTATGAAGCATACTCTGTGTGTCACCCAGGTACTGTACTAGGGATCTAGGAGACAAATGCAGAGAATAATATAACCCCTACTCTCAATAATCTTATTTTTTATTGGGTTATTGGGAAAAGCACTGGATTTACAGTCAGAAAAACCTAAGCTGGCTTGTGTTGTTTTACAGTTGTGTGATATTAAGAAAATCACTTAATCTCTCTATTCCTGTTTTCCCATCAGTGAAATGGGAATAGTTATACCTAGGGTGGGAAACCTGTGGTCTTGAGGCCACATGTGGCTCTCTAGATCCTCAAGTGTGGCCGTTTGACTGAATCCAAACTTCATAAAACAAATTCCCTTAACAAAAGGATTTGTTCTGTAAAACTTGGATTCAGTCAAAGGGCTGCACTCAAGGATCTAGAAGGCCACATGTGTCCTTGAGGCCACAGATTCCTCACCCCTGAGTTATACCCATAAGACCTACTTCACTTATGAAAATTAGTAGTAGTAGTAAATAAATTAACAATGATAATTTAACATATAGCCAATTAAGATTCTCTCACAACAACCCTGTGAGATAGGTTGTGTAAGTATTATCTCCATTTTACAGACGAGGAAATTAAGGCTCTGAGAAGTTAAAGAATTTCGCTAAGATCACACAAGTAGTAAATTATCTGAAGTGGAATTTGAACTCAGTTATATTAATTCCACTATTCCAATATCCCAAGGAGATAATTCCCATAAAACATTTGAGACCACTAAATGCTTTATGAATGTCTCCTACTAGTGAAGACATTGAATTATTCTGTTGTAGTTGTTGTTCACCTGAAAATGTCCCAGATGATGATGGTTACTGGCAGGGTGCATGAAGTTTCCACATTAGCTTCTAATTGGGAATTATGGCTCCTTCCAACCTAAAAGGAGAGAGTTGAGACTTTGAAAAAGAAGTGTTGAGAGATCGATGCTTTCTAAGAGCAAAGTTGAAGAACACTTATTCAGCAAGGAAGTAAGAGGCTAGATTAAGGGGAAAAGGCCAAGGAAGGGATCAATTTTTTCCACTGACTAAGCACATAAGAATTAGTGTAGAGCCCCCTTAGTCCCTCAGTTGCCTTCCCAGAATTCCCTTCTTAAAGTTGACTGATATACACTTGACTTTTTTTTTTTCTGGCCATAGACAAAGGTTGGTGGTGAAAAGCAAAGTATGCAGCCTGAAGAAGAGGGGATAAAGTCTTTCCACATTTCACCACAATCTAGTCTGCAAGGCTGAGACAACATATAGCATTCTTGGCCTTCTTTGTGAGCGGATTGAAGATTATGGCCAGTGATGTCACTTCTGGGCTCACTTTTAGAGTTCTTCTGCCATTCTCCTTGATTGCAGGTAAGATTGCTTTCTTCCTTTTGAGAAGAAAATCACAATGCATGGGTGAGTTTCATCCCCAAGGTAGTTGAGGTAGAAAATTTTCTATACAGAGTCTCCCATAGCTCTGTAGAATGTGGCAATTTTACTTTATTTCCAGCTAGAGATATAGCTACTACCTTGATACACTGGAGACCTTCAGCCTGGAAATATCAACTAGAAAACTTCTCCTTTTCTGGAATCTGGGATAATTAAAGGACATTGGAAGCACGTTCTAGTGTGTTTAGGAGATGGAGCAATAAAGGTAGACTTTGGATTCAAAGTTAGCCAGGTTTTTAAGCTCAGCCTCTATTTAGGACATTTTCTGAACTTTCCTAACTTAGTATCTTGGTAGATGCTGTGTGGATGTTGGGGGAGGGAAAGGTGTGTCTATAGACATCAACATATCCAATAGAGTAAGTCAGAAATTTAGTCCCATTTAGTTATGTGGACAGGCAGACAGTTTATAACTGATTTTTTGGATACATTGCCAATTGTTATATATATGTATATATGACCTCAAAAATAGAGCCCTGACTCTGGAGTCAGAGAACCTCAGTTCAAATACTGCTTTTGCTGCTTATCTGTGTGACCTTGAGCAAGTCACCTGGCCTTCCTGGGCCTCAATTTCCTCATTTATAAAATGAAAGGATTGGAACAAATGACCTTTGAGGTGCCCTCCAACTTTCCATCTATGATACTATGATCTTATGAATAAACTAACAGCTTTAGACGGTATCTTCACATACAAAGGAAAGATATGAGATGATTATCCAGAGAATTCATCTGAAATATCACTATAGTTGTGGCCAAAGTTTGTCTACCTGGATAATTCTTTCATTAATTCACCATGTCCCCAATTATGGACGTAGTCCAACCAAGGACGATAGCAGGGAACATGGGACATCACACACCTCCAAATCTATTTGTGTACCAACTTTCCCAAATTGTTGTTCTTTGTTCACCAGTGATGCTGTATTGCATCCAACCAGACATTGCAATATTAGTTATTGTTAGTGAAGTGAGATTTTTTCTAGCCCTATACTGTAATTGGGCAAATTATTTTCAGCTTGATAGAAATTCTGTTTTTTCCCAGCCACACTTGGAAATGATATTTTGTGTGGCTAAATGGATGACAGGTATGGCCATATTAACAAAGAAAGACTGAAAAAGTGAGAGCCTGGTCAGCTTAAAATTACTGGAATAGTTCATTACAAATGGGGCAAAGAGCTAGAAAAATCTATGAGATTTCTTACTGGAAGTTCAGTGATATTTATAACGAACTTCCCAGGTGAGGAAACTCCCTCTACCAATTCAGTTTGTCCTCCATAACTTACAGTCTTAGAGAGTTGCCTAGACTAGCACTGAGTCATTTACAATTATATGTATCAAAGGTAGGACTCAAACTCAGTTCTTCTATTCACTCTCCTATAGCCTTTACTTTACTTTAACCTCTGCTACAAGCAAAGATTCTAAATATGGAGTATGGTGACTTTTTTTTAATGCCTTGATAACTGTGTTTTAATATATTTTATTTTCTTTGTATTCCAATGTATTTTGTTTTATGCATTTAAAAACATTCTTCTGAGAAATAGTCCATAGGCTTCCCCAGAAGGGGCCCATGACCCAAAAAAGGTGAAAAAAATCTTTCCTCAAGAAGGAATGTGAATGAAATTCTGTCACATGTGTTCCAATTCAATTCAACAAATGTTGGTCAACTGCCTACCCTGTGTAAAACCCTATGCAGGGGGCTGGAAATATGAAAATATAGACATACACCTTGGTCTAAAGACATTTAAAATGTAATTGGTAGGGTACGACATTTTAACTATGATTTTAAGAAGAGTGGGATAAATACAAAGTTCACACAAGAGGGGAAGAAATCACTTTCACTTCAAAGGGTTGGGGAAAGTGAATCATGGAAAAGTTTTTGGAGGAAGCAGCACCTGTATGACCTTGAAGGAAGGAAGAGGCTTCAACAGTTGGAATGTATTGGGGTACTGGATTTGGGATTCAGGGTGGCCAGGGGATGGTGTTTGTTCTGTTGTCTGCTGAGGATCTGACATCTTGATATTTTTTCTCTCTATTACAGCTATATCATTCAGGTACAATGGAATGTCAGTTGTCTACCTTATATTTTTACTTCTCCTTCCACTCTTTCCTAAACCCTCAGCTAGCTCAATGAAAGGTAGGTAAACAGTGTTGAAAAGCTTTCAATGTAAGATAAGGAAAATAGAATGTTATGTTCTCAATTTGTAGGTATCATAGAGTACACCCCTGGAGAAAACCAAAACCAAAACAATGAAGATTAGCATGCTAATAGGTAACTTCAGTTCTTAATTTAGCTTGCAAATACTTTAATAGGGGCTGAGAGTTCAGAAGAGAAGAGAAATACATTAAAGTCAGTGTAAGAGTGTTGGCCTTGGAGTCACCAGTGACTAGCTCAAATCCTGCTTACTTCCTAGTTGTAGGATCACCTCTCTAGGCCTCAGTTTCTTCATCTGTAAAAGGAAGATAATAATAGTACCTATCTCATATGAGAAGCAGTAGATTGAGTGTCATTTGTTATAAGGAAGACCTGGGATTAGATCCCTCCTCTGACATTAGCCATGTTACCATATGCAAATCATTTAAACCTCTCAGCCTCAACCAACTCTCTAAGACATCTAATAATACCTTCTCACAGGATTGATATGGCAAACAAAATAGATTATATATGTGAAGTGTGTTATGAACCATGAATGTCAGACAACTTTATCTTGGATATAATACCACAGTGAGAGGCAATTTGGCCTAGTAGACAGAGGATTAGCCTTAGAGTTGAAAGGATCTAAATTTGAATCCTTCCCCCAATACACACTGGCTATGGGGCCATGGGCAAGTTGGTTAACCTATTGACTGCTGGAGACTTTGTAAGATGGAGGGGTTGCCAAAGTAGAGCTGATCAACCAATCAGAGGGTGAGAAAATAGGTCATATCCCACTCTCCCTGTGATAGCCAATCATGGGGGGCTGGTCCCCAACACAACCATACCTGACCTCATCTGCCAGCACTTCCTTCCTTCAGCAGTAGAAGCTCCTGACTTGCCCCATTCTGAGCCAGGCATGGCCTCCAGAGGAGTTACAACTCAACAGTTTTCTTTAGCAGCAGCTATATGGGTACCATCAGGGAAATTTTTCCCTTCCTAAGCTTTCCAGCCCCTGTCCACCAGGTCACTTTTTAGCTTCAGCAAGGCACCTTGGAGGGAGGGATCTGGGCTCAGGGGCAGGGAATAAAAGTCCTGCCCCCCATTTCCATTTCATTTTGAGTGAGTTTTGCAGGATGAACAGGCATGATTGAGTTGTGGTCTGCATTGCTGATCCCGTTACAACCCATCCCTTTCCCAAACTTCCCTGTTTGTGTTGAGGACTGTACCATCCTTCCAGTCTTTGAGGTTCTTGACCCTGGTTTCATCTTCAACTCTTCCCTTTCCTTCAGTGCACATGTCTAAATGGTTGCCAAACGTTGCTGTTTCTATCTCCATAACATCTCTCACACCTGTCTCCTTCTTTCTATCCCAACAGTAACACTTGTAGTGCAGGTCCTCATCACCTCTCATTAGGATTTTTGCAATTTTTGCAATTTTCTCCATGCTTCCCATTTCCCCCTACTCCCTTCTCTCATCCACACAGGTGCCAAAGTGATTTTCCTAAAGCACAGGCTTACCCATGTCATTTCCACTCCCCACTCAGTAAACTTCAGGGGCTTCCTATTGACTCGAGGATACAATATTCTTTCATCTTTAGCTCATTTGCTTAAATTTCTATTTTTCCTAATATACATAATTAGCACTATAGTACTTGTACATAATTTATAAATAAGTAAATATGCACATATTTGGATTGCATGTTCATTTTTTAAAACTGATATGAGCATGAGATCAAAAAGGCTTAGAGACCATTGCTCTAAAATGGTTAGAGAAGGATTAGCTGCCAATCAGCATTTGGTAGAGGGAGTCTCCACACCAAAAGTTCCCCACATGGATGAAATTGCAGTTCTGCCCTGTGTCCTCTCCCCCCAAAATAGTACCACTGAGCAAGGGTCATATAGACACTGACTTGAACAAAAGATTGATTGTCGAGCTTTTCAGAGAGCACCCTGGTTATAACAGTAAGAGACATGGAAGTCTGGAAACTAGGCTTAGGTGCTGGCCCTACCACTTATTTACTGCTGTGTCATCTTAGACAAGGCACTTACTACTTCCAAGTCACTAATGTCTATAAGAGGGGATTAATGATAGTCATACTATCTACCAGTCAGGGCTACCATGAGGAAAGGGCTTTGCAAACTTTCAAAAGTACTTTAGAAATGTGAGTTATTATTGTTAATAACCTATGATCAATAGTGAATACTTTATTTTATAAATAATAAAACCCACATCTATGTAGAACTTTGAGTGTTTTCCTTCCAACTCCCCTATGAGGTAAGTACGGCCAAGTACTATTAATTCCACTTTACACAGGAGGAAACAAAGGGCCAGAGAGAGGTTAATTGACCCTTTTTTGGGTCACAAAGTAAGAATCAGAGCAGAGACATCAGCCAAGATCTCCATGCCATGACAGCACCTTTATTAATGACACAGATTACAAGAGAAACTAACTGCATAGAAAAATCCAATGCAATAAGCACTAGAAGAATTATGTAAAGAGAGAGTATTTTCTAAATATAGAATAATCTAATTTGTTTGAATCTCATTCATCTGGTGAAGGGTTAGATGAAAATTTGACTTTGGTGCTGTCTGTGATGAAGTGATCAAAGAATCAGAGACAAAAGACTCTAAAAAGAAAACTTATTCAGCAAATTAATAGTGTGACAAAAAATTCAACTTTAGGAGGAAAGCTTAATCCCCTAAGGAGAAGAAATCATGTTAAGTACTTTGCAAGCTTTCATTTCCATTTGACATATGAACCAACTCCACATTATTCTTACATATTCATTAGAGGAGGCGTAAAGGAATTCTACATGCCTCTGTTGATCTAAATCTGCATACTGGAAAATAGGAATTTTCTGTAATTACAGGATGAGAATAATTAAAAATGACCTCTCAAGTCTGAGTTGGTGAGGCGATTCAGTGAACGTAATTTGGCCTCCCTTCTTACCAAGGAAGAAAAGAATCACCAATTTCCCAAGGAATAGGAGAAAACATTTTGGACTTAAATTGTCCAAATATTTGCCTTGAAACTTAATAGCTGCTTGCTGGTGTTTGATGTTCCCAAGTCTCAGTTTCCTCATTTGAGTAATGGGGATGATGACAAAATCTACACTGCCAAAGCAGTTTGTAAATCTTAAAGTCTATTGATATTGGAGATATTATTATAAAGGAAACATAGCCAGTTCCCTCTGATGCCTTCCCCCCAGCCCACCCCACCTCTAGAAGATCCTACTATTTGTCTATTATGGCTTTGACTTCCTTGGTGAGAGTACAAGATGTATGCTGTAGTGTGCGTGCAGTTTGGAGAATGCACTATATACAGAAAAGAGATTAAATTGACTAGCACAGGCACTGGGGTCTTCCTGAGGGTAGAGTGACCCTTAATTTTCCCTGATTCCTTTTCTAGGAAGCACAAAACATCTGCTGAGAGCAATCTGTTACACCAGTGCCTTCTTCCTCCTGATACAAGTGGCTTCTCAAATGGTTTTTCGTTTCATGCCTCCTGATGGTGAGGAACAGTATACTTTGATTTTTTTTTTGGCAATTGGGGTTAAGTGACTTGCCCAGGGTCACACAGCTAGTAAGTGTCAAGTGTTTGGTCTGAGACCGGGTTTGAACTCAGGTCCTCCTGACTTCAGGGCCAGTCCTCTATCCACTGTGCCACCTACCTGCCCCTGTACTTTGATTTCTTGCTGCACAAGAGAACCCAGAAGTCAGAATTAAAAGTGGACACTGATTTCAGTAATAGGAAGAGTGAAGTCTTATCATTCTTTCCTTTTTCTATGTGCCACTTTCCTTTCCCCAAGCTTTTCTAAGGTGGACACATCTCCTTTTCTTTTTCCTTTAACCCTTCCTGGCAGTATTTTAGCAGAGTAGCAGCCAAAATCACAGAATGAATTGCAAGAGAGAAAGGGGAGTGGAGTGATGAGGAAAGCAAGGGATAGAAGTCCCTGTTAGAAAGACTCCAACTGGTAACTCCAGCAAGAGGCCGTACAGTATATTGAAGAATGCATTGGACTTGGAGGCAGAAAGATCTGGGTTCAAGTCCTACATCCGGCACTTACTAGTTTTGTGACCCTGATCAATTTTTGTTACCACTCTTGTACCTCATTTTTCCCATCTATAAAATAAAGGGGGTTGGACTCAATGTCCTCTAGGGTCCATTTCAGCTCTAAATCTATGATCTTAAGATATCTACATCTTCCACCTACTGAACCCTGGGAATGGGAGAGTGTCTATATGGAGTCTCCCATCTATATAGTCTCCTCCAATCAAAATGTAAGCTCCTTGAAGGAAAGGACTGTGCCACTTTTCTATTTTTATTCCCAGTTTTTGGCACATGGTAAGCACTTAATAAATGCTGTTTAATTCATTCATTTGTGGATTCCCAACAGGGAAAAAGACAAAGGATGGTTTCAGGCTCCACTTAATATTCAGCTCTCTTCAATAAAAATTAATTAAGCATATGCTATATGCAGAAAATATCAGCACACCAGTACTATCAAGAAGCACATCCTGCCACTTTCTGCCCCACTTCAAACGGTAACACATAGCAAAAAAAGAGAGCCAGAGTGATTAGAAAGGAATGAATTGGTTGGTCTGAAAACAGCAAGTCCTAATATATGTGAATAAGATTCTTTGCTCTCTTCTCACAGGTGCAGTTTGGGAAGTGGTTCTTGGGGATTTGGGGATTCTAAGGTAAGAACAAGTTTGATAAGCAAAGGAGGATAACAGGCAGTTACTGTCCCTAAATGATTTTATACAATTCAAATAGTATTTCTTGAGGACTAGCCCTGTGCTAGGTGATGTTGGGAGGTATAGAAGAAAGACACGAAAGTTCTTTCCTGGAGGAGATGACAGTCTAGTTGGGAAGGCAGGTCACATACATATTTGAAGCAATTAAAAAATAATATTGCCTAATGCTACATGACATGGTGTGGTCAGGGAATGCTAGAGGAGAAATGAGGTGGGCTAGAGTACTTGGGGAAAGCTGGAAGGGGAACTTGAAGTGGATTTTGAGGGATGAGTGGCATTTGGGAAGGTGGTAAGAAGGATGACAGTGGGGAAGGAGACTTAAGCTTATCAAATTGAGGATTATGGCCCAAATGCAGATAGCCAAAGGAAAGGCAAAGCAAGGAATCTATATATTTTAAAAGCTAGCAAATTATTCCTTTTGATAACTGTTATTATGGTATTGTGACAAAAGCCCTAGACTGGGATTCAGAGGAGCTAGGTTGGAAATTTGGCTCTGCCGTTTAATACCTGTGTAATGCTGGGTAAATCACTCCTCTCCCCCAACACCATGCCTCAGTATCTGCATTTGTAAAATTGATAGGGTAGGCTGCACCTCCAATGTTCCTTATAGATCTCCCATGAAATCATTGGGATGAGAAAATAACACCATAATTTCCTACCTCGCCCCCCCAAAAAACATCTCTACTTGATTTTTATTTTCCCCTCCACAGATTCAGCCAGGTGGATGCTAGGAATATTATACGTCTATTGGGTCCAGACATTGGGATGCTGGTCATATCTCTTGTCATCATAAAATTGAGCCAAAAGCTGGTGATGCCCCTTGTTCCTGAGTCAACTTCACCCTCCCACAGCAACGAGATGGAAGAGGAGACAGAGGAGGAACGACAGGCAGTGAGTAGATCTCCATGCTATCTTAGGCCTGATGTTGAAGTTAGACTTTGGTTGGTGAAGGTAATGGGGTCTAAGTGTTCCTGGACCAGGAAATCAAGGGACAGGTCCAGCTTTATCCCATACAGAAGGAGAATGAAGGACGGCAGTGAAGGCAGTTGTAGCCTTTATGCCACATTAAACGTGCAAGTCAAGGAATCCTGTGAATCTTAAATAGATTCCACTCCTTAGTCAATTCACTATCTCAGACAGTAAAGGGATTGTGGCATGTGGTTCAGAGGCTTGAGGCTATCTTCTAGTTTCCATCAATCAATAGAATGACAAGCATTTATTGCTGCTCCTTGAACAAGACACTCTCATCTGACTCTAGATATGTTCACAGGACGTTTCCCCATACCTCTTCTAAACAATTCTATACAATTCAAATAGTATTTTGTATAGGACTGTACAGAATGCTCTCTCTTCTCATCTCTACCTCCTGGCTTTCTTGGTGCCCTTCAAGTCCCAGATAAAATCTTACCTTCTATAGAAAACCTTTCCCAATCCCACTTAATTCTAGTGCCTTCTCTCCCTTGATTATTTCCCATTTATCCTGTATATAGCTTGTTCACATGTAGTAATTTGCATGTTGTCTAACTCATTAGAATGTGAGCTACTTGAGGGCAGGGACTATCTTTTACCTTTGTAAAAGGTAAGCACTTGGCACAGTGCCTGGTACATAGTAGGTGCTTAATAAATATTTATTGACTGATTGATTTATGAATTGCCTACTCTGTGCCAGGCACCATGCTAGGTGCTGGGAATACAAAAATAAAACTCCTGAGGTCCTTGCTCCCAGACTTTATATTTTATTGTAGGAGACAAGTACATGGTGAGAGGGCACTAACAGGTAGATCTGGAAAAGTTTTGTGTAGAAAATGGTACTTGAGCTGAATCTTTCCCCCCCTGTAACAAACATCTATAGGCTGAAAAACCAATTCCCACTTTAGCCATAACTGCTCTCTCCCCCCCCAAATATGCCTCTATCTGCACTCTGAGTCCATCATCTCTTTATCTGGAAATGGATAGTACATTCCATCAAGAGTCCTTTGGAGTTGTGACTGGTCATTGTGTTGATCAAAATTCCTTAGTCTTTCATAATTGTTTGTCTTTACAGTATTGTTATTATTGTATAAATTGTTCTCCTGGTTCTTCTCACTTCACTCTGCATCAGTTCATACAAGTCTTCTCATGTTTCTCTGAAACCATCCCCTTTATCATTTCTTAGTATTCCATCACATACATATATCATAAATCACTCAGACATCTCCCAATTGATAAACACTCACTCAATTTCCAATTCTTTGCCACCAAAAAAAAAGGCTATTATAAATATTTTTGTACATATGGGTCCTTTTCCTCTTTATCTGATCTCTTTGGGAAATAGACTTAGTAGTGGTATCCATGGGTATACACAGTTTAATAATTTGGGGGAGATACTTCCAAATTGCTTTCCAGAAAGGCTCCCCCAACGGTACATTAAATTACCTCTTTTCCTTCAGCTCCTCCAGCATTTATCTTTTTTCCTTTTTGTTACCTTTGCCAATCTAATAGGTATGAGATGGAAGCGGTTTTAATTTATATTTCTCTAATTATTAATGATTTAGAGCATTTCTTTCATATGGTTATTGATGGCTTGAATTTTGGGCTGAGTCTTGAAGGAGCTAAGGGATTCTACAAAACAGAGAGAAGGAAAGAATGCCTTCTAAGCATGGGGGACTGCCAGTACCAAGGTTCAAAAAAAGGCAAGGGAGTATCCTATATAAGGAAGGTCAAACAGGTCGGTTTGACTGGACTGTAGAGTATGGGGAAGGGTAGTAATGTGTAATGAGACTGGAAAGTAGCTTCAACTCTTTTCACAGGGAGATGAAATCAATCTGGATATTGATGACAGTAATTCCGACAGTAGCACATACTCCGAGGAAAGTGTTTCTGAAGCAAAGAGCAAGGGGAAGATGACAGAATTCTTGGGCAAAATCACTACCATCACCACCCACTTGAAAACAATACTGGACACCCTTGTAACAATAACTGGGAAGGTCCTGGTGACCCTACTCCTGGGCTTGTCAGGTAATGTTGGGGTCTACATGGAAGAGGAAGGACTTGGGTTGCTCAGACTATGATCCATAAAATCCAATTTAGGGCCTTCTCGGGAAGCCTGCTTGGTGAAGCGATGCCCTATGGAAACTCCAGAGGTTCTCTTGGGTCTGACTCTTACTCTGAGAACAATCCAAACTTCCTAAAGCTACTAAGGCTGGACACCCTGATCAGTTTACCTACAACTAGCAGACTTTCTGAGGCAGTTAAGTGACACGGCTTAGAATCAAGAAGGGCTGAGTTGAAAGCCTTCATCAGCCATTTAGTAGCTGTGTGACCCTGGGCAAGTCACTTCATGTCTCTAGGTCACAGTTTCCTTATCTGTAAAATGAGAAAGTTGGACTTGATGGCCTGTAAAGTACCTTCTAGTTCTAAATCTATCATTCTACGATCCTTTCTCCTCACAAAATCATTGACTGTCAGTGCTTAAAGTGAATTTAGGGATCATATAGTCAAACTAGCTCCTACTACAGGTGAGGAAATGAGGTAGTATGGTACAGTGGAAAGAGCCCTGAACTGAAAATCAGAGAAACTGAATTCAAATTCTACCTCTCTGGCCCTGAAACAGAGGTAAGGGAAGAGAATAGGCATTTATTAGCCACCTACTGTGTGCCAGGCACTGTTCTAAGCACTTTACAAATATATCATTTTATCCTCACCACAACCCTGTGAAGTAGGTACTATTATTATCCCTATTTTATAGTTGAAACAGAGGCAGACAGAGGTTACATGACTTGCCCAGGGTTACACATTTAAGAAGTATCCGAGGTTGGATTTGAACTTAGGTCTTCCTGACTTCAGGTTCAGTGTTAGTAACTGTCAGAACTGAGATTCAAACCCAGGTCCTCTGACTCCAAATCTGATGTTCTTTCTGTTATATCTTACAGTCTCTTTTAAATATTTTAGATAATGTCACTCCTACAAAAGTCCTATATTGAGCCACCCAGCTTCTGCTGACCGTACTAGTGACCACCCTGACACATTGTTGTTGGCTGTTTTGTTGATGAGAGCATGAATAGGTTTAGGGCTTAAGCTCTTCACTCCAAGCCCAATCTGTTTCTCTCCCCAGGAATCATCTATCCTTCACTGACGTCTGCTGTGTACTTTGTCACCTTCCTGGTCATATGTTCCTGGTGGTCCTGTCATCAAGAAGTGGGCACCCTGGCCTTCAGCACCGTGTGTGTCTCCCTGGCCATCTTTACTGCAGGCCACATTGGGAGCCTCTATCTCTATCAGCTGCCTTACTTCCAAGACTTAGTTCCACCTGAAGACATTTATGCCAGGTAGAAACCAAGGCTACAGCCTGGGCTTCAAATTGTCTCTCTCAATTAAGGGGAAGGGTTCAAAGCAAAGGTTTTCTGTCTTTGAGCCCAGTCAAAATTATAATCCAATTCAACAAATGTATTTATGAAAAATCCATTATATTCAAGGCCCTATGATTAGTGCTGGGGAAACAAAATTAAAAAACAAAACTGACCCTACCTTCAGGAAGCTTAAATTCTAATGAGAAGGGCAGGGAAGATTTCAGGGTGTGTATTGGAAATTTTTGTTGTTTGGAACCTGGTGTAATGAGGCCAAAGTCTAGAGTTAATTCTCCATGTGAGCTGACTTTGTCCACGATCGTCACATTGAAGCTGGTTCTGACAATCATGGTGAGAACCGGGGGAGGAGGTGCTGATGATTCAGTACAAGACTCTCTCCATAACTGGAGAACCATTAGAGAAGCACCAGGTGGTGCACCAATGGTATTACTACCTTGCTATGTGGAAGATAACCCTTCTGGCTCTGAGATCTGTCCATGGGCTAGAACTAGAGTTAGAAAGCACATCAAAGATCCTCTAGTTCAAACCCTGCATTTTGCAGATGAGGAAACTAAGGCCCAGGGAGTTTGAAGGATTTGCTCAAGATCATACTGGTAAGACAAATAGAAGTTGAATCTGAACCCAGGTCCTCTGACTTTAGAGCCTATGCTAAGTGCTAAATACTAGGGCTACAAAGATAAAAAGAAAAGATTCTCTTTCCTCAAGTGACAGTCTATGTTCCAGTCTGAAACAGAGATGGGAATTTTGCTGGGCTACCAGTTTAATCTCCCCATCCTTTGAAAAATATGTTTAAAAATCTGACAAAATCTGTTTCACAGAGAAAACTTGCACAGGGTAGACATAGCCACACAGGAAGCAATGATAATAAAATAAAGCCACTGACTGACAGGAAACGGTGTTGCTTAAAACCCTTTCGCTATGTTTTGTCTCTACTCTCTTTAGGCTACTGGGCATGACTGCTGTCATTAAGACCAATAGGACAGAATCCTGGAAACTCCATAGCCACCCAGGGCTCAGCTGGCCTGAGTTTGCAAATCCTCTCATTCTGCTTCTATCCTATTATGTGCTAATCATGCTATTACATCAATGGAATCCAAATCCAAAGATAAGTGAATGTGTAAGTGAATGGTTTGGTCTATATGTTCAGAGTAGGGGATAGATACTCCCGGACACCACCTTCTCAATCCCTGGCCAGCTTTGATAGAGGAAAACAATTTGATTAATTTATCCTAACAGGTAAATGGCTGCGTATACCATCATGGCTCACTCCCTTCAAGGTTATGAATGAGTGGACGAAAACAGTCATCATTTGCTATGTGCAAAGCATTGTTTGAGACTGGAATGCAGCATAGAACCTACTTGAGGGCAAAGATCATTTCATTTTGGTCTCTATATCCTCAGTACCTAGTATAGTGCCTGGCCTGTAGTAGGCACTTCGCATCAGAGGATCTGTGTTCAAATACTGCCTCTTATGCTTCCTGCTTACACAGCTTCAAGCAAATTCCTTAAACTCATTGGGCATCTGTTTCCTCACTCATAAAAAGAAGGGTTTGGATTAGATGATCACCTCCAATTCTAGATCTATGATCCCACGGCTATGGACAGATCTCAAAAACAGAAGTATTATTTTCATCGAAAATGACATTTGTGGGGACAGCTAGATGGAGCAGTAGATAGAGCACTGGCCCTGGACTCAGGAAGACCTGAGTTCAAATTTGGCCTCAACACTTGACACTTACTAGCTGTGTGACCCTGGGCAAGTCACTTCACCCCATTGCCTCGCAAAAAAAAAGAAAGAAAGAAAAGAAAAGAACATTTGGAGCTGAAAGAGGTGAGTGTGCTTAGATTGAAGAATGGAAGAATACAGGCCAACATAAACCCTATCTTCAATATTCCCAAGATTAGGCTTATTTTGTGTTAGCTCCAGAAGACAGAATCACAATTAATAGGTGGAAGTTACAGGTAAGTAAATTTCATTGCATTTTAAAGAAGAGTTTTCCTGTAGTGAGGTTCCTATCATTGGATATGCTCAAACAGAGGTTGGGTGACTAGCTAGAGAAGAGATTTCTACATGTCTTGGGGTGGGGTGGGGTGAGCTGAACTAGTGATCTCTAATGTTTCCTACAGTTATGAGATTCTGTGAATTTCTGATTCTTTGACTGAATTTCCCACACCCACCCTTTCAGGTGGTTATCTGTCCTATTTCTAAAGCTGCCCAGGAAAAGAATCAGAAACCTATGTGGCCTTGAGTGCTGCCAGGGAGAAGGGGTGCCCAGGGTACCAGCGGGAGCCCCTGGAAGCATTGAGACACAAGCATAGGCAAAAACAAAGGTTGTAGAACTTAGACCTAGAAGGAACCTTAGAAATCACCTAATCTAACCCCCTCTCTTTACAGATGGAGAAATTAAGGCCCAAAGGGCAAATGTGACTTGTTTAATATTGTACAGGCGGTGCCGGGGTTCCAACGCCAGTCTTCTGACTCCAAAACCAACACTCTTTTTATATTACTACACTGCCTCCCAGCATACATAGCTGTTTGATAAATATACACAATAAATAGACTCCATAATCATAACCTCTTATTTGGCCATGCCTCTACTCCAGTTGCTTCATTCCAGTATCCTCAACATCTCCATAGGGCTAGGTTTTCCCTGTCTACCAAGGTGACAATTGACTAATCTCCTAGGTTCATTATACCAATGCAGGGCTTCTAAGCTCCTCAGAGCCCCCATTCTGGTTCTCTGGCCATGGGAGAATAATAGAACCAAGACTCTTTACCCCTGGACTTGATGATGGCAAAGTCCCCAAACTGGCAAGGTTAAAACTTTGTAATTCTATTGCTCCATAAAAATTCTCTACATTACAGATTGAGAATCAGAGAGGTTAAAAGATTTTCCCCAAAGTCACATAGCGAGTCAATCAATAAACATTTATTAAGTGCCTACTATGTGCCAGGCACTTCATTAAGCAGTGAGGATATAAAGAAAGGTAAAAGACAGTCCCTGCCCTCAAGGAGTTCACAATCTAATGAATGCAAAATGGAAGTTCAGTCATAGTCTCCATATTACTGGCCTCATTGGAGTTATTGTTTTAAAATTTTGTTTTTCACAGAAACAAGAATGGATAGAAGACTTTACTCTAGACTCTTCAACAGACTACAATGAAGTGGAGCTGAACTGTATCGTGCAGCCCATTGCCAGTGAGGACAGGGTGAGGGTATTCACATCTACGCCTATGTGTAACAACTCCTCTTGCAGACCTTGGGGGCTCCACCAGGGTGCAACATAAGGACATTTCTGAAGACAGCGGTGCCTGTATGGCAGGGTATTTTTGCAAAATTTTGCATTGGGAGCCCTGAATTTTAAATGTATATCATTACTCCTATTCCACCATCTTGACTTAACAAAAAAGAGGAGATTTGGAAATCAGATGGAGCCTCGTAAAAATGGATGAGGAAATTCTCCACTGCTGATGAAAGGTTCTAAGTATGGCATTAATTAAACAACAGCAAACATTTATTAATTGCCTACTTAGTTCAAGACACTTTATTGGAGTAGGAGTAAGGTATACAAAAATAAAAGAGGTCCAGTCCTTGACCTCAATGAACTCACAGTCTATTAGGGGAGGATCTTATATACCTAAGGAGAATAATACAAAGTGGAATATGAAGGGGAGAAAGGAAAAATCCTAAAATCCTCTAGAAATATCTGAAGAGCTATTTCATTTAGGAGGATCAGGGAAAGCTGGCTTCATAGGTAAGGTGGCAAGTGAACTTAGTTTTGAAGGGAGAGAAGGATTCTGAAAGCTGGAGGTAAGGAAGGAATACATTACTGCCATAGGAGATGAGCTGTGTGGATGCATAGAGTTAAGAGGTAGAGTGGCAGTAGTCTAATATGGCTGCAGCATAGAATGAATGCAAAAGCATAATGTAAAATGTCTGAAAAGGTAAGTAGAACAAAAAGTATGGAGGGCCTTAAATGCAAGGCTGAGTCCTTTGCATTTTATCCTATAAGCAATAGGAAGACATTGAAGGTCTGGGGACAGAAGAGATGACATGGTCAGACCTATGCTTTAGAAAGGTGACGCATAATTCATTCACTCAATTAACAAGAATTTAGTAAATACCTACAATGTGCCAGGCACTTTGTGTAATAAATATTTCCCTAGCACTTTCTATGTGCCTAACATACACACATATGATTTGCTATCTGCCCTTTCTGCCTTACTAACACCCTGTCCCTCTGTCCTTTCATTTTTTTCTCTTGCTCTGTGAACAGTAACCCAATCAATACTACAGCTGCTAATGTAAAGGGCACGATAACCAAATTACCTATGACTCCATTCACAAATCCTGTGAATTCCAGACAAAAACTCCCTTCCCTGGCCTCCACTCCCCTATACATGTTATGCTCTTTGAGGGCAGGGACTGTTTCACCTTTAGGTATTTGTATCTACAGTGCCTTACATGTAATAGGTGCTTAATAAATATTTTAATATTTATCTTATTGTTACTTGGCCTTGCTTCCATTTTCTGTACATTTCTCTCTTAAATTCAAGTTAGTTGATGAGTTCCTTATGCAACCGCATTTGTTTCTTTCTCCAATTCTTATGTATATAATAGTATTTCATTACACTCATATACCATAATTCGTTCAGTCAGCCCATTAATAAACATTTATCGAGCATCTACTATGTGCCAGGCATTGTACTAAATGTGGTACCCAGTTTATGGGTCTCCCTTTAGTTTCTAGATCTTTGCTACTAAAAAAAATTGCTGCTATAAAAACTTTTTTATATATGGGTCCTTCTCCTCTTTCTTTGATCTTGTCTCCCATCTTTTTTTGTTTCAAGTTTTTAAAATTACATTTGCAAGACACTGGACAAATGCAGTCTTACTGGCTGTATTAGGTATACTCTATCTCTAGCCAGGGATCTGTCATCCCTACATTGTAAGTTCTAGTCCAGAAATCCCAAATATATTATCAGGTACTATCTTCTTAGCCAGATATTTACTTCCCACATTAATTTTCTATTTTGCATTCGTTGTTTTCAATGGGCAAAATAATCTTTGCCCTTATGGTCTTTAGTTTCTTGGCTAAGACTTCATAATCATTAGTAATACTTTTTAGGTTCTTTCTGGAAGTTTTATTTGTGCCCAAGTAAATCACCAGAGTGGGTAGTTGTCATCTGTTTTGATTTGTCTTGGGAGAGTCTCTGTTGTGTCTTGGAAAAATGCCCCAGCAAGATAGCAAAACTCTCTATTGTTGTCAGGTTAACAAATAGCTGTCTTAGTACCCCTGTATAGGGAATGTACAGTTTCTACTACTCCTTTCTTCTTCCTCTGCCTATTACTGAATGAATTCTCACCTGATGACTCCCTCCTGAGCTCCTATACTTCAACCCCAAATAAACATCTCTAATTTTGTGTCCCATAGGTATCTCAAACTCAATAGGTCAAACTAGAGCTCATTATCTTTCCTACTAAGCCCACTTATCCTCCAAATTTCTCAATTTCTGTTAAATCCACCACCATCATTCCAGTCATCCAGATTGGCAACCTTAGAGTCAACCTGTACTCTTTTTTCTCAAGCTCATCCTCTCTAGCCAATCAGCTGCTAAGTCCTGATGATTCTGCTTTCTCAACACCTCTTGTATTCATCCTAGTCTCTCCACTCATCACCATTGCTGTCCCTCCCCAGCTCACACCCTCAACACCTCTCACCTTTTGTAATAGTCTCTTAATTGGTTTCTGTGTTTCACATCTCACCTCTTTCCAATCCATCCTCCACTCATCTGCCAAAAATAATTTTCCTAAAACACAAGCCTGATCATATCACCCACCAAGAAGTTGGTTGAAGCTCATCAACAAATCCCCATTCTCAGTTAGAAGAGGGGAGACCTCTATGCTATGTAGTGGAAAAAGCACTGAGAGGATAGTGTTGCTTAAGAGTATGCGGAGGGAGTAGAGGAGGAGGAGAAATAGAATAAGAAGGAAGAGGAAGATGTGCTTCTGTGTCCAGATCTTTGAATTCTTATCTGAATCTCCCTATTTTTTTTTTTTAAATTACAACCTTTCCTATCAGTGAAGGGTAAAGAAACTAATGAGATGATTGACCAACACACTGAGTTTCTACAAAACATTTTTATTCTGTAGGTAGAATTAACCATTGGCTTGTAATGGAAGGAAAACCACTACTGACCTACAGTAGTAAGTGAGACTAGAAAAGATCTTGCCATGCAAATAGGCTGACCAGTCAGAGTATTTAGCAGAATGAAGTGTTAGATCCTGGTTGGGTGCAAAATTCACATAAAACTAGAGTGTCTGTGGGCACTGAAATGACCACTCCTTTTTATGGAGTTGCAAGTTCTTTGGCCAGAAAATTGTTTTGTTATATCGTTTTTCCCCAGAAGTACCCAACATCTCAGACCTGGCCAATGTGCTGAATTGTTTTGCGCAATTATATTTCTATGTTAAAGGATAGAGCTCCCATTTATCCTGTGGCAGTGGGGGCTAGGTGTTGAGTTGGTGCCTAGTGATAGAGATGGAAAAAATAAAAAGAGGGAAGAGCATAGATAGTAAATACACTAAAAAGCGGAGGGGGGGGAGTTCAGAGGGAGATTCAGGGGCAGTTTTGTGATGGGTTAAATTTAATATTTTTTGGAACAAATTACATAAATTTATGGTTTCCACTTTGTAACTTTAAATGTTAGCGTTTGTAAAGTACTTAACAAAAAAACAAAACAAAACAAGACAAAAAATACTGCAACCCTGGGCCATAACTAGTTGTCTTAACTTTAGTTTTGCCACTGGACTTCACTGACTCTGGAAGAGAGAGTGAGGCTGACAACTTTGCACAGCTCTGCCTCACTTAAATCCAATTCATGCTCAAGTCAAGACATCACCCCATGATGTCATTGGTCCTTTTCCAAAACAAAGGATGAACAACAACAAGAACCTTCAATGACTTTCTATTAACTTTAGAATAAAATGCAAATCCCTCATAGCTTTTAAAGTCTTTAACAACTCAATTCCACTTTCCCTTTCTAGGTCTATTGCAAATTACTCCCCCTCACACCCTTTGTGTTCCAGCTAAATTGTAAAGAGAGTTTCCTAGCTGACTAAAGTTTTTTTTTCTCTTCCTCAAATTTAACATCATTACCATCAGCATATAGTTGCTAAGCACCTGTAATGAACTAGCTATTGTGTTAGTTTTTGGACTTAAACAAAATGGATAGAGCCTGGGTGCCAGGGCGGTTCAGTTCTAGTCTTGTTCCAACCAACTCGGAACAATTTAATATTGCTCAATAAGTCAGAAATCTGTGGTGTTGCCAATATTCGTACTTCCTTTGTCTGCATAGATTACAAATGTTCTATGTCTTAGCTGACAATCTTTGAAAGAAGTTGAAAAATTCATCTCCCAGCAGCCATCCTGGTGATCAGCTTCCCTGAAATCAGCTAGACTGGTCCTCCCATGTCAAATATACAATACTTCATCATGCCCATACTCATCTTCCCAGCTTGCCAGGATTTTTCAGAACTGAAGTCCATTGACATGGTTTGCAAGAACCCAGGGTCACATCTACAGCACAATGAAATATCAGGGTTGGAAGGATTGGGCATATGCAGAATGACAACTGCAAATGACCCTAAAGAAAATGGAAAGAGGTATGGGTGAGTGCAATCAGGTTGTAATCTATTAGGATATCATCAAGGATATAGATGACCTAAATCCATGGGGTGGCTAGGCATTGCAGAGTATTTAAAATTTATCTTTGACAATTGTCGACCCAATAGCCTCATTTGACTTCTATTTTTCTTCTACCAGTTGACTGTTCTCCCAAGTGGGAGCTGGCAGGTTGTGCCACTTTTGAAGTGTGAAGAATATAAGCTCCCAAGCTGTGGTGTGGATTCGCCTGCCTTTTGTGATTCAGAACATGGTAAGACTCTCTCTTCTTGTGAAAGTGGAATTCAGTGGTGGGTCTAGGGAAGCAGTGTTGAGCTCCTACCTGGACTCAACAGGCAGCTGTGTATTAGTGGACAGAGCAAGGGATTTAGAGTCAGAAAGACCTGTGTGTCCTAGAACGTGGATCACAGATCATAGGTTGAGTGCTGGGAATGACTGCAGAAGACATTTATTCAACCCTCTCTTTTTATAGCTGAGGAAACTTAGTTGTACAGATTTTAAGTGACTAAATAAATCATATTAAACCCAGATTTTTTTTTATTCTAAGTCCAGAGCTCTATTCACTACAGCACACTGCCTTGACTTTTGGGAAGTTCTTTAATTTCTCTGTGCCCCTCTTTTCAGTTTTATCATCTGTAAAATAGAGATAGCAATACCTGTGTTAGTTGCCTTAACTGCTTCATTGATTGTTTTTTTTTTTCGTAAATACCACTGATGTTCCCTGCTTCTTTTGTACATCACTGTCATTTCCCAGTGGATCATCCCTCTCCCCCAGCAGAGACCTCCCTTGCCACAAAGAAGTATAGCAAAGAAAAATAAACCAACACGTTGACCAAGACATGGTATTTCCTTTGAAGCTGTTGATATGTTGATGTTTGTCCTTTGTTCTCTAAGAGGATTAATGACATTGGGGTGATGTCTTGACTTATGCATGAATTGGATTTAAGTAAAGCAGAGATGTGCAAAGTCATCAACCTCACTCTTTCATTTAGAATCATTGAAGTCCAGTGGCAAGACAAAAGGCAAGATGCTGTTGAGGTAGGTTAGGTAGGAAGGAATTTGTGAAGATTGCTTGGGAGGTGGAATCCTTCAGAAGATGGAAATGGAGGTCTTTATACAATAATAAGACATGCCTAGAAGAGACAACCAAATGTTTTCTGTAACAATTGGGATTGCTAGGTTCCGTTTTGACCCTTCAGTCTTCTTCCCTGGTATTTGTAAATCTGTTTATACTACTTGCAGGAAGCAGCACTTTCCCCAAAGAGACAGAACCTAAGGACAAAGAGCCCAGCAGTTTTTCTGTCCTTGGCCATCTCATTATGAGTCAAAGTTATGTCACAGCACTGATCATTATGATGGTAAGATCCAAGACTGATGAAACTTCCGGTTATTTATTTATTTATTTGGGTTTATTTTTGTTATATTTACTATTCTTCTATTCTTTAGGACAAATAAAAGAAAATCTTGTTTGGAATAGGGATAGAGACTTCACCTGTCATTTCATTAGTATAAGGAATTCCAAGGTGAGGAAACTTCTGTTAACTCAGATCATAACCTTCTCTGCAACTGATAGTCTCAGAAAGTTGCTAAGAGCATTGAAAGGCTCTCAGTTTTGCCTAGAATCTATCGCAGTTCCATGAAATCTTTCCTACTTCAACAAATTCAAAATATATTTATTCAGCAGTTCAATTTAATTCCATTAAGATGTCATTAAGCACCTCTACTGTCTGTGTTCAAGGCCTTGTTCTGGAGTTACAAAAATGGATGCTACACAAGGTCTTCTTTTTAGGAGCTTAGAGCCCAGTGAAGAAAAGGACAGGTACAAAAATAATTGTAATACAAGGGAGTGAGACACTTCAGATGGAGAGATGAAAGCAAATTACTATCAGAAATTTGAGGAGAGAAAGGTGATTTTTATTTGAGGAATGAGGGTAGTAGTGATCTGACAATTCCTAATGGAGGATGTGGTATCTGAATTGGGCCTTGAAGGAAGGATGGACTTTAAGAAATGGTGATGGGGGTGTGAGTCTATCCCAAGGATGGGAGATGGTGTGAGATTAGGCATGGAGACAGGAGTGACATGAGAAGGTAGCGTGAAGAGTAGTCCAGTTGGGTTAGAATGTAGAGTACAGGAAAAGGAATATTATGAGATAGTGTGGGAACTATTTTGTAGAGGCTTATATCCTCTATTTGGTAGGCAAAAAGGAGTCACTGAAAGGCTTAGGAGTAGAAGAGTGACATGATCATAGAGATGCATCAAGAGGATTATGATCCAGATACTACAAAATGGGTCTACTCTTCCCAAGACACATTTGTTTAGCTTCTGGCCAATTGGACTCATGTGCTGCCATTTTGCTGCAGGTCTGGAGCATCACTCACAACAGCTGGCTGACTTTTGTCCTGTTGATCTGGTCGTGTATCATTTGGATGGCTCGTAACAGGCGACGCTTGGCCCTACTCAGCTCACCCTTCCTTGTCATCTATGCAAATATCCTCATTCTTCTTAACTTTTTTGTGGCTCTCAAAGTTTCCCAGGAAGAATTATTTCCAGGAGTTTCCACTTCAGTCCTCATTGACTTTGATCTAAAACCTTACCCCCAGCCCTGCTTTCATATTGGTGTCAAGGTAAGAACCAGTTTCTTCAGTAATTCTAAATTTGGCATTAAATAGCATGGTGCCTTTTGATAGCCATGGTGGGAAGGAAAGACTGGAATGCAGTATGGGGCCAGTGAAGACAGAAGGGAAACAGGAAATAAATTATTATAGCAGTGATTACAAAAGGACTCAATAGGCTATGAATAGCTCACTATTCCTAAGGACGCATGCAGTGGAATGGATCCTAGATTGGGATTTCAGAGACCCAGGTTTTAGCCATGGCTCTGGCACCAACTTGATGTTATGGATAAGTTACTTTCCCTTTTGGGACCCCAATTTCATCATCTGTTAATGAGAGGGAGTAAATGATCCCTAAGTTTCCTTCCAGTTTTATGTGTTTGTAGATTCTTTGGAAGCAAGGAGATGAGTAGTATGGACAGATATGAGCTAAGAATATCATTTGACCCATCCTTGACATGAACCTGCCTGATTTCCTCCTGGTTTCCCACTGGTTTCCAGTGGGTTCTAGATATACACAAGAGACTAAGTGGTCCTTTCAAAGATATATTTCTGAAAGTCACTGCCATGGTAGAAATGAACAACCTCTAATCCCAGGAGGTCCTTGAATAAGCAAAGAAAGGTTTTCATTTGTTTTCAATTGCAGACTTTCTATGCATTTTCATTCTGGCTTCTCCTGAGGCAGTATATGACAGAGAGACAGTCACTGGCAAAGGCAAAGGAGGAGACTCTACAGGAAGTGACTGGTGATGAACATGGTGAGGACATAGTATGACAAATGCAAATACTACTCAAGCAGTACCTGCATTTGGGATAATCTTTGTAAGAAAGCACTCCCTTCTTCCTTGGAGTGATTTTTTTTTTTAATTAACAAAGGGCAAGGGAGCCATTTCTAGGGTTTTTTTATGTGTGGGCACAGGATCTCAATAGAAGCCACTGATGTATGACTTAATAAAGTAGCTGAGGTGGTTAGGAAAGGAACTCGGGGTCACCTTCGGCTTTGTGCCTGCTTAAAGTATGGTTCCATGTTAGGTTACTCTAGATCACAGGAAGCTTTGCTGAAAGAAATGGGGATGATTCGTCTGGAGAGAAGATTCAGGAGATATGATGGCTTCATTCAAGTATTTGAGGGATTGTCATGTGGAAAAGGGATTAGACTGATTCTCTTGGGCCAGGGGTGGTGATGGGGGTGGATGGGAAACATCAGGAACAATGAGTGGAAGTTACAGAGAAGGACATTGTGGCTTGATGCCAGGAAGTCTTTCTAACAATTAGAGCTGTCCCAAAGTGAAATTGGCCATTTCAAGAGGTGGGAGGTTCCCCCTTCTTTGGAGGTCATCAGGCAAAGACTAGGTAAGACTTGTCAGGTATATTGTGGTGGGGATCCCTTTTTGGGATGGTTTGGATTAAATGATCTCCAAGGACCCTTCTTGCTCTCAAATTTGGTGATCTTTGGGAATACAAAGATGAATAAGACATTGACCCTTTCTTCAAGAACCTCATAGTCTATTATGAAATAAGAGGCATTGTGGTAGAGTAGAAATCAACCAACCAGCACTTACTAAGTATCAGATAGATAGATGGATAGATAGATAGACACATACCTACATACATAGATTGATACATAGATGATAGATACATAGAAACATAGATACATACATAGATGATTGATATATACATTTATTGATGATAGATACATAGATACCTACATAGATAAATATATACATAGATCAATACATAGATACATAGATGATAGATACATAGACACATACATACATAGATTTTATATACATACATATATATAGATCAATGATAGATACATAGACATCTACATAGAAAGATGCATACATAGATACATAGATGATAGATACATAGATCAATAGATAGATAGAACGATAGATTAGTAGGTAAATAGATTTATACCAGGCACTGTATTAAGCACTTAGGATACAGATTAAGATGCAAAAGTGAGCCTCTGTGCTCAAGAAGTTTACATTCTACTTGAAAGAGCAAAATATTAAATGAGATAACATATGTAAAGCACTCTACAAATCTTAAAGAACTATATAAATGTTAGTTATTATTATTAATCATTATCATGAATATTAACAATAGATTTGGAATATGAGGACCTGGGTTTTAATCTTGGCTCTAAAACTTATGTCTGTGAATGTCAGTATGTCATTTCACCTGTGTTCAGGTTCTGTTTCTTCTATAAAATGTAATGGTTCTATTAGATAAACTCTAAGGTCCATTCTGGGTCTAAAGTTCTGTGTGCAAATAGCTCCAACACAAAATAGAATTTAATGTATAGAAAGGATAAAAAGAGTTATAGTAATCCAGAGGATGGAGAAACAATTACTGGTTAGGGGAATCTGGAAATTCTTTCCAGACAATATGGCATTTAAAAATAATATTCTGGACACAAAATCCTTTCATTAAAGTAAGTGGATAAAAATAACAGCAATATTGTTTTTAAAACAACTTCGAATGACTAAGTCATCTTGACTATTATAAATACCCAAATCAACTACAAAGCACCTATGAAGAAAGACACTATCTGCATCTAGAGAAATATCTGTTAGAAGCATGTATAAAATGATTATACACATACAGACACACAGACACACATTTGTGTCTAATGGTAGCCAAGGTGGGCAGGTAGGGAAGAAAAAAAGAAAAAAAAGAAAGTTACATGATAACTTTACTATATATTTAAAAGGAATAGTAAGTTGTATATAATAGATTTTCAGTTTTGCATGTAATCATCTTTTTTATTCTAATATGTTATGGAAATGCTTGTGTTATTTCCTAAATTTAAAATACAATTTTTTTTTAAAGTGAGTAGGATAAAAATCCTAAATGAATTAAGGTCTGAACCATTGCTATGTGGCCCAGTTTGTTAGTTTAATATGCTCATAAGGAGGTGAGGGCAGAAGAGGGGGAAACAAATCAGGCCTTGCTTGCATTCATGACAATTTTGATGGAACTTCTTATTCTCTCAGAAACTTAGTAACATGGAGGTCAGGAATTTGGAAGGCACAGTTGGTGTTTTGGTAACTGTAAGATGGATGGCTGTTGTATTTGGTATAGTAGCTTAGGAATGGGGACTTAGGAATCAGGAAAGATTGGTTGTTAATTCTGCCTCAGACGCTTATTAGTTCTATGACCCTGGGCAAGTTATTTTAACCTTTCTGGATCTCAGTTTCTTCATCGGTAAAATGAGAGGGTTGGACTGGATGGCCCCTAAGATCCCTTCTAGCTTTGAATTCATAACCCTGTATTTGGCTTCTCTTACTGTCTTTATAGGCCGAGAGAAACCAACAAATACTCTGATGGATCTCTTGGGCTCTTTCATTACTGGAATCCTGGTTAAATACTGGATCTTCCTTTGTGGTAGCATGTTCTTCATTGTCAGCTTTGATGGCAAGGTGGTTGTCTACAAAATCCTCTACATCATGCTTTTTCTTGCCTGTGTGGCCCTGTATCAGGTAAATTTCATTGCCATGGGAAACTGAGATGCCCCTCTCTGCTTCCTTCACATGCTGACTCTTAAGAATCGATAGCTGTAGGTTCTTCTTTTGCCTCATGGTAATGTGAAGATGGCCCAGGGTTCTCAAAAGTTAAGGAAACCAAGCAAAAACTCTTCTTAACTATTAATCTCACACTGTTCCTCATGCCTTCTCCTCTTCAGCTGTTGAATTCTTTTCCATTCTTGGAGTCTTCTTTGATGGCCCTGATTAGTTATGATCTTTGCCCCTTATACCTCACATAGGACTTTGTTTACACCTCTCTACAAGCATTTGCTATGTGTCATTGCATAGTTTTCCCTGTTTATCTGATCCTTATAGTAGGTCTGGACCACGCAAGGGCTACTTCGTAATTAAACTTTCTACCTTCCCTAGCACAGTGCTTTTCACAGTAGGTGCTTAATGAATATTTGTTGAAGAAATAAGTTTTTGGCACTGTTGAAAATGCAGTCATTCTAAACTACCTCTCTATCCTTAGCAGGCCAAAAGTTCAGGCTACTGACCATGTTTCACACTTACTGTGGCTATCAGATAACTGAAACAAGGTAGGAGAAAACAGACATAGGGGATGTGAAATGTGCCAGTTGGTTGGGAAGGGAGCAGAAATTAACTATTCAAAGGTAAGAGTGAGTAGATTTACTATAGCACAAGCCAGTGGGCTCCAGATCATTTTGTCTTAACTTAATACCGCATTACCTAAACTTGGGATTGGTGGATAACCAGTGTCCAATCCAAAGCAGGACTAGAGATCCTAAGACATAGGCTGCAAAGCTAACATTCAAGAAGACAGGGGGAAGCAATGTTTCTCAGTTGGTCACCTGTTCACTTCAATGTATAGTTCAGGGCTCAGCATTATGACCTGAGGGCCAATCTGTCCCTTTGTCTGTTTTTTTTTTATAGCCAGGGAATTTAAAATAGTTTCTACATTTTAAAATACAATCAAAATTTATTTTAAAATGTAAAAACCATTTTTAGGCAATGGGCCATAAAAAAACATCAAGCCACAGACTATAGTTTACCTACTCCTGGCATAGTAGACTGAGAGCTGGAATTTGACTCAGAAATCCCTCTTCTCAAATCCCTCTTATGATAAATAGCGACTGTGGGACCCTGGGCAAGTAACTTAAACTCTTTGAGCCTCAGTTTGCTAAAATAGAAAATAAGGATAACAATGTCTGCAGTACCTGCCTCACAAAGCTAATGTGAAGTTCAAATGTGATAATATACTACAAAGCACTTTGCAAACTTAAAGTCCTATGTAAATGTCAGCTGTTATTATTTGTAATATGCCTGTGGGGTGCAAGATCTATAAGTAAACAGGAAGAGGGGGCAGAGAAATGAGGCAAAAGAATGATCTCAATGAGTTAAAAGTATGAAGTACAGAGCAAATCCATTAAGGAACATACTTAGTTTGTCAAGATATCCATAAGAAAAAAACAGGCAGGTCATTAATCCCTTCAAGTCACCCAGGATCACCAGCACGAGGATTGGAAATAAAATGTGTACAATCAGGAGGGAGGGAGAGAGAGACAGAGAGAGAGAGACAGACAGGCAGACAGAGACACACAGAGAGACAAAGAGATAGACAGAGAGGGACAGAGACAGAGGTGGAGAACATCAGAGACAGAAGAAAAAGAGAGGGACAAGGATTTCTATTAAACTTCCAACTTTCCCACTTCCATTAAAAATGTGAGGAAGCAATAACCCATGGTCATTAGGTTTAAAAGATGCTTTATTATTTGCTGAGCATTGAATATTTTGCTTTTTTAGTCTCTGAGCTCAAAGAAACACCAAGATTCCTCTCTATCCCATGTGACAGCTTGTCATCCTTTGACAGCCCAGGATTCTACTGCCAACTTGGAAAATGGGCTCTTGAGGAGAAAGCTGCTTAGCTCTGCCGCAGCTGTCTGTAGGCTGCCCAGTGCTTGTTGGCATCTCCTGTGAGAGCTGCCTCTGGCTTTCCTCAGTGTCTCTAATATACTACAGTCCCCACTAACTCATGCAATGTGTCTAATTGCAGATTCACTATGGCTGCTGGAGGCAAAACCTGAAGTATTTCTGGATGGCTGTGGTCTTTTACTCCATGGTGGTTCTTATCACTGTCTACGGCTACCAGTTTAAAACCATTTCTGGCTTCTTAATCCACACACTGGGGCTGTCAGAAGAGGGGTAAGAGCTTTTCTCTTTGCGGCTTGTTGGCAGATCTGGGACAAGGCATTTGTGTTCCCTAGGCAAGGTTTGAGAATTGTGCCTGTCCTCCCGCCCTCCACTCCATATTCCCAACCATGTCTGAGATTTGTGAGTCATCCCTGGAACACGTGTGACTTGGCTCATCATGTGACAATGGACATTTGTGGCATTAAAATATGTTCAGTAATAAAAAAAAAATTAAGGGGGCAGCTAGGTGGCGCAGTGGTTAGAGCACTGCCTCTGGAGTCAGGAGGACCTGAGTTCAAATCCGGCCTCAGACCCTTGACACTTATTAGCTGTGTGACCCTGGGCAAGTCACTTAAACCCATTGCCTAGTCCCCCACAAAAAATTAAAAATCATCCCATTTGTGAGGTCCTCCACCACCGCAACAATGCTGCCTCTTGGGGACAATCTTACTCATTCCTAGTCCCAGCTGTATTTGTAGTTAGTCTACCCTGTCAGACTAAGAATCCCAGAATACATACCCTCAACGAACTGTGAGGGATTGGGAGACAGATGGTAGTTGAAGTTATGTCAGAATTAAGCTAACATCCTCCCTAATCTCCCTATTTTGAAATATTAACCTAAAAGGATAACAAGGCAGTTGTTTACTGGAACCCAATGATTTTCATTGATACAGAAAGGATTATGCATGCCAGGTCCATGCGACTGCAGTTCTGAGAACTACTCAGTCCTTTGGCAAGCTCTGCAGGCTATTGGCCTTGGCCTGGAGAGTAACTTTTCCAGTTACCTCCACTCTGCCCTGTGTTGCCAGGCTTCTTCCTTAAGGACTCAGCAGCAAAGCACACATAAATTCTACTTAGCTTCCATCCAGGAAAACGGTTCATTTTGCCTCTGTTTATCTGCAGACAAAAGTCCTTTGCCCCAGCATCAGGGTCAATCAATCAGTCAATCAATAAGCACTTATTAAGCTTCTTCTATGGCCTAGGTATTGTGTTAGGTGCGAGAGATACAAAGACAAAGACAAAACAGGATCTACCCTCAAAGAACTTCCATTCTTTAGGGGGAAACAACCTAAGTACATTTAAATATATATATACATATATATACACATATATACACATATATAAATACATAGAATATATTATATAAATTCATAAATATATTTATAACTAATAAAATATGCTATATAAATATATGTATTTATTTACAAATATACACATATATATTATATATAAGATATATACATGTATATACATATATATAAGATATATATGTATATACATATTGAGTGTGTGTATATATATGATACACACATACACACACACACATATATATATATGATATATACAAACATAAGCACGAGGTAATTTGGGGGAGGAGAAACTAGCATCTGGAAGATCAGAAACAGCCCAGAGAGCTTTAAGGAAACCTAGGATTCTAAGATGCAGAGGTAAAAAAGGCATTCACCCCAAACACAAGAGACAGGCTAAGCAGAGGCCCAGAGATGAAATGTTATGAAATATATGTGTGAGAGGGTACCTCAAGAAGCCCACTTTGGCCACACTGACAGCCCTTGCCTGCCAGCCTCCAATTATCCCTCATACAAGCATAATTCCACCTTAGAGGGAGAAGTGACTAATTGTGCGTCACAGTCCTCCCCCAAAATAGTAACACAAAGCCTCCAGGATATTAACATTAGGTACACAGACACCCACCCAAAACTTCAGAGGCACAGGCATTGTTACTCACTGATACCATTCCCAAAGGTAAGGGCCTCCGCACAGTAAGCTAGCTCTGCTTCCCTTTTTTTTTAAAAAAATATTTTATTTCATTTTAAATTTATGGAATAAAACAAGCATTTGAGTAACATAGTACAATAAAAAAAGATGATTACATATGAACCTGTGAATCTGCTATGCACAACTTGCTATTCCTTTCAAATATACAACAAAATTATCATGTAAATTTCTTTTTTTTCTTCCGTTCCCCCTCCCCACCCTAGTGATGGCTACCATTAGACACAAATAGGTATAGATACAAATATATAAATATACACACACATATACATATATACATACATACACACATACATATATATGTATACCCATATGTACACACATATATGTAAAATTGTTCATTACACAATTCCATTTATCAGTTCTTTCTCTGGATGCAGATAGTGTTTTTCTTCATATGTCTTTTATTGTTAATTTTGGCTTTTATTTATTTTTTTTCTTTTTTAATTAATTAATTTATTTTTAGTTTTTAACAATCACTTCCATAAGCTTTTGAGTTTTAAATTTTTCTCCCCTTCCCTCCCCACCTCCCTCCCCAAGACAATGTGTAATCTGATATAGGCTCTACATATACATTCCTATTAAACATATTTTCACATTAGTCATGTGGTAAGGAATAATTAGAACCAATAGGAGGAACCACAAGAAAGAAGAAACAAAACAAAACAGAAGGAAAAAAAAGATCAAATAGTATGTTTTGATCTGCATTCAAGCTCCATAGTTCTTTTTCTGGTTGTGGATAGCATTTTCCATCATGAAGCTTTGGAGTTGTCTTAGATCCTTGCATTGCTGAGAAGAACTAAGTCTATCAAAGTTAGTCATCGCATAGCATGGCTATTATTGTGTACAATGTTCTCCTGGTTCTGCTCACTTCACTCAGTGTCAGTCCATAAAAGTCTTTCCAGGTTTTTCTGAAGTCTGCTTGCTCATCATTTCTTATAGCACAATAGTATTCCATTACATTCATATACCACAACTTGTTCAGCCATTCCCCAATTGATAGGCATCCCCTCAATTTCCAATTCTTGGCCACCACAGAAAGAACTGCTATAAATATTTTTGTGCATGTGGGTCCTTTCCCCATTTTTATGATCTTTTTAGGATACAGCCCTAGAAGTGCTATTGCTGGGTCGAAGGGTATGCACATTTTTATAACCCTTTGGGCATAGTTCCAAGTTGCTCTCCAAAATGGTTGAATCATTTCACAACTCCACCAACAATGCATTAGTGTTCCAATTTCCCCACATCTTCTCCAACATTTATTATTTTCCTCTTTTGTCATGTTAGCCAATCTGATGGGTGTGATGTGGTACCTCAGAGTTGTTTTGATTTGCATTTCTCTAATCAATAGTGATTTAGAGCATTTTTTCTTATGACTATAGATAGCTTTAATTTCTTTATCTGAGAACTGCCATATCCTTTGACCACTTATCAATTGGGGAATGACTTGTATTCTTATAACTTTGACTTAGTCCTCTATATATTTTAGAAATGAGGCCCTTATCAGACACTTGTAAAAATTCTTTCCCAGTTTTCTGCTTCCCTCCTAATCTTGGTTGCATTGGCTTTGTGCAAAAACTTTTCAATTTAATGTAACCAAAATTATCTATTTTGCAATTTTGGTATTTATGACAGTCAAAATAACTTATTCATTCAAGGTCTTCTTAAAACAATACTGTTGTTAACTGTATACAATGTTCTCTTGGTTCTGCTCATTTCACTCTTCATTATTTCATGCAAGTCTTTTCATGCTTTTCTTTTTTTTTCTTTTATTTTTAGGCAATTGGGGTTAAGTGACTTGCCCAGGGTCACACAGCTAGCAAGTGTCAAGTGTTTGGTCTAGAGGCCGGATTTGAACTCAGGTCCTTCTGACTTCAGGGCCAGTGCTCTATCCACTGTGCCACCAACTGCCCCCATGCTTTTCTAAAATCACTGAGCTCATCATTTCTTTTAGCACAGTAGTATTCCATCACAATCATATACCACAATTTGCTTCCCTTAAATGTCCTGGCTACAGCTGCTCAGAGTGGAAGTATCCAAGCCGCAGCTGAGCTTGTGCCAGCTGCTCATGGTAGCTCAGGCACAGGGGAGCCCTTCTACAGCAGCCACCTGTCAGAGCAGAGAGTGCCCATTCTCTCCCCCCTACACACTCTTCCTTTTCTACCCATTCTTGTTTAGGTCTCCAGCATTCCTGATGCAGCTAAGCAAGGAGCAGCTGGGGCTCTCACGCTGCCGTCATAAAGTGAAACAACAGAAGCTGAGACTTTGCATAAGACAAATTGTCATTTACTAATTCCTTGGTATACTGCTCTCTCAGTGTTTCCTTACCTTGCCCCATACTTATTTTCCCCACCCCTCCAGCTTTAGATTATTTGCCCTGGCCTCAGTTTCCCATTCCTAGTCTTTGGATTGGTTTACTCTGGTGAACTGTTTTATCTGACCCAGCCATGGCTTTTTATCATTTGGGATCACAGCTTGGACTCCATCCTTTCCTTTTTTTCCTGAATGTGACTGCTCTATTCTGACAGGAGGTTGGGATGTGACAATGCCATGCTTCTCTGTTCTCACTGAAGGCAGTGAGAGACAAAGAAGAAAAAAAGTCATTGCTTTTCCTTGGCTTAGCCATAGATTCTGGAGTACAGACAAACCACGTATCATGTCACTAATTTGTCCTGAAAAAACACAGTGTTGGGTGAAACATTACAAGACGCCTTGGGGTTTTATAAGAATAATGTTATACATTATGTAATTTTAATGATCAAGATTAGCCCTCTGCTCATTCTCACCCCTAAACAATTAATTTCAAGAGAGAAGAGAACAGAAAATTCATCTTCCTTCCCTCTTTATGTTTTTGCAGAGGTGGAGGGTCTATGGGATAGAACATTATATATACTGTCAGATTAAGTTGAGATATTGATTAATTTACCTGAACTTTTTCTCTTTCTTTTTATACTTATTTGTTACAAGGATTATTATCTGAATGGAAGAAAATATAATATGATGTAATGTAATATCTATTTTAAAGGAAAATATATATTAAAAGGAAAAAAAGAACAATGTTATATGCTCCAAATGACATTACAGTGTGGTTTTGAGACTTGGGAGGGGGCAGAGTATTGACTACAATGGATTAATTACATTACCTTGAAGTTATGTTGGTCAGGGTTGCCTTATAAAGATTAAGTTTCTAATCACTTCCATTTCTGTAGCACCTCTGACATGGCGCCATTATAATTCTTTGCTCTAATCCTGCCCTTAGATCTATATATGTGAATATGTGAGCAAACATAAAACATAACTGAATCTTCACATGGGCAGCATGCATTAACCTTTTTTTGAAAAGCCTTTAAGTCATTAGAGCTCCATTTTCCCCCTTAGCTGACAGCTAAGTAAACTCAGGTTTGTAGTATGAAGTCATTTTATATGAAGATATTAGAGTGTGAGTGGGAGTATGTTAGCAGCAAAGCTGAATTTATTCACCATTCGTAAGAGGAAAGGAGTCATCAATGAGAAGTGCTAACAATAGATGCACAGGTCAGATGTCCTTATTTTATGGGGTGAAAAACAAGCGTGAGCCTCTAGGTCTGCCCAAATGATTCCTCCTCCTTCTTTCCCTTGCCTTGCCAGGTTAAGAGACATAGGGCTGGAACAGTTTGACACGGTGGAGCTGTTTGCAAAGATTATGCTTCCTGCGGCTTTCCTCCTGGCATGCATCCTTCAGCTGCACTACTTTAATGAAGACTTTCTCAAGATCACCAGCCTGAATAATACTCCAATCAGTTTGGAAGGCACACCTGATAGGTACTCTCATCACCACGGCAACACTGGACAGCCCACCATATATGCGAAGAGTCTACACTCAAGAAATTCAATTAAGAACCCCCCTCCCCTCATATATATTCCATTCCATTCATTTTGACAATAATGAAGTACCTGCTCTGTACCTGGCACTAAGCCAGGTGTTGGGAATCCAAAGAGAAAAATGAAATGGCTCATTAAGGGGTTCTTAATTCTACTAAAAGAAGGGAGAGAATACAACAAATACACAGATAAACAAACAGGAGAAAACTTAAGGAGGGAGAACTCAGTAAAAAAAGAATTGCTATTTATCTTGGGGCTTGGGAGATGGGTTTTTTAATTTTTAAAAATTTGTTGTAGAAATTATGACTTCTCTGTCTTTGTGGAATTATACATTATCTTTTCTATGCCCCTATTTTTTTTTTCATTTTTGACCTGATTAGTTGACTTTATTAAAGACATAACTAGCTTGATGGAAAAGAAAGACAATATAAGTTATAGATAATAATAACTAGCATTTATACAACTCTTTAAAATTGTCAAAGTGCTTTATGACTGTTACCTCATTTTGTCCTCACAACAATTTTTGGAAGTAATTGCTATTATGATCTCCTCTTTAGGCAGAGAGAGACTTGCCCAGGGTCACACAGCTAGTAAGTGTTTGGGTCAGGATTTGAACTCAATTCTTCCTGATTCCAGGTCCAGTACTCTATTCACTGCCCTGCCCAGATGCCTAATTGCACAGACAACGTAAGAGAACATTGGTTTCCTCCTCCAAACTAAACCCCAGTGCTCTTCATTACACATGATTTTCCCAACCTGAGTTCATCCTTTTATTCAGAAAGTAATCCTGGGGAGGCCAGGAGGGGAGATCCCCAGAAGCTATCCTCCTCTACAGAGTAAAGAAAGCTCATTACATAAGAAGGCCAGAGCTCACTTTGAGTGAATATGGTAGGCTGTGACTCCATCTTCATGGAGAATCCATTCAGAGCCTACTCATGAATACAGACAATCACCTGGAGGTGCAACTCACTTTTAGATCATGTGGTTCCCACGTCTGCCTGGTCTGAAAAAGTTAATATTTTCTCAGTCTGATTCTTGCATTTTCTTCCATAGAAGGGGGGGGGACATGTTTCTGAAATAGGTTGTCATCGTATTATAGTATCACTTTTTATGGAATAAGTTTCCAACATAACTGTTTTGTACTTTCTAGAAATAAGATGATTGAAAATGATGTACATCTTCTGGCAGATGTGTGAGTCTCTTATTTTCTTTTAACTTTTTGCAGAAACTTTCTAACCAGCTATCTCAGTCAATCAGTGAACAAGCATTTATTAAGCACTGCCTGGAATACAAAGATAAGCAAAAAGAAAGACAATCCCTGCGCTTAAGGAGCTTAAGTTCTAATTCGGGAAGAGAACACTTTAAAAAGCTGAAAGTGGGAGTGAAAGGGAAAAGAAAGTATTGATACAAATTTACAAGAATAAATTCCAACCCCTAATAAACAAATGGTCAAAGGGGAGAAGGAAATGCTGATATAACTAGCCAATTTCTTAGGGATTCTCATTCAGCTCTTAGCTGCATATCACGTTTCCACACTCCTTTACCAAGAGCAAAATCAGGGGAGGGAACCCTGACAATGACCACCAAAAAGTTCTGGCTTAAATCACACAATCAGACGTCACATCCTTCTATGATCCACGCAGGCAGACAATGCCATAGGTGCACATAACAAATATAATTTCCTTTCTATTGTCTTTTCTTATGTGGAGTGAGATTGGGAAATTGGGGTGGGTGGGGAATTTGCAATATTCGGAAGCAGGACTCAGAGTTGGTTAAGAGGGAGAAACAAGGGCATTAGCCAATAAATCATACGTATTTGATAAACCATTCCTTTTCTTTCTTTTTAGCCTCAAAGCAACGATTTGGAAACGTCGGAATAGGTGAGAATTAAATAGGCTTGTGCTCACTTTGATGCATTGCATGCTACATACAGCCCCAGTTACGTTAGTTTGCAAAAGTTCTCATATATATTATTTGGTTCCCACACCAACCTCATGCGGAAGCTAGTATGCAGGGGTTCTTAACCTGAACTCTGTGAATTTCTCTTGTCAATATTTTGATAAGTATGTGTCAATATAACTGGTTTACTTTATAATCCTAGGTATTTTATTTTATGCATTTAAAAACATTATTCTGAAGAGTCAGTAGGTTTTGACAGATTGTCAAAGGGGTCCATGGCATATCCAAAAAAGATTAAAAACCTCTGGTACAAATATTGTTCTCCCTACTGTACAGATGCAGAAATTGAGACTCCAAAAGGTTGAGTGGTTTGTCTAAGGCTAAAAATTTAATGATTTTTATTTCAGAATTGAGTATCCTGACTTGGAGTTTAGTTCTTCTACCCTGCTAGGTCACTTTCTTGATTTGGAGTCAGTTTTTTTTTTCCTGCATGCATGAGAAAAATGTTGATGTAATTCAAAATAATGCTAATGGAAGCAGGTCATAGTGGTTTAAAATTCTTTAGATTAAATAAATCAGCTCATTCTTTCCATTACCAGTGATGAGGACCCATTTCACTTGTGACCTTTAAAAACCCAACCCAGCAAATGAGGAAGTTGGCAAATGAATCAATGTTTTTTAAGATGGTCTAAGCCCACCCTTTCTGTATTCTGCAGTCTGACGCCTGGAAAGAAAATTGACGAAACTCAGAACTCCACAAATGATCTAGACACTGTCACAGTGGATGAAAAACAGAAGCAGGAGGAAAATGAGCAGCCAGAACAGAAAGGACCAGCAGGTTAGAGAGCTGATCAGCAATAGGTCATATATGACATCTTCCAAGAATCCCAGTTCTCAGCTGTGCCAAATGAACACTCTGGCATACCAGGAAGTTGATTTTCTGTCTGTAGGCCTTTGGGCTGTATATTTGGATCATAGATTTAGAGCTGATGGTGACCTTAGATGTCATAAAGTCAAACCTTTTCTTTTTTACAAATGTGGAAACTGAGGTCCATAGAGGTTTGTCTGCGGTCACACAATAATTGGCAGAGATGGGATTTGCACTCAAGTTTTCCAACCCCAAATTCAGTGCCCTTTCCTTTGTGCCACGTTGACCCCTAGATAGGATGCAGTGTTAAGTAACTGATTTTGTATAAAAAAAAAGCAACCTCCGAACCCTATTCCCTCCCCCACCCCACCCCTGCCAAGTCCTCAAACAGATCTGACAAATTCAAAGTTGTTAGGCCAATTCAACACATCATCTTTTCTTTCTTCCAATCAATTCAATTTAATTCAACAAATAATTATTGGGTGCTCCTTTTGTGCAAGTCCCAGAGAGGAGAGGAGGCATGGGGAATATAAAGACAGGTAAGACATAGCGTAATGCCTGCTCTTAAGGAATTTACAATCAAGTAATAGCTAGCCAAATAATAGTATAACATTTATTAAGGTGTGCAAAGTGCCTTTCCAATATTAACTAATTTGATCTTTACAACAACCCTGGGAGGTAGATGCTGCAATTTTACCCATTTTAAAAATGAGAAAACAGAGGCAGAAAGAGATTAAATGACTTGCCCAAGGTTACACAGTCCGAGCTCTGTCCACTGGGTCACCTAGCCATCCGGATAGACCCATATAAAAATAACTGCAACATATAATAGCTTTTGGTAAATTGTTGTCAAAAAATACAAAATGCTGTGATTCAGAGAAGAATGAGATGACTCATGGCAGAGAGATAGGAAAGCTTCATGGAGGAGGTGTCATTTGAGCTGGACCTGAAAAAATGGTGTAGAGGATAAGGCTGTGAGTTGGAGTCAGAAAGACCTGGTTTCATATCCTACCCTTTAATACTTATTAGTTGTGGAACCTTGGGCAAATCACTTACCCTCTCTGGGCCTCAGTTTCCACATCTGTAAAATAAGGGAATTGGATTAGATGATCTTTGAGGTTGCTTCCAGCTATAGATCTGTAGTCCTATGAATGGGTAATATTTTGACAGGCAAGGATGGGTGGGGTTGAAGGGTATTAATACAATTTCAGAGTTAGGAGAGACTTCAGAGTTCACCCAGTCCAATTTCCTTATTTTACAGATGAGGAAATTGAGGCCAGATTTAATTTAGAAAGCTAATTAGGAGAAAATTAAAACTCTTTCCTACACTGCCTCAGAAACTGAATAAATTTAATGTCACATTCCCCTAGCACCTCCTGTACTCTTTTTTCCCCTCTAATGCTAACTATTAAGTCATTTTGGTCACATATGTAGGCAAACCTCATTAGATCAGACTCTGCTAATTAGGAATGTATGCTAATTCTGACAGGGAAAAGGCTGAAGCCTATTTTTGTACTATGTGTAGAGAAAGGGCTTGCAAATTCATTCATTCAGCAAATGAATGCTACTTTGAATAGAATAGTATGAGGCTGGGGGAAGAAGAATATAAATATAAATAAGGTAGCTCCTTGTTATCAACTTCTGTAAAGAGCTTACCAAATAGGAAAAATTAGGTTTCATCAAGATTTGAGTAAAATGCTTAATCTATTAGAGAGAAAAAAGTGTTTTAAGCACTTCAAACGTACTTATGTACAAACAATGTGCTAATTACAACCATCTGATCTATTCATTAAAGCAGGTCCAAAAAGATTTCTATTTTGGCAATGTTGAATGAGCCTCATTCTGGTTATTATAAATGCACTTCAAAGTATTCAGTGATATGTCTTTAAAAACAATCCACAATTCAGACTTTTCACCAACAGTCTTCAATTAGTTTTAATAAGGTTTTAGTATAGCACTTCTAAACCGTGGCTTTTTTTCTCCCTTCTCAGAGAAAGAAACAAGAGATTGCGACTGGATGATTGACAAGCTAACTACTGGTTTTCTGAAACTTCTAGAAATAGTTAATGGAACTCAAGTGTTACTATGGAGACTACTGGAAATACACATCATCAAGGTTGTTTCCACTGTGATCATCTGGGTTACTCTTCAGGAGGTTAGTGATCCAGAGGAAACTGCCTTTCAGGGGAATTGGAGAGGGGCATTTTTTTCCTCTAACGTGTGGAAGTTTAAATTCAGATTTTTAGAACTTTGAAAGTCAGGTGGACCTCAAGATGAAAACCAGTTGAGCATATCTAAATGCATATTTCTGTCCTTCCTAACACATCACCACTTGACTCTGGACCTATAAAGTCAGCCAGACTCACACGTGCAGGAAAATAGAAAACAGGATCCAATCAACACCCACCAAAATCTTTATTCCAGGTTTCCTTCATGAATTGTCTATTCTACATCGTCTGGGTGTTTGCATTGCCGTATTCCACATTGCGCCTGTATGCATCACACATCTGCACGGTTTGGGCTTGTGTAATGGTCATCTGCAAAATGATGTATCAGCTGAAGTTCGTCAAACCTCTGACCTACTCTTCAAATTGTACTGAGGTGAGAACCCTGGCAAAGAAGAGGGTGACCTACCATGAGACCTTAGAAATGACCTCATAACATGGAGCATTAGGTCAGGAGGAGATTGTAGACATCACCCAGGAACTCTAACCCCCTCATTCTACGGGGGTCTACGAGCAAGGCGTCTTCCAAGCGAGACATGCTTGAATTCTTGCTCTTCTTCTACTTGAGAGGCAGCATGGCATAGTAGTTAAAGAGCTGGCCTCTGAGGCAGGAAGAACAACCTCTCCGTGCCTCAAGAAGCTAAGAGTCTCAGTTGATGAACAAATGCTGATCTGCATTGGTGGAGCTCATCACAGGTCCAGAACCAATTAAAAAAATTATTTGGATACTTATAACTGTCTACTTGTATACGGTATGCCCCCTGAATAATAACCAAACACATTTATCTAGCATGTTAAAGTTTATAAAATACTTTCTTCATAGCAGCCTTGTGCGTTTGGTAGTGTAAGCCAATACTCATTTTACAGATGAGACAACTAAGGGTAAAGAGGCTTGCTTAGGGTCATACAGATAGTAAGGGGGCCATCTCCAGTTGTCCTGATCTATATTTTGTCATTGGACCCAGATGTCTCTGGAGGAGAAAATGAGGCTGGTGACTTTGCATAGCCCTCCCTCACTTAAATCCAATTCACTTGCAAGTAATGGCATCACCTTCCTGATGTCATGGTCCTCTGAGAATGAAGGACAAATAACAACAACAGACAGTAAGTGTTGGAGCCAGGTTGTGAACTCTGGTCTCCTAACTCCAAGCTCAGCATTCTTTCCCCCTTGGTGCCTTCTCTCTCTCTCTCTTTCTCTCTCTCTCTCTCTCTCTCTCTCTCTCTCTCTCTCTCTCTCTC